>NC_054473.1:102415374-102715374 GCF_017639515.1 Carcharodon carcharias | reverse complement strand
ACGAGAGAAGGGGAAAGAGATCCCAGTGTAATGAGAGAAGGGGAAAGTGTAACGAGAGAAGGGAAAGAGACCCCAGTGTAACGAGAGATGGGGAAAGTGGACCCAGTGTAACGAGAGGAGGGGAAAGAGATCCCAGTGTAACGAGAGAAGGGGAAAGTGGATCCAGTGTAACGAGAGAAGGGGAAAGAGATCCCAGCGTAACGAGAGAAGGGGAAAGTGTCCCCAGCGTAACGAGAGAAGGGGAAGGTGGCCCCAGCGTAATGAGAGGGGGAGGGACAGAGGCCCCAGCGTAACGAGAGGGGGAGGGACAAAGGCGCCAGTGTAACGAGAGGGGGAGGGACAAAGGCTCCAGTGTAACGAGAGGGGGAGGGACAGAGGTCCCAACGTAACGAGAGGAGGGGAAAGATACCCCAGTGTAATGAGAGGAGGGGAAAGAGAACCCAATGTGTAACGAGAGGAGGGGAAAGAGGCCACAGTGTAACGAGAGGAGGGAAAAGAGACCCCAGTGTAACGAGAGAAGGGGAAAGAGGCCACAAAGTAACGAGAGAAGGGGAAAGAGACCCCAGTGTAACGAGAGAAGGGGAAAGAGACCCCAGTGTAACGAGAGAAGAGGAAAGAGACCCCAGTGTAATGCGAGAAGGGGCAAGTGGCCCCAGTGTAACGAGAGAAGGGGAAAGAGATCCCAGTGTAACGAGAGAAGGAGAAAGAGATCCCTGTGTAACGAGAGAAGGGAAAAGAGACCCCAGTGTAACGAGAGAAGGGGAAAGAGATCCCAGTGTAATGAGAGAAGGGGAAAGTGTAACGAGAGAAGGGAAAGAGACCCCAGTGTAACGAGAGATGGGGAAAGTGGACATAGTGTAACGAGAGGAGGGGAAAGAGATCCCAGTGTAACGAGAGAAGGGGAAATGGATCCAGTGTAACGAGAGAAGGGGAAAGAGATCCCAGCGTAACGAGAGAAGGGTAAAGTGTCCCCAGCGTAACGAGAGAAGGGTAAAGTGTCCCCAGCGTAACGAGAGAAGGGGAAAGTGGCCCCAGCGTAACGAGAGAAGGGGAAAGTGGCCCCAGCGTAACGAGAGAAGGGGAAAGTGGCCCCAGCGTAACGAGAGGGGGAGGGACAGAGGCCCCAGCGTAACGAGATGGGGAGGGACAAAGGCGCCAGTGTAAAGAGAGGGGGAGGGACAAAGGCCCCAGCGTAACGAGAGGGGGAGGGACAGAGGTCCCAGCGTAACGAGAGGAGGGGAAAGATACCCCAGTGTAATGAGAGGAGGGGAAAGAGAACCCAATGTGTAACGAGAGGAGGGGAAAGAGACCACGGTGTAACGAGAGGAGGGAAAAGAGACCCCAGTGTAACGAGAGGAGGGAACAGAGACCCCAGTGTGACGAGAGAAGGGGAAAGAGGCCCTAAAGTAACGAGAGAAGGGGAAAGAGACCCCAGTGTAAAGAGAGAAGGGGAAAGAGACCCCAGTGCAACGAAAGAAGGGGAAAGAGACCCCAGTGTAACGAGAGAACGGGCAAGTGGCCCCAGTGTAACGAGAGAAGGTGAAAGAGAACCCAGTGTAACGAGAGAAGGGGAAAGAGATCCCAGTGTAACGACAGAAGGGGAAAGTGTAACGAGAGAAGGGAAAAGAGATCCCAGTGTAATGAGAGAAGGGGAAAGTGGTCCCAGTGTAGCGAGGAAAGGGGAAAGAGACCCCAGTGTAACGAGAGGAGGGAAAAGAGACTACAGTGTAACGAGAGAAGGGGAAAGCGGCCCCAAAGTAACGAGAGAAGGGGAAAGAGACCCCAGTGTAACGAGAGAAGGGGAAAGAGACCCCAGTGTAACGAGAGAAGGGGCAAGTGGCCCCAGTGTAACGAGAGAAGGGGCAAGTGGCCCCAGTGTAACGAGAGAAGGGGAAAGAGATCCCAGTGTAACGAGAGAAGGGGAAAATGTAACGAGAGAAGGAGAAAGAGATCCCAGTGTAACGAGAGAAGTGGAAAGAGATCCCAGTGTAAAGAGAGAAAGGGAAAGAGACCCCAGTTTAACGAGAGAAGGGGAAAGTGGCCCCGGTGTAACGAGAGAAGGGGAAAGAGACCACGGTGTAACGAGAGAAGGGGAAAGAGACCACACTGTAACGAGAGAAGGGGAAAGAGACCACACTGTAACGAGAGAAGAGGAAAGAGACCCCAGCGTAACGAGAGAAAGAGAAAGAGACCCCAGCGTTAATGAGAGAAAGAGAAAGAGACCCCAGTGTAACGAGAGAAGGGGAAAGAGACCCCAGTGTAACGAGAAAAGGGGAAAGTGTAACAAGAGAAGGGGAAAATGACCACAGTGTAACGAGAGTAGGTGAAAGAGGCCTCAGTGTAACAAGAGAAGGGGAAAGAGACCCCAGGGTAACAAACGAAGGGGAAAGAGATCCGAGTGTAACGAGAGAAGGGGAAAGAGACACCAGCGTAACGAGAGAAGGGGAAAGAGACCCCAGTGTAACGAGAGAAGGGGAAAGTGGCCCCAGTGTAACGAGAGAAGGGGAAAAAGACCCCAGTGTAACGAGAAAAGGGGAAAGTGTAACGAGAGAAGGGGAAAATGACCACCGTGTAACGAGAGCAGGGGAAAGAGGCCCCAGTGTAACAAACGAAGGGGAAAGAGATCCGAGTGTAACGAGATAAGGGGAAAGAGGCCCCAGTGTAACGGGAAACGGGGAAAGAGGCCCCAGTGTAACGAGAGAAGGGGAAAGAGACCCCAGTGTAATGAGCGAAGGGGAAAGAGACCCCAGTGTAACGAGAGAAGGGGAAAAAGACCCCAGTGTAATGAGAGAAGGGGAAAGAGACCCCAGTGTAACGAGAGAAGGGGAAAGAGACCCCAGTGTAACGAGAGAACAGGAAAGAGAGCCCAGTGTAACGAGAGAAGGTGAAAGAGAGCAAAGTGTAACGAGAGAAGATGAAAGAGAGCCCAGTGTAACAAACGAAGGGGAAAGACATCCGAGTGTAACGAGATAAGGGGAAAGAGGCCCCAGTGTAACGGGAAACGGGGAAAGAGGCCCCAGCGTAACGAGAGCAGGGGAAAGAGACCCCAGTGTAATGAGAGAAGGGGAAAGAGACCCCAGCATAACGAGAGAAAGAGAAAGAGACCCCAGCGTTAACGAGAGAAAGAGAAAGAGACCCCAGTATAACGAGAGAAGGGGAAAGAGACGCCAGTGTAACGAGAAGGGGAGGGAAAGAGACCCCATGTAATGAGAGGGGGAGGGAAAGAGACCCCAGTGCAACCAGGGAAGGGGAAAGAGACCCCAGCGTAACGAGAGAAGGGGAAAGAGGCCTCAGTGTAACGAGAGAAGGGGAAAGAGACTACAGTGTAACGAGAGAAGGGGAAAGAGAGCCCAGTGTAACGAGAGCAGGTGAAAGAGAGCAAAGTGTAACGAGAGACGGGGAAAGAGACCCCAGTGTAACGAGAGACGGGGAAAGAGACTCCAGTGTAATGAGAGACGGGGAAAGAGGCCCCAGTGTAACGGGAAACGGGGAAAGAGGCCCCAGTGTAACGAGAGAAGGGGAAAGAGACCCCAGTGTAACGAGTGAAGGGGAAAGAGACCCCAGTGTAACGAGGGAAGGGAAAAGAGACCCCGTTATAACCAGACAAGGGGAAAGTGGCCCCAGTGAAACGAGAGAAGGGGAAAGTGGCCCCAGTGTAACGAGAGAAGGGGAAAGTGGCCCCAGTGTAACGAGAGAAGGGGAAAGTGGCCCCAGTGTAACGAGAGAAGGGGAAAGAGACCCCAGTGTAACGAGAAAAGGGGAAAGGGTAACAAGAGAAGGGGAAAATGACCACAGTGTAACGAGTGTAGGGGAAAGAGGCCTCAGTGTAACGAGAGAAGGGGAAATAGACCCCAGGGTAACAAACGAAGGGGAAAAAGATCCGAGTGTAATGAGAGAAGGGGAAAGAGACCCCAGCGTAACGAGAGAAGGGGAAAGAGACCCCAGTGCAACGAGAGAAGGGGAAAGTGTAACGAGAGAAGGGGAAAGTTGCACCAGTGTAACGAGAGAAGGGGAAAAAGACCCCAGCGTAACAAACGAAGGGGAAAGAGATCCGAGTGTAACGAGAGAAGGGGAAAGAACCCCCAGCGTAACGAGAGAAGGGGAAAGAGACCCCAGTGTAATGAGAGAAGGGGAAAGAGACCCCAGCGTAACGAGAGAAGGGGAAAGAGACCCAAGTGTAACGAGAGAAGGGGCAAGTGGCCCCAGTGTAACGAGAGAAAGGGAAACAGATCCCAGTGTAACGAGAGAAGGGGAAAGAGATCCCAGTGTAATGAGAGAAGGGGAAAGTGAAACGAAAGAAGGGAAAAGAGACCACAGTGTAACGAGAGAAGGGGAAAGTGACCCCGGTGTAAAGAGAGAAGGGGAAAGAGACCACTGTGTAAGGAGAGGAGGGGAAAGAGACGCCAGTGTAACGAAAGAAGGGGAAAGAGACCACAGTGTAACGAGAGAAGGGGAAAGAGACCACAGTGTAACGAGAGAAGGGGAAAGAGACCCCAGCGTAACGAGAGAAAGAGAAAGAGACCCCAGCGTTAACGAAAGAGAAAGAGACCCCAGCGTAACGAGAGAAGGGGAAAGAGACCGCAGTGTAACGAGAGGGGGAGGGAAAGAGACCTCAGTGTAACGAGAGGGGGAGGGAAAGAGACCCCAGTGCAACCAGGGAAGGGGAAAGAGACCCCAGCGTAACGAGAGAAGGGGAAAGAGGCCTCAGTGCAACGAGAGAAGGGGAAAGAGACTACAGTGTAACGAGAGAAGGGGAAAGAGAACCCAGTGTAACGAGAGCAGGTGAAAGAGAGCAAAGTGTAACGAGAGAAGGGGAAAGAGAGCCCAGTGTAACGGGAGAAGTGGAAAGAGACCCCAGTGTAACGAGAGACGGGGAAAGAGACCCCAGTGTAACGAGAGACGGGGAAAGAGACTCCAGTGCAATGGGAGACGGGGAAAGAGGCCCCAGTGTAACGGGAAACGGGGAAAGAGGCCCCAGTGTAACGAGAGAAGGGGAAAGAGACCCCAGCGTAACGAGAGAAGGGGAAAGAGACCCCAGTGTAACGAGTGAAGGGGAAAGAGACCCCAGTGTAACGAGGGAAGGGAAAAGAGACCCAGTTATAACCAGACAAGGGGAAAGTAGCCCCAGTGTAACGAGAGAAGGGGAAAGTGGCCCCAGTGTAACGAGAGAAGGGGAAAGTGGCCCCAGTGTAACGAGAGAAGGGGAAAGTTGCTCCAGTGTAACGAGAGAAGGGGAAAGAGACCCCAGTGTAACGAGAAAAGGGGAAAGTGTAACAAGAGAAGGGGAAAATGACCACAGTGTAACGAGAGTAGGTGAAAGAGGCCTCAGTGTAACGAGAGAAGGGGAAAGAGACAGCAGTGTAACGAGAGGGGGAAGGACAGAGGCCCCAGCGTAACGAGAGGAGGGGAAGAGACCCCACTGTAACGAGAAAGGGGAAAGAGACCCAAGTGTAACGAGAGAAGAGGAAAGAGACACCAGTGTAACGAGAGAAGGGGAAAGCGGTCCCAGTGTAACGAGAGAAGGGGAAAGAGATCCCAGTGTAACGAGATAAGGGGAGAGTGTAATGAGAGAAGGGAAAAGAGACCCTAGTGTAACGAGAGAAGGGGAAAGAGACCCCATTGTAACGAGAGAAGGGGAAAGAGACCCCCGTGTAAAGAGAGAAGGGGAAAGAGACCCCAGTGTAGCGAGGAAAGGGGAAAGAGACCCCAGTGTAACAAGAGGAGGGAAAAGAGACCCCAGTGTAACGAGAGAAGGGGAAAGAGGCCACAAAGTAACGAGAGAAGGGGAAAGAGACCCCAGTGTAACGAGAGAAGGGGAAAGAGACCCCAGTGTAACGAGAGAAGAGGAAAGAGACCCCAGTGTAATGAGAGAAGGGGCAAGTGGCCCCAGTGTAACGAGAGAAGGGGAAAGAGATCCCAGTGTAACGAGAGAAGGAGAAAGAGATCCCTGTGTAACGAGAGAAGGGAAAAGAGACCCCAGTGTAACGAGAGAAGGGGAAAGTGGCCCCAGTGTAACGAGAGAAGGGGAAAGAGATCCCAGTGTAATGAGAGAAGGGGAAAGTGTAACGAGAGAAGGGAAAGAGACCCCAGTGTAACGAGAGATGGGGAAAGTGGACCCAGTGTAACGAGAGGAGGGGAAAGAGATCCCAGTGTAACGAGAGAAGGGGAAAGTGGATCCAGTGTAACGAGAGAAGGGGAAAGAGATCCCAGCGTAACGAGAGAAGGGGAAAGTGTCCCCAGCGTAACGAGAGAAGGGGAAGGTGGCCCCAGCGTAATGAGAGGGGGAGGGACAGAGGCCCCAGCGTAACGAGAGGGGGAGGGACAAAGGCGCCAGTGTAACGAGAGGGGGAGGGACAAAGGCTCCAGTGTAACGAGAGGGGGAGGGACAGAGGTCCCAACGTAACGAGAGGAGGGGAAAGATACCCCAGTGTAATGAGAGGAGGGGAAAGAGAACCCAATGTGTAACGAGAGGAGGGGAAAGAGGCCACAGTGTAACGAGAGGAGGGAAAAGAGACCCCAGTGTAACGAGAGAAGGGGAAAGAGGCCACAAAGTAACGAGAGAAGGGGAAAGAGACCCCAGTGTAACGAGAGAAGGGGAAAGAGACCCCAGTGTAACGAGAGAAGAGGAAAGAGACCCCAGTGTAATGCGAGAAGGGGCAAGTGGCCCCAGTGTAACGAGAGAAGGGGAAAGAGATCCCAGTGTAACGAGAGAAGGAGAAAGAGATCCCTGTGTAACGAGAGAAGGGAAAAGAGACCCCAGTGTAACGAGAGAAGGGGAAAGAGATCCCAGTGTAATGAGAGAAGGGGAAAGTGTAACGAGAGAAGGGAAAGAGACCCCAGTGTAACGAGAGATGGGGAAAGTGGACATAGTGTAACGAGAGGAGGGGAAAGAGATCCCAGTGTAACGAGAGAAGGGGAAATGGATCCAGTGTAACGAGAGAAGGGGAAAGAGATCCCAGCGTAACGAGAGAAGGGTAAAGTGTCCCCAGCGTAACGAGAGAAGGGTAAAGTGTCCCCAGCGTAACGAGAGAAGGGGAAAGTGGCCCCAGCGTAACGAGAGAAGGGGAAAGTGGCCCCAGCGTAACGAGAGAAGGGGAAAGTGGCCCCAGCGTAACGAGAGAAGGGGAAAGTGGCCCCAGCGTAACGAGAGGGGGAGGGACAGAGGCCCCAGCGTAACGAGATGGGGAGGGACAAAGGCGCCAGTGTAAAGAGAGGGGGAGGGACAAAGGCCCCAGCGTAACGAGAGGGGGAGGGACAGAGGTCCCAGCGTAACGAGAGGAGGGGAAAGATACCCCAGTGTAATGAGAGGAGGGGAAAGAGAACCCAATGTGTAACGAGAGGAGGGGAAAGAGACCACGGTGTAACGAGAGGAGGGAAAAGAGACCCCAGTGTAACGAGAGGAGGGAACAGAGACCCCAGTGTGACGAGAGAAGGGGAAAGAGGCCCTAAAGTAACGAGAGAAGGGGAAAGAGACCCCAGTGTAAAGAGAGAAGGGGAAAGAGACCCCAGTGCAACGAAAGAAGGGGAAAGAGACCCCAGTGTAACGAGAGAACGGGCAAGTGGCCCCAGTGTAACGAGAGAAGGTGAAAGAGAACCCAGTGTAACGAGAGAAGGGGAAAGAGATCCCAGTGTAACGACAGAAGGGGAAAGTGTAACGAGAGAAGGGAAAAGAGATCCCAGTGTAATGAGAGAAGGGGAAAGTGGTCCCAGTGTAGCGAGGAAAGGGGAAAGAGACCCCAGTGTAACGACAGGAGGGAAAAGAGACTACAGTGTAACGAGAGAAGGGGAAAGCGGCCCCAAAGTAACGAGAGAAGGGGAAAGAGACCCCAGTGTAACGAGAGAAGGGGAAAGAGACCCCAGTGTAACGAGAGAAGGGGCAAGTGGCCCCAGTGTAACGAGAGAAGGGGCAAGTGGCCCCAGTGTAACGAGAGAAGGGGAAAGAGATCCCAGTGTAACGAGAGAAGGGGAAAATGTAACGAGAGAAGGAGAAAGAGATCCCAGTGTAACGAGAGAAGTGGAAAGAGATCCCAGTGTAAAGAGAGAAAGGGAAAGAGACCCCAGTTTAACGAGAGAAGGGGAAAGTGGCCCCGGTGTAACGAGAGAAGGGGAAAGAGACCACGGTGTAACGAGAGAAGGGGAAAGAGACCACACTGTAACGAGAGAAGGGAAAGAGACCACACTGTAACGAGAGAAGAGGAAAGAGACCCCAGCGTAACGAGAGAAAGAGAAAGAGACCCCAGCGTTAATGAGAGAAAGAGAAAGAGACCCCAGTGTAACGAGAGAAGGGGAAAGAGACCCCAGTGTAACGAGAAAAGGGGAAAGTGTAACAAGAGAAGGGGAAAATGACCACAGTGTAACGAGAGTAGGTGAAAGAGGCCTCAGTGTAACAAGAGAAGGGGAAAGAGACCCCAGGGTAACAAACGAAGGGGAAAGAGATCCGAGTGTAACGAGAGAAGGGGAAAGAGACACCAGCGTAACGAGAGAAGGGGAAAGAGAGAAGGGGAAAGAGACCCCAGGGTAACAAACGAAGGGGAAAGAGATCCGAGTGTAACGAGAGAAGGGGAAAGAGACACCAGCGTAACGAGAGAAGGGGAAAGAGACCCCAGTGTAACGAGAGAAGGGGAAAGTGGCCCCAGTGTAACGAGAGAAGGGGAAAAAGACCCCAGTGTAACGAGAAAAGGGGAAAGTGTAACGAGAGAAGGGGAAAATGACCACCGTGTAACGAGAGCAGGGGAAAGAGGCCCCAGTGTAACAAACGAAGGGGAAAGAGATCCGAGTGTAACGAGATAAGGGGAAAGAGGCCCCAGTGTAACGGGAAACGGGGAAAGAGGCCCCAGTGTAACGAGAGAAGGGGAAAGAGACCCCAGTGTAATGAGCGAAGGGGAAAGAGATCCCAGTGTAATGAGAGAAGGGGAAAGTGAAACGAAAGAAGGGAAAAGAGACCACAGTGTAACGAGAGAAGGGGAAAGTGACCCCGGTGTAAAGAGAGAAGGGGAAAGAGACCACTGTGTAAGGAGAGGAGGGGAAAGAGACGCCAGTGTAACGAAAGAAGGGGAAAGAGACCACAGTGTAACGAGAGAAGGGGAAAGAGACCACAGTGTAACGAGAGAAGGGGAAAGAGACCCCAGCGTAACGAGAGAAAGAGAAAGAGACCCCAGCGTTAACGAAAGAGAAAGAGACCCCAGCGTAACGAGAGAAGGGGAAAGAGACCGCAGTGTAACGAGAGGGGGAGGGAAAGAGACCTCAGTGTAACGAGAGGGGGAGGGAAAGAGACCCCAGTGCAACCAGGGAAGGGGAAAGAGACCCCAGCGTAACGAGAGAAGGGGAAAGAGGCCTCAGTGCAACGAGAGAAGGGGAAAGAGACTACAGTGTAACGAGAGAAGGGGAAAGAGAACCCAGTGTAACGAGAGCAGGTGAAAGAGAGCAAAGTGTAACGAGAGAAGGGGAAAGAGAGCCCAGTGTAACGGGAGAAGTGGAAAGAGACCCCAGTGTAACGAGAGACGGGGAAAGAGACCCCAGTGTAACGAGAGACGGGGAAAGAGACTCCAGTGCAATGGGAGACGGGGAAAGAGGCCCCAGTGTAACGGGAAACGGGGAAAGAGGCCCCAGTGTAACGAGAGAAGGGGAAAGAGACCCCAGCGTAACGAGAGAAGGGGAAAGAGACCCCAGTGTAACGAGTGAAGGGGAAAGAGACCCCAGTGTAACGAGGGAAGGGAAAAGAGACCCAGTTATAACCAGACAAGGGGAAAGTAGCCCCAGTGTAACGAGAGAAGGGGAAAGTGGCCCCAGTGTAACGAGAGAAGGGGAAAGTGGCCCCAGTGTAACGAGAGAAGGGGAAAGTTGCTCCAGTGTAACGAGAGAAGGGGAAAGAGACCCCAGTGTAACGAGAAAAGGGGAAAGTGTAACAAGAGAAGGGGAAAATGACCACAGTGTAACGAGAGTAGGTGAAAGAGGCCTCAGTGTAACGAGAGAAGGGGAAAGAGACAGCAGTGTAACGAGAGGGGGAGGGAAAGAGATCCCAGTGTAAAGAGAGAAGGGGAAAGTGTAACGAGAGAAGGGGAAAGAGACCCCAGTGTAACGAGGGAAGGGAAAAGAGACCCAGTTATAACCAGACAAGGGGAAAGTAGCCCCAGTGTAACGAGAGAAGGGGAAAGTGGCCCCAGTGTAACGAGAGAAGGGGAAAGTGGCCGCAGTGTAACGAGAGAAGGGGAAAGTTGCTCCAGTGTAACGAGAGAAGGGGAAAGAGACCCCAGTGTAACGAGAAAAGGGGAAAGTGTAACAAGAGAAGGGGAAAATGACCACAGTGTAACGAGAGTAGGTGAAAGAGGCCTCAGTGTAACGAGAGAAGGGGAAAGAGACCCCAGGGTAACAAACGAAGGGGAAAGAGATCCGAGTGTAACGAGAGAAGGGGAAAGAGACACCAGCGTAACGAGAGAAGGGGAAAGAGACCCCAGTGTAACGAGAGAAGGGGAAAAAGACCCCAGTGTAACGAGAAAAGGGGAAAGTGTAACAAGAGAAGGGGAAAATGACCACAGTGTAACGAGAGTAGGTGAAAGAGTCCTCAGTGTAACGAGAGAAGGGGAAAGAGACCCCAGTGTAACGAGAGAAGGGGAAAGAGACCCCAGTGTAACGAGAGAACAGGAAAGAGAGCCCAGTGTAACGAGAGAAGGTGAAAGAGTGCAAAGTGTAACGAGAGAAGATGAAAGAGAGCCCAGTGTAACAAACGAAGGGGAAAGACATCCGAGTGTAACGAGATAAGGGGAAAGAGGCCCCAGTGTAACGGGAAACGGGGAAAGAGGCCCCAGTGTAACGAGAGAAGGGGAAAGAGACCCCAGCGTAACGAGAGAAGGGGAAAGAGACCCCAGCGTAACGAGAGAAAGAGAAAGAGACCCCAGCGTTAACGAGAGAAAGAGAAAGAGACCCCAGTGTAACGAGAGAAGGGGAAAGAGACCTCAGTGTAACGAGAGGGGAGGGAAAGAGACACCAGTGTAACGAGAGGGGGAGGGAAAGAGACCCGGGAGCGACCAGGGAAGGGGAAAGAGACCCCAGTATAACGAGAGAAGGGGAAACAGACCCCAGTGTAATGAGAGAAGGGGAAAGAGACCCCAGTGTAACGAGAAGGGGAGGGAAAGAGACCCCATGTAACGAGAGGGGAGGGAAAGAGACACCAGTGTAACGAGAGGGGGAGGGAAAGAGACCCGGGAGCGACCAGGGAAGGGGAAAGAGACCCCAGTATAACGAGAGAAGGGGAAAGAGACCCCAGTGTAACGAGAGAAGGGGAAAGAGACCCCAGTGTAACGAGAAGGGGAGGGAAAGAGACCCCATGTAACGAGAGGGGGAGGGAAAGAGACCCCAGTGCAACCAGGGAAGGGGAAAGAGACCCCAGCGTAACGAAAGAAGGGGAAAGAGGCCTCAGTGTAACGAGAGAAGGGGAAAGAGACTACAGTGTAACGAGAGAAGGGGAAAGAGAGCCCAGTGTAACGAGAGCAGGTGAAAGAGAGCAAAGTGTAACGAGAGACGGGGAAAGAGACCCCAGTGTAACGAGAGACGGGGAAAGAGACTCCAGTGTAATGAGAGACGGGGAACGAGGCCCCAGTGTAACGGGAAACGGGGAAAGAGGCCCCAGTGTAACGAGAGAAGGGGAAAGAGACCCCAGTGTAACGAGTGAAGGGGAAAGAGACCCCAGTGTAACGAGGGAAGGGAAAAGAGACCCAGTTATAACCAGACAAGGGGAAAGTGGCCCCAGTGAAACGAGAGAAGGGGAAAGTGGCCCCAGAGTAACGAGAGAAGGGGAAAGTGGCCCCAGTGTAACGAGAGAAGGGGAAAGTGGCCCCAGTGTAACGAGAGAAGGGGAAAGAGACCCCAGTGTAACGAGAAAAGGGGAAAGGGTAACAAGAGAAGGGGAAAATGACCACAGTGTAACGAGAGTGGGGGAAAGAGGCCTCAGTGTAACGAGAGAAGGGGAAAGAGACCCCAGGGTAACAAACGAAGGGGAAAAAGATCCGAGTGTAATGAGAGAAGGGGAAAGAGACCCCAGCGTAACGAGAGAAGGGGAAAGAGACCCCAGTGCAACGAGAGAAGGGGAAAGTGGCCCAAGTGTAACGAGAGAAGGGGAAAGTTGCACCAGTGTAACGAGAGAAGGGGAAAGTTGCACCAGTGTAACGAGAGAATGGGAAAAAGACCCCAGTGTAACGAGAAAAGGGGAAAGCGTAACGAGAGAAGGGGAAAATGACCACAGTGTAACGAGAGAAGGGGAAAGAGACCCCAGTGTAACAAACGAAGGGGAAAGAGATCCGAGTGTAACGAGAGAAGGGGAAAGAGACCCCAGCGTAACGAGAGAAGGGGAAAGAGACCCCAGTGTAATGAGAGAAGGGGAAAGAGACCCCAGCGTAACGAGAGAAGGGGAAAGAGACCCAAGTGTAACGAGAGAAGGGGCAAGTGGCCCCAGTGTAACGAGAGAAAGGGAAACAGATCCCAGTGTAACGAGAGAAGGGGAAAGAGATCCCAGTGTAATGAGAGAAGGGGAAAGTGAAACGAAAGAAGGGAAAAGAGACCACAGTGTAACGAGAGAAGGGGAAAGTGACCCCGGTGTAAAGAGAGAAGGGGAAAGAGACCACTGTGTAAGGAGAGGAGGGGAAAGAGACCCCAGTGTAACGAAAGAAGGGGAAAGAGACCACAGTGTAACGAGAGAAGGGGAAAGAGACCACAGTGTAACGAGAGAAGGGGAAAGAGACCCCAGCGTAACGAGAGAAAGAGAAAGAGACCCCAGCGTTAACGAAAGAGAAAGAGACCCCAGCGTAACGAGAGAAGGGGAAAGAGACCGCAGTGTAACGAGAGGGGGAGGGAAAGAGACCTCAGTGTAACGAGAGGGGGAGGGAAAGAGACCCCAGTGCAACCAGGGAAGGGGAAAGAGACGCCAGCGTAACGAGATAAGGGGAAAGAGGCCTCAGTGTAACGAGAGAAGGGGAAAGAGACTACAGTGTAACGAGAGAAGGGGAAAGAGAACCCAGTGTAACGAGAGCAGGTGAAAGAGAGCAAAGTGTAACGAGAGAAGGGGAAAGAGAGCCCAGTGTAACGGGAGAAGTGGAAAGAGACCCCAGTGTAACGAGAGACGGGGAAAGAGACCCCAGTGTAACAAGAGACGGGGAAAGAGACTCCAGTGTAATGGGAGACGGGGAAAGAGGCCCCAGTGTAACGGGAAACGGGGAAAGAGGCCCCAGTGTAACGAGAGAAGGGGAAAGAGACCCCAGCGTAACGAGAGAAGGGGAAAGAGACCCCAGTGTAACGAGTGAAGGGGAAAGAGACCCCAGTATAACGAGGGAAGGGAAAAGAGACCCAGTTATAACCAGACAAGGGGAAAGTAGCCCCAGTGTAACGAGAGAAGGGGAAAGTGGCCCCAGTGTAACGAGAGAAGGGGAAAGTGGCCCCAGTGTAACGAGAGAAGGGGAAAGTTGCTCCAGTGTAACGAGAGAAGGGGAAAGAGACCCCAGTGTAACGAGAAAAGGGGAAAGTGTAACAAGAGAAGGGGAAAATGACCACAGTGTAACGAGAGTAGGTGAAAGAGGCCTCAGTGTAACGAGAGAAGGGGAAAGAGACCCCAGGGTAACAAACGAAGGGGAAAGAGATCCGAGTGTAACGAGAGAAGGGGAAAGTGGCCCCAGTGTAACGAGAGAAGGGGAAAGTTGCACCAGTGTAACGAGAGAAGGGGAAAAAGACCCCAGTGTAACGAGAAAAGGGGAAAATGACCACCGTGTAACGAGAGCAGGGGAAAGAGGCCCCAGTGTAACAAACGAAGGGGAAAGAGATCCGAGTGTAACGAGATAAGGGGAAAGAGGCCCCAGTGTAACGGGAAACGGGGAAAGAGGCCCCAGTGTAACGAGAGAAGGGGAAAGAGACCCCAGTGTAATGAGCGAAGGGGAAAGAGACCCCAGTGTAATGAGGGAAGGGAAAAGAGACCCTGTTATAACCAGACAAGGGAAAAGCGGCCCCAGTGTAATGAGAGAAGGGGAAAGAGACTCCAGTGTAACGAGAGAAGGATAAAGTGGGCCAAGTGTAACGAGAGAAGGGGAAAGAGACCCCAGTGTAACGAGAGAAGGGGAAAGAGATCCCAGTGTAACGAGAGAAGTGGAAAGAGATCCCAGTGTAAAGAGAGAAGGGGAAAGTGTAATGAGAGAAGGGGAAAGAGACTACAGTGTAACGAGAGAAGGGGAAAGAGACCCCAGTGTAATGAGGGAAGGGAAAAGAGACCCTGTTATAACCAGACAAGGGAAAAGCGGCCCCAGTGTAATGAGAGAAGGGGAAAGAGACCCCAGTGTAATGAGAGAAGGATAAAGTGGGCCAAGTGTAACGAGAGCAGGGGAAAGAGACCCCAGTGTAACGAGAGAAGGGGAAAGTGTAACGAGAGAAGGGGAAAGAGACCACAGTGTAACGAGAGAAGGGGAAAGAGATCCCAGTGTAACAAGAGAAGAGTAAAGAGAGCCCAGTGTAAAGAGAGAAGGGGAAAGAGACCCCAGTGTAACGAGGGACGGGGAAAGAGGCCCCAGCGTAACGAGAAACGGGGAAAGAGGCTCCAGGGTAACGAGAGAAGGGTAAAGAGACCCCAGTGAAAGGAGGGAACGGGAAAGAGACCCCAGTGTAACAAGAGAAGAGGAAAGAGACCCCAGTGTAACGAGAGAAGAGTAAAGAGAGCCCAGTTTAAAGAGAGAAGGGGAAAGAGAGCCCAGTGTAAAGAGAGAAGGGGAAAGAGGCCCCAGTGTAACGAGTGAAGGGGAAAGAGACCCCAGTTTAACGAGGGAAGGGAAAAGAGATCCCGTTATAACCAGACAAGGGGAAAGTGGCCCCAGTGTAACGAGAGAAGCGGAAAGTTGATCCAGTGTAACGAGAGAAAGGGAAAGAGATCCCAGTGTAACGAGAGAAGGGGAAAGTCTAACGAGAGGAGGGGAAAATGACCCCAATGTAACGAGAGAAAGGGAAAGAGACCCCAGTGTAACAAACGAAGGGGAAACAGATCCGAGTGTAACGAGAGAAGGGGAAAGAGATCTGAGTGTAACGAGAGAAGGGGAAAGAGATCCCAGTGTAACGAGAGAAGGGGAAAGTGTAACAAGAGAAGGGAAAGAGACCCCAATGTACCGAGAGAAAGAGAGAGACCCCAGCGTAACGAGAGAAGGGGAAAGAGACCCCAGTGTAACGAGAGAAGGGGAAAGAGACCGCCGTGTAACGAGAGAAGGGGAAAGAGACCGCAGTGTAACAAGAGAAGGGTAAAAAGACCCCAGTGAAAGGAGGGAAGGGGAAAGAGACCGCAGTGTAACGAGAGGGGGAGGGAAAGAGACCCCAGTGTAACGAGAGGGGGAGGGAAAGAGACCCCAGCGGAACGAGAGAAGGGGAAAGAGGCCTCAGTGTAACGAGAGAAGCGGAAAGAGTCTCCAGTGTAACGAGAGAAGGGGAAAGAGAGCCCAGTGTAACGAGAGAAGGTGAAAGAGAGCAAAGTGTAACGAGAGAAGGGGAAAGAGAGTCCAGTGTAACGGGAGAAGTGGAAAGAGACCCCAGTGTAACGAGAGACGGGGAAAGAGACCCCAGTGTAACGAGAGACGGGGAAAGAGACACCGTTGTAACGAGAGACGGGGAAAGAGGCCTAAGTGTAACGGGAAACGGGGAAAGAGGCCCCAGTGTAACGAGAGAAGGGGAAAGAGACCCCAGTGTAACAAGAGAAGGGGAAAGAGACCCCAGTGTAACGAGGGAAGGGAAAAGAGACCCCGTTATAACCAGACAAGGGGAAAGTGGCCCCAGTGTAACGAGTGAGGGGGAAAGAGGCCCCAGTGTAACAAGAGAAGGGGAAAGAGACCCCAGTGTAACGAGGGAAAGGAAAAGAGACCCCGTTATAACCAGACCAGGGGAAAGTGGCCCCAGTGTAACGAGAGACGGGGAAAGAGACCCCAGTGCAACGAGAGACGGGGAAAGAGACTCCAGTGTAACGAGAGACGGGGAAAGAGGCCTCAGTGTAACGGGAAACGGGGAAAGAGGCCCCAGTGTAACGAGAGAAGGGGAAAGAGACCCCACTGTAACGAGAGAAGGGGAAAGAGACCCCAGTGTAACGAGGGAAGGGAAAAGAGACCCCGTTATAACCAGACAAGGGGAAAGTGGCCCCAGTGTAACGAGTGAAGGGGAAAGAGGCCCCAGTGTAACAAGAGAAGGGGAAAGAGACCCCAGTGTAACGAGGGAAAGGAAAAGAGACCCCGTTATAACCAAACAAGGGGAAAGTGGCCCCAGTGTAACGAGAGAAGGGGAAAGTGGCCCCAGTGTAAGGAGAGAAGGGGAAAGTGGCCCCAGTGTAACGAGAGAAGGGGAAAGTGGCCCCAGTGTAACGAGAGAAGGGGAAAGTGGCCCCAGTGTAACGAGAGAAGGGGAAAGTTGCACCAGTGTAACGAGAGAAGGGGAAAGTTGCACCAGTGTAACGAGAGAAAGGGAAAGAGACCCCAGTGTAACAAGAGAAGGGGAAAGTGTAACGAGAGGAGGGGAAAATGACCCCAGTGTAACGAGACTAGGGGAAAGTGGCCTCAGTGTAACGAGAGAAAGGGAAAGAAGCCCCAGTGTAACAAACGAAGGGGAAAGAGATCCGAGTGTAACGAGAGAAGGGGAAAGAGATCCGAGTATAACGAGAGAAGGGGAAAGAATCCCAGTGTAACGAGAGAAGGGGAAAGAGGCCCCAGTGTAACGAGAGAAGGGGAAAGAGACCCCAGTGTAACAAGAGAAGGGGAAAGAGACCCCAGTGTAACGAGGGAAGGGAAAAGAGACCCCGTTATAACCAGACAAGGGGAAAGTGGCCCCAGTGTAACGAGTGAGGGGGAAAGAGGCCCCAGTGTAACAAGAGAAGGGGAAAGAGACCCCAGTGTAACGAGGGAAAGGAAAAGAGACCCCGTTATAACCAGACCAGGGGAAAGTGGCCCCAGTGTAACGAGAGACGGGGAAAGAGACCCCAGTGCAACGAGAGACGGGGAAAGAGACTCCATTGTAACGAGAGACGGGGAAAGAGGCCTCAGTGTAACGGGAAACGGGGAAAGAGGCCCCAGTGTAACGAGAGAAGGGGAAAGAGACCCCACTGTAACGAGAGAAGGGGAAAGAGACCCCAGTGTAACGAGGGAAGGGAAAAGAGACCCCGTTATAACCAGACAAGGGGAAAGTGGCCCCAGTGTAACGAGTGAAGGGGAAAGAGGCCCCAGTGTAACAAGAGAAGGGGAAAGAGACCCCAGTGTAACGAGGGAAAGGAAAAGAGACCCCGTTATAACCAAACAAGGGGAAAGTGGCCCCAGTGTAAGGAGAGAAGGGGAAAGTGGCCCCAGTGTAAGGAGAGAAGGGGAAAGTGGCCCCAGTGTAACGAGAGAAGGGGAAAGTGGCCCCAGTGTAACGAGAGAAGGGGAAAGTGGCCCCAGTGTAACGAGAGAAGGGGAAAGTTGCACCAGTGTAACGAGAGAAGGGGAAAGTTGCACCAGTGTAACGAGAGAAAGGGAAAGAGACCCCAGTGTAACAAGAGAAGGGGAAAGTGTAACGAGAGGAGGGGAAAATGACCCCAGTGTAACGAGACTAGGGGAAAGTGGCCTCAGTGTAACGAGAGAAAGGGAAAGAAGCCCCAGTGTAACAAACGAAGGGGAAAGAGATCCGAGTGTAACGAGAGAAGGGGAAAGAGATCCGAGTATAACGAGAGAAGGGGAAAGAATCCCAGTGTAACGAGAGAAGGGTAAAGTGTAATGAGAGAAGGGGAAAGAGGCCCCAGTGTAACGAGAGAAGGGGAAAGAGGCCCCAGTGTAACGAGAGAAGGGGAAAGAGACCCCAGTGAAAGGAGGGAAGGGGAAAGAGACCCCAGTGTAACGAGAGAAGGGGAAAGAGACCCCAGTGTAACGAGTGAAAGGGAAAGAGATCCCAGTGTAAAGAAAGGAAAAGAGACCCCGTTTAACGAGAGAAGGGGAAAGTGGCCCCGGTGTAACGAGAGAAGGGGAAAGAGACCACGGTGTAAGGAGAGGAGGGGAAAGAGACATCAGTGTAACGAGAGGGGGGAGGGAAAGAGACTCCGGTGCTCCCAGGGAAGGGGAAAGAGACCCCAGTATAATGAGAGAAGGGGAAAGAGATCCCAGTGTAACGAGAGAAGGGGAAAGAGACCGCAGTGTAACGAGAGAAGGGGAAAGAGACCCCAGTGTAACGAGAGGGGGAGGGAAAGAGACTCCAGTGCAACCAGGGAAGGGGAAAGAGACCCCAGCGTAACGAGAGAAGGGGAAAAAGGCCTCAGTGTAATGAGGGAAGGGAAAAGAGACCCTGTTATAACCAGACAAGGGAAAAGCGGCCCCAGTGTAATGAGAGAAGGGGAAAGAGACCCCAGTGTAACGAGAGAAGAGGAAAGTGGCCCCAGTGTAACGAGAGAAGGGGAAAGTGTTACGACAGAAGGGGAAAATGACCCCAGTGTAACGAGAGAAGGGGAAAGTGGACCGAGTGTAACGAGAGAAGGGGAAAGAGATCCCAGTGTAAGGTGAGAAGGGGAAAATGGCCCCAGTGTAACAAGAGAAGGGGAAAGAGACCCCAGTGTAACAAGAGAAGGGGAAAGTTGCCTCAGTGTAACGAGAGAAGGGGAAAGAGACCCCCGTGTAACGAGATAAGATGAAAGAGAGCCCAGTGTAACAAACGATGGGGAAAGAGATCCGAGTGTAACGAGAGAAGGGGAAAGAGACCCCAGCGTAACGAGAGAAGGGGAAAGAGACCCCAGTGTAACGAGAGAAGGGGAAAGAGACCCCAGCATAACGAGAGAAGGGGAAAGAGACCCCAGTGTAATGAGAGAAAGAGAAAGAGACCCCAGCGTAAAGAGAGAAAGAGAAAGAGACCCCAGCGTAACGAGAGAAGGGGAAAGAGACCCCAGTGTAACGAGAGAAGGGGAAAGAGACAGCAGTGTAACGAGAGGGGGAGGGAAAGAGATCCCAGTGTAAAGAGAGAAGGGGAAAGTGTAACGAGAGAAGGGGAAAGAAACCCCAGTGTAAGGTGAGAAGGGGAAAATGGCCCCAGTGTAACGAGAGAAGGGGAAAGAGACCCCAGTGTAACAAGAGAAGGGGAAAGTTGCCTCAGTGTAACGAGAGAAGGGGAAAGAGACCCCCGTGTAACCAGATAAGATGAAAGAGAGCCCAGTGTAACAAACGATGGGGAAAGAGATCCGAGTGTAACGACAGAAGGGGAAAGAGACCCCAGCGTAACGAGAGAAGGGGAAAGAGACCCCAGTGTAACGAGAGAAGGGGAAAGAGACCCCAGCGTAACGAGAGAAGGGGAAAGAGACCCCAGTGTAACGAGAGAAAGAGAAAGAGACCCCAGCGTAACGAGAGAAAGAGAAAGAGACCCCAGCGTAACGAGAGAAGGGGAAAGAGACCCCAGTGTAACGAGAGAAGGGGAAAGAGACAGCAGTGTAACGAGAGGGGGAGGGAAAGAGACCCCAGTGTAACGAGAATGGGGGAAAGAGGCCTCAGTGTAACGAGAGAAGCGGAAAGAGACCCCAGTGCAAACAGGGAAGGGGAAAGAGACCCCAGCGTAACGAGAATGGGGGAAAGAGGCCTCAGTGTAACGAGAGAAGCGGAAAGAGACTCCAGTGTAACGAGAGAAGGGGAAAGGGAGCCGAGTGTAACGAGAGGTGAAAGAGAGCAAAGTTAATGAGAGAAGGGGAAAGAGAGCCCAGTGCTACGAGAGGGGGAGGGAAATAGACCCCAGTGCAACCAGGGAAGGGGAAAGAGACCCCAGCGTAACGAGAATGGGGGAAAGAGGCCTCAGTGTAACGAGAGAAGCGGAAAGAGACTCCAGTGTAACGAGAGAAGCGGAAAGGGAGCCGAGTGTAACGAGAGAAGGTGAAATAGAGCAAAGTTAACGAGAGAAGGGGAAAGAGAGCCCAGTGTAACGGGAGAAGTGGAAAGAGACCACAGTGTAACGACAGACGGGGAAAGAGACTCCAGTGTAACGAGAGACGGGGAAAGAGGCCCCAGTGTAACGGGAAAAGTGGCCCCAGTGTAACGAGAGAAGGGGAAAGTGGCCCCAGTGTAACGAGAGAAGGGGAAAGAGACCCTGCTACAATCAGACAAGGGGAAAGTGGACCCAATGTAACGAGAGAAATGGGAAGAGATCCCAGTGTAACGAGAGAAGGGGAAAGTGTAACGAGAGAAGGGGAAAGAGATCGCAGTGTAACGAGAGAAGTGGAAAGAGACCCCAGTGTAACGAGAGAAGGGGAAAGAGACCCCAGTGTAACGAGAGAAGGGGAAAGAGACCACAGTGTAACGAGAGAAGGGGAAAGAGACCACACTGTAACGAGAGAAGGGGAAAGAGACCACACTGTAACGAGAGAAGGGGAAAGAGACTACACTGTAACGAGAGAAAGAGAAAGAGACACCAGCGTTAACGAGAGAAAGAGAAAGAGAGCCCAGTGTAACGAGAGAAGGGGAAAGAGACCCCAGTGTAACGAGAGGGGGAGGGAAAGAGACACCAGTGTAACGAGAGGGGGAGGAAAGAGACCCCGGTGCGACCAGGGAAGGGGAAAGAGACCCCAGAATAACGAGAGAAGGGGAAAGAGGCCTCAGTGTAACAAGAGAAGGGGAAAGAGACTACAGTGTAACGAGAGAAGGGGAAAGAGACTACAGTGTAACGAGAGCAGGTGGAAGAGAGCAAAGTGTAACGAGAGAAGGGGAAAGAGAGCCCAGTGTAACGGGAGAAGTGGAAAGAGACCCCAGTGTAACGAGAGACGGGGAAAGAGACCCCAGTGTAACGAGAGACGGGGAAAGAGACTCCAGTGTAATTAGAGACATGGAAAGAGGCCCCAGTGTAACGGGAAACGGGGAAAGAGGCCCCAGTGTAACGAGAGAAGGGGAAAGAGACCCCAGCGTAACGAGAGAAGGGGAAAGAGACCCCAGTGTAACGAGTGAAGGGGAAAGGGACCCCAGTGTAACGAGGGAAGGGAAAAGAGACCCCGTTATAACCAGACAAGGGGAAAGTAGCCCCAGTGTAAGGAGAGAAGGGGAAAGAGACCCCAGTGCAACGAGAGAAGGGGAAAGTGGCCCCAGTGTAACGAGAGAAGGGGAAAGTTGCACCAGTGTAACGAGAAAAGGGGAAAAAGACCCCAGTGTAACGAGAAAAGGGGAAAGTGTAACGAGAGAAGGGGAAAATGACCACAGTGTAACGAGAGAAGGGGAAAGAGACCCCAGTGTAACGAGGGAAGGGAAAAGAGACCCCGTTATAACCAGACAAGGGGAAAGTGGCCCCAGTGTAACGAGTGAGGGGGAAAGAGGCCCCAGTGTAACAAGAGAAGGGGAAAGAGACCCCAGTGTAACGAGGGAAAGGAAAAGAGAGCCCGTTATAACCAGACCAGGGGAAAGTGGCCCCAGTGTAACGAGAGACGGGGAAAGAGACCCCAGTGCAACGAGAGACGGGGAAAGAGACTCCATTGTAACGAGAGACGGGGAAAGAGGCCTCAGTGTAACGGGAAACGGGGAAAGAGGCCCCAGTGTAACGAGAGAAGAGGAAAGAGACCCCACTGTAACGAGAGAAGGGGAAAGAGACCCCAGTGTAACGAGGGAAGGGAAAAGAGACCCCGTTATAACCAGACAAGGGGAAAGTGGCCCCAGTGTAACGAGTGAAGGGGAAAGAGGCCCCAGTGTAACAAGAGAAGGGGAAAGAGACCCCAGTGTAACGAGGGAAAGGAAAAGAGACCCCGTTATAACCAAACAAGGGGAAAGTGGCCCCAGTGTAACGAGAGAAGGGGAAAGTGGCCCCAGTGTAAGGAGAGAAGGGGAAAGTGGCCCCAGTGTAAGGAGAGAAGGGGAAAGTGGCCCCAGTGTAACGAGAGAAGGGGAAAGTGGCCCCAGTGTAACGAGAGAAGGGGAAAGTGGCCCCAGTGTAACGAGAGAAGGGGAAAGTTGCACCAGTGTAACGAGAGAAGGGGAAAGTTGCACCAGTGTAACGAGAGAAAGGGAAAGAGACCCCAGTGTAACAAGAGAAGGGGAAAGTGTAACGAGAGGAGGGGAAAATGACCCCAGTGTAACGAGACTAGGGGAAAGTGGCCTCAGTGTAACGAGAGAAAGGGAAAGAAGCCCCAGTGTAACAAACGAAGGGGAAAGAGATCCGAGTGTAACGAGAGAAGGGGAAAGAGATCCGAGTATAACGAGAGAAGGGGAAAGAATCCCAGTGTAACGAGAGAAGGGTAAAGTGTAATGAGAGAAGGGGAAAGAGGCCCCAGTGTAACGAGAGAAGGGGAAAGAGGCCCCAGTGTAACGAGAGAAGGGGAAAGAGACCCCAGTGAAAGGAGGGAAGGGGAAAGAGACCCCAGTGTAACGAGAGAAGGGGAAAGAGACCCCAGTGTAACGAGTGAAAGGGAAAGAGATCCCAGTGTAAAGAAAGGAAAAGAGACCCCGTTTAACGAGAGAAGGGGAAAGTGGCCCCGGTGTAACGAGAGAAGGGGAAAGAGACCACGGTGTAAGGAGAGGAGGGGAAAGAGACATCAGTGTAACGAGAGGGGGGAGGGAAAGAGACTCCGGTGCTCCCAGGGAAGGGGAAAGAGACCCCAGTATAATGAGAGAAGGGGAAAGAGATCCCAGTGTAACGAGAGAAGGGGAAAGAGACCGCAGTGTAACGAGAGAAGGGGAAAGAGACCGCAGTGTAACGAGAGAAGGGGAAAGAGACCGCAGTGTAACGAGAGAAGGGGAAAGAGACCCCAGTGTAACGAGAGGGGGAGGGAAAGAGACTCCAGTGCAACCAGGGAAGGGGAAAGAGACCCCAGCGTAACGAGAGAAGGGGAAAAAGGCCTCAGTGTAACGAGAGAAGGGGAAAGAGACTACAGTGTAACGAGAGAAGGGGAAAGAGACCCCAGTGTAATGAGGGAAGGGAAAAGAGACCCTGTTATAACCAGACAAGGGAAAAGCGGCCCCAGTGTAATGAGAGAAGGGGAAAGAGACCCCAGTGTAACGAGAGAAGAGGAAAGTGGCCCCAGTGTAACGAGAGAAGGGGAAAGTGTTACGACAGAAGGGGAAAATGACCCCAGTGTAACGAGAGAAGGGGAAAGTGGACCGAGTGTAACGAGAGAAGGGGAAAGAGATCCCAGTGTAACGAGAGAAGGGGAAAGAGATCCCAGTGTAACGAGAGAAGGGGAAAGTGTAACGAGAGAAGGGGAAAATGACCCCAGTGTAACGAGAGTAGGGGAAAGTGGCCCCAGTCTAACGAGAGAAAGGGAAAGTGGCACCAGTGTAACGAACGAAGGGGAAAGAGATCCGAGTGTAACGAGAGAAGGGGAAAGAGATCCCAGCGTAACGAGAGAAGGGGAAAGGGATCCCAGTGTAACGAAAGAAGGGGAAAGAGATCCCAGTGTAACGAAAGAAGGGGAAAGAGATGCCAGTGTAACGAGAGAAGGGGAAAGTGTAACAAGAGAAGGGAAAGAGACCCCAATGTAACGAGAGAAGGATAAAGTGGGCCAAGTGTAACGAGAGAAGGGGAAAGAGACCCCAGTGTAACGAGAAAAGGCGAAAGAGATTCCAGTGTAACGAGAGAAGGGGAAAGAGATCCCAGCGTAACGAGAGAAGGGGAAAGGGATCCCAGTGTAACGAAAGAAGGGGAAAGAGATCCCAGTGTAACGAAAGAAGGGGAAAGAGATGCCAGTGTAACGAGAGAAGGGGAAAGTGTAACAAGAGAAGGGAAAGAGACCCCAATGTAACGAGAGAAGGATAAAGTGGGCCAAGTGTAACGAGAGAAGGGGAAAGAGACCCCAGTGTAAGGTGAGAAGGGGAAAATGGCCCCAGTGTAACGAGAGAAGGGGAAAGAGACCCCAGTGTAACAAGAGAAGGGGAAAGTTGCCTCAGTGTAACGAGAGAAGGGGAAAGAGACCCCCGTGTAACCAGATAAGATGAAAGAGAGCCCAGTGTAACAAACGATGGGGAAAGAGATCCGAGTGTAACGAGAGAAGGGGAAAGAGACCCCAGCGTAACGAGAGAAGGGGAAAGAGACCCCAGTGTAACGAGAGAAGGGGAAAGAGACCCCAGCATAACGAGAGAAGGGGAAAGAGACCCCAGTGTAATGAGAGAAAGAGAAAGAGACCCCAGCGTAAAGAGAGAAAGAGAAAGAGACCCCAGCGTAAAGAGAGAAAGAGAAAGAGACCCCAGCGTAACGAGAGAAGGGGAAAGAGACCCCAGTGTAACGAGAGAAGGGGAAAGAGACAGCAGTGTAACGAGAGGGGGAGGGAAAGAGATCCCAGTGTAAAGAGAGAAGGGGAAAGTGTAACGAGAGAAGGGGAAAGAGACCCCAGTGTAAGGTGAGAAGGGGAAAATGGCCCCAGTGTAACGAGAGAAGGGGAAAGAGACCCCAGTGTAACAAGAGAAGGGGAAAGTTGCCTCAGTGTAACGAGAGAAGGGGAAAGAGACCCCCGTGTAACCAGATAAGATGAAAGAGAGCCCAGTGTAACAAACGATGGGGAAAGAGATCCGAGTGTAACGACAGAAGGGGAAAGAGACCCCAGCGTAACAAGAGAAGGGGAAAGAGACCCCAGTGTAACGAGAGAAGGGGAAAGAGACCCCAGCATAACGAGAGAAGGGGAAAGAGACCCCAGTGTAACGAGAGAAAGAGAAAGAGACCCCAGCGTAACGAGAGAAAGAGAAAGAGACCCCAGCGTAACGAGAGAAGGGGAAAGAGACCCCAGTGTAACGAGAGAAGGGGAAAGAGACAGCAGTGTAACGAGAGGGGGAGGGAAAGAGACCCCAGTGTAACGAGAATGGGGGAAAGAGGCCTCAGTGTAACGAGAGAAGCGGAAAGAGACCCCAGTGCAAACAGGGAAGGGGAAAGAGACCCCAGCGTAACGAGAATGGGGGAAAGAGGCCTCAGTGTAACGAGAGAAGCGGAAAGAGACTCCAGTGTAACGAGAGAAGGGGAAAGGGAGCCGAGTGTAACGAGAGGTGAAAGAGAGCAAAGTTAATGAGAGAAGGGGAAAGAGAGCCCAGTGCTACGAGAGGGAGAGGGAAATAGACCCCAGTGCAACCAGGGAAGGGGAAAGAGACCCCAGCGTAACGAGAATGGGGGAAAGAGGCCTCAGTGTAACGAGAGAAGCGGAAAGAGACTCCAGTGTAACGAGAGAAGCGGAAAGGGAGCCGAGTGTAACGAGAGAAGGTGAAAGAGAGCAAAGTTAACGAGAGATGGGGAAAGAGAGCCCAGTGTAACGGGAGAAGTGGAAAGAGACCACAGTGTAACGACAGACGGGGAAAGAGACTCCAGTGTAACGAGAGACGGGGAAAGAGGCCCCAGTGTAACGGGAAAAGGGAAAAGTGGCCCCAGTGTAACGAGAGAAGGGGAAAGTGGCCCCAGTGTAACGAGAGAAGGGGAAAGAGACCCTGCTACAATCAGACAAGGGGAAAGTGGACCCAATGTAACGAGAGAAATGGGAAGAGATCCCAGTGTAACGAGAGAAGGGGAAAGTGTAACGAGAGAAGGGGAAAGAGATCGCAGTGTAACGAGAGAAGTGGAAAGAGACCCCAGTGTAACGAGAGAAGGGGAAAGAGACCCCAGTGTAACGAGAGAAGGGGAAAGAGACCACAGTGTAACGAGAGAACGGGAAAGAGACCACACTGTAACGAGAGAAGGGGAAAGAGACCACACTGTAACGAGAGAAGGGGAAAGAGACTACACTGTAACGAGAGAAAGAGAAAGAGACACCAGCGTTAACGAGAGAAAGAGAAAGAGAGCCCAGTGTAACGAGAGAAGGGGAAAGAGACCCCAGTGTAACGAGAGGGGGAGGGAAAGAGACACCAGTGTAACGAGAGGGGGAGGAAAGAGACCCCGGTGCGACCAGGGAAGGGGAAAGAGACCCCAGAATAACGAGAGAAGGGGAAAGAGGCCTCAGTGTAACAAGAGAAGGGGAAAGAGACTACAGTGTAACGAGAGAAGGGGAAAGAGACTACAGTGTAACGAGAACAGGTGGAAGAGAGCAAAGTGTAACGAGAGAAGGGGAAAGAGAGCCCAGTGTAACGGGAGAAGTGGAAAGAGACCCCAGTGTAACGAGAGACGGGGAAAGAGACCCCAGTGTAACGAGAGACGGGGAAAGAGACTCCAGTGTAATTAGAGACATGGAAAGAGGCCCCAGTGTAACGGGAAACGGGGAAAGAGGCCCCAGTGTAATGAGAGAAGGGGAAAGAGACCCCAGCGTAACGAGAGAAGGGGAAAGAGACCCCAGTGTAACGAGTGAAGGGGAAAGGTGACCCCAGTGTAACGAGGGAAGGGAAAAGAGACCCCGTTATAACCAGACAAGGGGAAAGTAGCCCCAGTGTAAGGAGAGAAGGGGAAAGAGACCCCAGTGCAACGAGAGAAGGGGAAAGTGGCCCCAGTGTAACGAGAGAAGGGGAAAGTTGCACCAGTGTAACGAGAAAAGGGGAAAAAGACCCCAGTGTAACGAGAAAAGGGGAAAGTGTAACGAGAGAAGGGGAAAATGACCACAGTGTAACGAGAGTAGGGGAAAGAGGCACCAGTGTAACAAACGAAGGGGAAAGAGATCCGAGTGTAACGAGAAAAGGGGAAAGAGACCCCAGCGTAACGAGAGAAGGGGAAAGAGACCCCAGTGTAACGAGAGAAGGGGAAAGAGACCCCAGTGTAACGAGAGAACAGGAAAGAGAGCCCAGTGTAACGAGAGAACAGGAAAGAGAGCCCAGTGTAACGAGAGAAGGTGAAAGAGAGCAAAGTGTAATGAGAGAAGATGAAAGAGAGCCCAGTGTAACAAACGAAGGGGAAAGACATCCGAGTGTAACGAGAGAAGGGGAAAGATACCCTAGTGTAACGAGAGAAGGGGAAAGAGACCCCAGCGTAACGAGAGAAGGGGAAAGAGACCCCAGCGTAACGAAAGAAGGGGAAAGAGACCCCAGCGTAACGAGAGAAGGGGAAAGAAACCCAAGTGTAACGAGAGAAGGGGCAAGTGGCCCCAGTGTAACGAGAGAAGGGGAAACAGATCCCAGTGTAACGAGAGAAGGGGAAAGAGATCCCAGTGTAACGAGAGAAGGGGAAAGTGAAACGAGAGAAGGGAAAAGAGACCACAGTGTAACGAGAGAAGGGGAAAGAGACCCCAGTGTAACGAGAGAAGGGGAAAGAGACCGCAGTGTAACGAGAGGGGGAGGGAAAGAGACCCCAGTGTAACGAGAGGGGGAGGGAAAGAGACCCCAGTGCAACCAGGGAAGGGGAAAAAGACCCCAGCGTAACGAGAGAAGGCTAAAGAGGTCTCAGTGTAACGAGAGAAGGGGAAAGAGACCCCAATGTAACGAGAGAAGGGGAAAGAAACCGCAGTGTAGCGAGAGGGGGAGGGAAAGAGACCCCAGTGTAACGAGAGGGGGAGGGAAAGAGACCCCAGTGCAACCAAGGAAGGGGAAAGAGACCCCAGCGTAACGAGAGAAGGGGAAAGAGGCCTCAGTGTAACGAGAGAAGGGGAAAGAGGCCTCAGTGTAACGAGAGAAGGGGAAAGAGACCACAGTGTAACGAGAGAAGGGGAAAGAGACCCCAGTGTAATGAGGGAAGGGAAAAGAGACCCCGTTATAACCAGACAAGGGGAAAGCGGCCCCAGTGTAACGAGAGAAGGGGAAAGAGACCCCAGTGTAATGAGGGAAGGGAAAAGAGACCCCGTTATAACCAGACAAGGGAAAAGCGGCCCCAGTGTAATGAGAGAAGGGGAAAGAGACCGCAGTGTAACGAGAGGGGGAGGGAAAGAGAACCCAGTGTAATGAGAGGGGGAGGGAAAGAGACCCCAGTACAAGCAGGGAAGGGGAAAAAGACCCCAGCGTAACGAGAGAAGGGGAAAGAGGCCTCAGTGTAACGAGAGACGGGGAAAGAGACTACAGTGTAACGAGAGAAGGGGAAAGAGACCCCAATGTAACGAGAGAAGGGGAAAGAGACCGCAGTGTAACGATAGGGGGAGGGAAAGAGACCCCAGTGTAACGAGAGGGGGAGGGAAAGAGACCCCAGTGCAACCAGGGAAGGGGAAAAAGACCCCAGCGTAACGAGAGAAGGCTAAAGAGGTCTCAGTGTAACGAGAGAAGGGGAAAGAGACCCCAATGTAACGAGAGAAGGGGAAAGAGACCGCAGTGTAGCGAGAGGGGGAGGGAAAGAGACCCCAGTGTAACGAGAGGGGGAGGGAAAGAGACCCCAGTGCAACCAGGGAAGGGGAAAGAGACCCCAGCGTAACGAGAGAAGGGGAAAGAGGCATCAGTGTAACGAGAGAAGGGGAAAGAGGCCTCAGTGTAACGAGAGAAGGGGAAAGAGACTACAGTGTAACGAGAGAAGGGGAAAGAGACCCCAGTGTAATGAGGGAAGGGAAAAGAGACCCCGTTATAACCAGACAAGGGGAAAGCGGCCCCAGTGTAACGAGAGAAGGGGAAAGAGACCCCAGTGTAACAAGAGAAGAGTAAAGAGAGCCCAGTGTAAAGAGAGAAGGGGAAAGAGACCCCAGTGTAATAAGAGACAGGGAAAGAGGCCCCAGTGTAACGAGAAACAGGGAAAGAGGCTCCAGCGTAACGAGGGAAGGGTAAAGAGACCCCAGTGTAACGAGAGAAGGGGAAAGAGACCCCAGTGTAACGAGAGAAGTGTAAAGAGAGCCCAGCGTAACGAGAGAAAAAGAAAGAGACCCCAGCGTTAACGAGAGAAAGAGAAAGAGACCCCAGCGTAACGAGAGAAAGGGAAAGAGATCCCAGTGTAAAGATAGAAAGGAAAAGAGACCCTGCTTAACGAGAGAAGGGGAAAGTGGCCCCGGTGTAACGAGAGAAGGGGAAAGAGACCACAGTGTAACGAGAGGGGGATGGAAAGAGACACCAGTGTAACGAGAGGGGGAGGGAAAGAGACCCCAGTGCAACCAGGGAAGGGGAAAGAGACCCCAGCGTAACGAGAGAAGGGGAAAAAGGCCTCAGTGTAACGAGAGAAGGGGAAAGAGACTACAGTGTAACGAGAGAAGGGGAAAGAGACCCCAGTGTAATGAGGGAAGGGGAAAAAGGCCTCAGTGTAACGAGAGAAAGGGAAAGAGACCCCAGTGTAACGAGAGAAGGGGAAAGAGATCCCAGTTTAACGAGAGGAGTGGAAAGAGATCCCAGTGTAAAGAGAGAAGGGGAAAGTGTAACGAGAGAAGGGGAAAGAGACCACAGTGTAACGAGAGAAGGGGAAAGCGACCCCAGTGTAACAAGAGAAGAGTAAAGAGAGCCCAGTGTAAAGAGAGAAGGGGAAAGAGACCCCAGCGTAACGAGAGAAAGAGAAAGAGACCCCAGCGTTAACGAGAGAAAGAGAAAGAGACCCCAGCGTAACGAGAGAAGGGGAAAGAGACCCCAGTGTAACGAGAGGGGGATGGAAAGAGACACCAGTGTAACGAGAGGGGGGAGGGAAAGAGACCCTGGTGCAACCAGGGAAGGGGAAAGAGACCCCAGTATAACGAGAGAAGGGGAAAGAGATCCCAGTGTAACGAGAGAAGGGGAAAGAGACCGCAGTGTAACGAGAGGGGGAGGGAAAGAGGCCCCAGTGTAACGAGAGGGGGAGCGAAAGAGACCCCAGTGCAACCAGGGAAGGGGAAAGAGACCCCAGCGTAACGAGAGAAGGGGAAAGAGGCCTCAGTGTATCGAGAGACGGGGAAAGAGACTACAGTGTATCGAGAGAAGGGGAAAGAGACCCCAGTGTAATGAGGGAAGGGAAAAGAGACCCCGTTATAACCAGACAAGGGGAAAGCGGCCCCAGTGTAACGAGAGAAGGGGAAAGAGACCCCAGTGTAACAAGAGAAGAGTAAAGAGAGCCCAGTGTAAAGAGAGAAGGGGAAAGAGACCCCAGTGTAACAAGAGACAGGGAAAGAGGCCCCAGTGTAACGAGAAACGGGCAAAGAGGCTCCAGGGTAACGAGAGAAGGGTAAAGAGACCCCAGTGTAACGAGAGAAGGGTAAAGAGGCCCCAGTGTAACGAGAGAAGGGGAAAGAGGCCCCAGTGAAAGGAGGGAAGGGGAAAGAGACCCCAGTGTAACGGGAGAAGGGGAAAGAGACCCCAGTGTAACGAGAGAAGAGTAAAGAGAGCCCAGAGCTAAGAAAGAAGGGGAAAGAGACCCCAGTGTAACAAGAAAAGGCGAAAGAGATCCCAGTGTAACGAGAGAAGGGGAAAGAGATCCCAGTGTAACGAGAGAAGTGGAAAGAGATCCCAGTGTAAAGAGAAAAGGGGAAATTGTAACGAGAGAAGGGGAAAGAGACCACAGTGTAACGAGAGAAGGGGAAAGAGACCCCAGTGTGACAAGAGAAGAGTAAAGAGAGCCCAGTGTAAAGAGAGAAGGGGAAAGAGACCCCAGTGTAACGAGAGACGGGGAAAGAGGCCCCAGCGTAACGAGAAACGGGGAAAGAGGCTCCAGGGTAACGAGAGAAGGGTAAAGAGACCCCAGTGAAAGGAGGGAAGGTGAAAGAGACCCCAGTGTAACGAGAGAAGGGGAAAGAGACCCCAGTGTAACGAGAGAAGGGGAAAGAGACCCCAGTGTAACGAGAGGGGGAGGGAAAGAGACCCCAGTGCAACCAGGGAAGGGGAAAGAGACCAGCGTAACGAGAGAAGGGGAAAGAGGCCTCAGTGTAACGAGAGAAGGGGAAAGAGGCTCCAGGGTAACGAGAGAAGGTTAAAGAGACCCCAGTGTAACGAGAGAAGGGGAAAGAGACCCCAGTGTAACGAGAGAAGAGTAAAGAGAGCCCAGTGTAAAGAGGGAAGGGGAAAGACAGCCCAGTGTAAAGAGAAAAGGGGAAAGAGACCCCAGTGTAACGAGTGAAGGGGAAAGAGACCCCAGTGTAACGAGTGAAGGGGAAAGAGACCCCAGTGTAACGAGGGAAGGGAAAAGAGACCCCGCTATAATCAGACAAGGGGAAAGTGGACCCAGTGTAACGAGAGAAGGGGGAAGTGGCCCCAGTGTAACGAGAGAAGGGGAAAGAGACCTCAGCATAACGAGAGAAGGGGAAAGAGGCCCCAGTGTAACGAGAGAAGGGTAAAGCGACCCCAGTGAAAGGAGGGAAGGGGAAAGAGACCCCAGTGTAACGAGAGAAGGGGAAAGAGACCCCAGTGTAACGAGAGAAGAGTAAAGAGAGCGCAGTGCTAAGAGAGAAAGGAAAAGAGACCCCGTTTAACGAGAGTAGGGGAAAGTGGCCCCGGTGTAAAGAGAGAAGGGGAAAGAGACATCAGTGTAACGAGAGGGGGGAGGGAAAGAGACCCCGGTGCTGCCAGGGAAGGGGAAAGAGACCCCAGTATAACGAGAGAAGGGGAAAGAGATACCAGTGTAACGAGAGAAGGGGAAAGAGACCGTAGTGTAAAGAGAGAAGGGGAAAGAGACCCCAGTGTAACAAGAGACAGGGAAAGAGGCCCCAGTGTAACGAGAAACGGGGAAATAGGCTCCAGGGTAACGAGAGAAGGGTAAAGATACCCCAGTGTAACGAGAGAAGGGTAAAGAGGCCCCAGTGTAACGAGAGAAGGGGAAAGAGGCCCCAGTGTAACGAGAGAAGGGTAAAGAGACCCCAGTGAAAGGAGGGAAGGGGAAAGAGACCCCAGTGTAACGAGAGAAGGGGAAAGAGACCCCAGTGTAACGAGAGAAGAGTAAAGAGAGCCCAGTGCTAAGAAAGAAGGGGAAAGAGACCCCAGTGTAACAAGAAAAGGCGAAAAAGATCCCAGTGTAACGAGAGAAGGGGAAAGAGATCCCAGTGTAACGAGAGAAGTGGAAAGAGATCCCAGTGTAAAGAGAGAAGGGGAAATTGTAACGAGAGAAGGGGAAAGAGACCACAGTGTAACGAGAGAAGGGGAAAGAGACCCCAGTGTGACAAGAGAAGAGTAAAGAGAGCCCAGTGTAAAGAGAGAAGGGGAAAGAGACCCCAGTGTAACGAGAGACGGAGAAAGAGGCCCCAGCGTAACGAGAAACGGGGAAAGAGGCTCCAGGGTAACGAGAGAAGGGTAAAGAGACCCCAGTGAAAGGAGGGAAGGGGAAAGAGACCCCAGTGTAACGAGAGAAGGGGAAAGAGACCCCAGTGTAACGAGAGAAGAGTAAAGAGAGCCCAGTGTAAAGAGGGAAGGGGAAAGACAGCCCAGTGTAAAGAGGGAAGGGGAAAGACAGCCCAGTGTAAAGAGAAAAGGGGAAAGAGACCCCAGTGTAACGAGTGAAGGGGAAAGAGACCCCAGTGTAACGAGTGAAGGGGAAAGAGACCCCAGTGTAACGAGGGAAGGGAAAAGAGACCCCGCTATAATCAGACAAGGGGAAAGTGGACCCAGTGTAACGAGAGAAGGGGGAAGTGGCCCCAGTGTAACGAGAGAAGGGGAAAGAGACCTCAGCATAACGAGAGAAGGGGAAAGAGGCCCCAGTGTAACGAGAGAAGGGTAAAGTGACCCCAGTGAAAGGAGGGAAGGGGAAAGAGACCCCAGTGTAACGAGAGAAGGGGAAAGAGACCCCAGTGTAACGAGAGAAGAGTAAAGAGAGCGCAGTGCTAAGAGAGAAAGGAAAAGAGACCCCGTTTAACGAGAGTAGGGGAAAGTGGCCCCGGTGTAAAGAGAGAAGGGGAAAGAGACATCAGTGTAACGAGAGGGGGGAGGGAAAGAGACCCCGGTGCTGCCAGGGAAGGGGAAAGAGACCCCAGTATAACGAGAGAAGGGGAAAGAGATACCAGTGTAACGAGAGAAGGGGAAAGAGACCGTAGTGTAAAGAGAGAAGGGGAAAGAGACCCCAGTGTAACAAGAGACAGGGAAAGAGGCCCTAGTGTAACGAGAAACGGGGAAATAGGCTCCAGGGTAACGAGAGAAGGGTAAAGAGACCCCAGTGTAACGAGAGTAGGGTAAAGAGGCCCCAGTGTAACGAGAGAAGGGGAAAGAGGCCCCAGTGTAACGAGAGAAGGGGAAAGAGGCCCCAGTGTAACGAGAGAAGGGGAAAGAGGCCCCAGTGTAACGAGAGAAGGGTAAAGAGACCCCAGTGAAAGGAGGGAAGGGGAAAGAGACCCCAGTGTAACGAGAGAAGGGGAAAGAGACCCCAGTGTAACGAGAGAAGGGGAAAGAGACCCCAGTGTAACGAGAGGGGGAGGGAAAGAGACCCCAGTGCAACCAGGGAAGGGGAAAGAGACCCCAGCGTAACGAGAGAAGGGGAAAAAGGCCTCAGTGTAACGAGAGAAGGGGAAAGAGACTACAGTGTAACGAGAGAAGGGGAAAGAGACCCCAGTGTAATGAGGGAAGGGAAAAGAGACCTTGTTATAACCAGACAAGGGAAAAGCGGCCCCAGTGTAATGAGAGAAGGGGAAAGAGACCCCAGTGTAACGAGAGAAGGATAAAGTGGGCCAAGTGTAATGAGAGAAGGGGAAAGAGACCCCAGTGTTACGAGAGAAGTGGAAAGTGATCCCAGTGTGAAGAGAGAAGGGGAAAGTGTAACGAGAGAAGGGGAAAGAGATACCAGTGTAACGAGAGAAGGGGAAAGAGACCCCAGTGTAATGAGGGAAGGGAAAAGAGACCCTGTTATAACCAGACAAGGGACAAGCGGCCCCAGTGTAATGAGAGAAGGGGAAAGAGACCGCACTGTAACGAGAGGGGGAGGGAAAGAGACCCCAGTGTAACGAGAGGGGGAGGGAAAGAGACCCCAGTGCAACCAGGGAAGGGGAAAAAGACCCCAGCGTAACGAGAGAAGGGGAAAGAGGCCTCAGTGTAACGAGAGACGGGGAAAGAGACTACAGTGTAACGATAGGGGGAGGGAAAGAGACCCCAGTGTAACGAGAGAAGGGGAAAGAGACCGCAGTGTAACGATAGGGGGAGGGAAAGAGACCCCAGTGTAACGAGAGGGGGAGGGAAAGAGACCCCAGTGCAACCAGGGAAGGGGAAAGAGACCCCAGCGTAACGAGAGAAGGGGAAAGAGGCCTCAGTGTAACGAGAGAAGGGGAAAGAGACCCCAGTGTAATGAGGGAAGGGAAAAGAGACCCCGTTATAACCAGACAAGGGGAAAGCGGCCCCAGTGTAACGATAGAAGGGGAAAGAGACCCCAGTGTAACAAGAGAAGAGTAAAGAGAGCCCAGTGTAAAGAGAGAAGGGGAAAGAGACCCTAGTGTAACAAGAGACAGGGAAAGAGGCCCCAGTGTAACGTGAAACAGGGAAAGAGGCTCCAGGGTAACGAGAGAAGGGTAAAGAGACCCCAGTGTAACGAGAGAAGGGGAAAGAGACCCCAGGGTAACGAGAGAAGAGTAAAGAGAGTCCAGCGTTAACGAGAGAAAGAGAAAGAGACCCCAGCGCAACGAGTGAAAGGGAAAGAGATCCCAGTGTAAAGAGAGAAAGGAAAAGAGACCCCGTTTAACGAGAGAAGGGGAAAGTGGCCCCGGTGTAACGAGAGAAGGGGAAAGAGACCACAGTGTAAGGAGAGGAGGGGAAAGAGATCCCAATGTAACGAGAGAAGGGGAAAGAGACCCCAGTGTAACGAAAGAAGGGGAAAGAGACCACAGTGTAACGAGAGAAGGGGAAAGAGACCACACGGTAACGAGAGAAGGGGAAAGAGACCCCAGCGTAACGAGAGAAAGAGAAAGAGACCCCAGCGTTAATGAGAGAAAGAGAAAGAGACCCCAGCGTAACGAGAGAAGGGGAAAGAGACCCCAGTGTAACGAGAGGGGGATGGAAAGAGACACCAGTGTAACGAGAGGGGGGAGGGAAAGAGACCCTGGTGCAACCAGGGAAGGGGAAAGAAACCCCAGTATAACGAGAGAAGGGGAAAGAGATCCCAGTGTAACGAGAGAAGGGGAAAGAGACCTCAGCGTAAAAAGAGAAAGAGAAAGAGACCCCAGCGTAATGAGAGAAAGAGAAAGAGACCCAGTGTAACGAGAGACGGGGAAAGAGGCCCCAGTGTAATGGGAAAAGGGAAAAGTGGCTCCAGTGTAACAAGAGAAGGGGAAAGTGGCCCAGGTAGAACGAGAGAAGGGGAAAGTGGCCCCAGTGTAAGGAGAGAAGGGGAAAGTGTAACGAAAGGAGGGGAAAATGACCCCAGTGCAACGAGACTAGGGGAAAGTGGCCTCAGTGTAACGAAAGGGAAAGAGACCACAGCGTAACGAGAGAAGGGGAAAGAGACCCCAGTGTAATGAGGGAAGGGGAAAGAGACCCCAGTGTAACGAGAGAATGGGAAAGAGACCCCAGTGTAACGAGAGAAGGGGAAAGAAAGCCCAGTTAACGAGAGAAGGTGAAAGAGGGCAAAGTGTAACGAGAGAAGATGAAAGAGAGCCCAGTGTAACAAACGAAGGGGAAAGAGATCCGAGTGTAACGAGAGAAGGGGAAAGAGACCCCAGCGTAACGAGAGAAGGGGAAAGAGACCCCAGTGTAACGAGAGAAGGTGAAAGAGACACCAGCGTAACGAGAGAAGGGGAAAGAGACCTCAGCGTAACGAGAGAAGGGGAAAGAGACCTCAGCGTAACGAGAGGGTGAGGGAAAGAGACCCCAGTGTAACGAGAGGGGGAGGGAAAGAGACCCCAGTGTAACGAGAGAAGGGAGAGTTCCCAGTGTAACGAGTGAAGGGGAAAGTGGCCCAGGTGGAACGAGAGAAGGGGAAAGTGGCCCCAGTGTAACGAGAGAAGGGGAAAGTGTAACGAGAGGAGGGGAAAATGACCCCAGTGCAACGAGACAAGGGGAAAGTGGCATCAGTGCAACGAAAGGGAAAGAGACCACAGCGGAAGGACAGAAGGGGAAAGAGACCCCAGTGTAATGAGAGAAGGGGAAAGAGATCCGAGTGTAATGAGAGAAGGGGAAAGAGAGCCCAGCGTAACGAGAGAATGGGAAAGAAACCCCAGTGTAACGAGAGAAGGGGAAAGAGACACCAGCGTAACGAGAGAAGGGGAAAGAGACCCCAGCGTAAAGAGAGAAGGGGAGAGTGGCCCCAGTGTAACGAGAGAAGGGGAGAGTGGCCCCAGTGTAACGAGAGAAGGGGAGAGTGGCCCCAGTGTAACGAGAGAAGGGGAGAGTGGCCCCAGTGTAACGAGAGAAGGGGCGAGTGGACCTAGTGCAACGAGAGAAGGGAAAAGAGACGATAGTGTAACGAGAGAAGGGGAAAGTGTAACGAGAGTAGGGGAAAATGACCCCAGTGTAACGAAAGTAGGGGAAAGTGGCCCCAGTCAAACGAGAGAAAGGGAAAGAGATCCGAGTGTAACGAGAGAAGGGGAAAGAGATCCCAATGTAACGAGAGAAGGGGAAAGAGATCCCAGTGTTATGTGAGAAGGGGAAAGAGATCCCAGTGTAAAGAGAGAAGGGGAAAGAGATCCCAGTGTAACGAACGAAGGGGAAAGAGATCCCAGTGTAATGAGAGAAGGGGAAAGAGATACCAGTGTAATGAGAGAAGTGGAAAGAGATCCCAGTGTAAAGAGAGAAGGGGAAAGTGTAGCGAGAGAAGGGGAAAGAGACCACAGTGTAACGAGAGAAGGGGAAAGAGACCCCAGTGTAACAAGAGAAGAGTAAAGAGAGCCCAGTGTAAAGAGAGAAGGGGAAAGAGACCCCAGTGTAACGAGAGACGGGGAAAGAGTCCCCAGTGTAACGAGAAATGGGGAAAGAGGCTCCAGGGTAACGAGAGAAGGGGAAAGAGACCCCAGTGTAACGAGAGAAGAGTAAAGAGAGCCCAGTGTAAAGAGAGAAGGGGAAAGAGACCCCAGTGCAACGAGAGAAGGGAAAAGAGACCCCGTTATAATCAGACAAGGGGAAAGTGGCCCCAGTGGAACGAGAGAAGGGGAAAGTGGCCCAGTGTAATGAGAGAAGGGGAAAGTGGCACCAGTGTAACGAGAGAAGGGGAAATTGGCCCCAGTGTAACGAGAGAAGGGGAGAGTGGCCCCAGTGTAACGAGAGAAAGGGAGAGTGGCCCCAGTGTAACGAGAGAAGGGAAAAGAGACCACAGTGTAACGAGAGAAGGGGAAAATTACCCCAGTGTAATGAGAGAAGGGGAAAGAGACCCCAGTGTAACGAGAGAATGGGAAAGCGACCCCAGTTAACGAGAGAAGGGGAAAGAGACCCCAGTGTAACGCGAGAAGGTGAAAGAGGGCAAAGTGTAACGAGAGAAGATGAAAGAGAGCCCAGTGTAACAAACGAAGGGGAAAGAGATCCGAGTGTAACGAGAGATGGGGAAAGAGACCCCAGCGTAACGAGAGAAGGGGAAAGAGAACCCAGTGTAACGAGAGAAGGGGAAAGAGACACCAGCGTAACGAGAGAAGGGGAAAGAGACCTCAGCGTAATGAGAGAAAGAGAAAGAGACCCCAGTGTAACGAGAGAATGGGAAAGCGACCCCAGTTAACGAGAGAAGGGGAAAGAGACCCCAGTGTAACGCGAGAAGGTGAAAGAGGGCAAAGTGTAACGAGAGAAGATGAAAGAGAGCCCAGTGTAACAAACGAAGGGGAAAGAGATCCGAGTGTAACGAGAGATGGGGAAAGAGACCCCAGCGTAACGAGAGAAGGGGAAAGAGAACCCAGTGTAACGAGAGAAGGGGAAAGAGACACCAGCGTAACGAGAGAAGGGGAAAGAGACCTCAGCGTAATGAGAGAAAGAGAAAGAGACCCCAGCGTAATGAGAGAAGGGGAAAGAGACCCCAGTGTAACGAGAGAAGGGGAAAGAGACCCCAGTGTAACGCGAGAAGGTGAAAGAGGGCAAAGTGTAACGAGAGAAGATGAAAGAGAGCCCAGTGTAACAAACGAAGGGGAAAGAGATCCGAGTGTAACGAGAGATGGGGAAAGAGACCCCAGCGTAACGAGAGAAGGGGAAAGAGAACCCAGTGTAACGAGAGAAGGGGAAAGAGACACCAGCGTAACGAGAGAAGGGGAAAGAGACCTCAGCGTAATGAGAGAAAGAGAAAGAGACCCCAGCGTAATGAGAGAAGGGGAAAGAGACCCCAGTGTAACGAGAGAAGGGGAAAATTACCCCAGTGTAACGAGAGTAGGGGAAAGTGGCCCCAGTGTAACGAGAGAAGGGGAAAGAGACCCCAGTGCAACGAGTGAAGGGGAAAGAGACCCCAGTGTAATGAGGGAAGGGAAAAGAGACCCCGTTATAACCAGACAAGGGGAAAGTGGCCCCAGTGTAATGAGGGAAGGCGAAAGAGACCACAGTGTAACGAGAGAAGGATAAAGTGGGCCAAGTGTAACGAGAGAAGGGGAAAGAGATCCCAGTGTAACGAGAGAACGGGAAAGAGATCCCAGTGTAAAGAGAGAAGGGGAAAGTGTAACGAGAGAAGGGGAAAGAGACCCCAGTGTAACAAGAGAAGGGGAAAGTGTAACGAGAGAAGGGGAAAGAGACCACAGTGTAACGAGAGAAGGGGAAATAGACCCCATTGTAACAAGAGAAGAGTAAAGAGAGCCCAGTGTAAAGAGAGAAAGGAAAGAGACCCCAGTGTAACGAGAAAAGGGGAAAGAGATCCCAGTGTAACGAGAGAAGGGGAAAGTGTAACGAGAGAAGGGGAAAGAGACCACAGTGTAACGAGAGAGGGGGAAAGAGACCCCAGTGTAACGAGAGACGGGGAAAGAGGCCGCAGTGTAACGAGAAAAGGGGAAAGAGGCTCCAGGGTAACGAGAGAAGGGTAAAGAGACCCCAGTGAAAGGAGGGAAGGGGAAAGAGACCACAGTGTAACGAGAGAAGGGGAAAGAGACCCCAATGTAACGAGAGAAGAGTAAAGAGAGCCGAGTGTAAAGAGAGACGGGGGAAAGAGACCCCAGTGTAACGAGGGAAGTGAAAAGAGACCCCGTTATAACCAGACAAGGGGAAAGAGATCCCAGTGTAATGAGAGAAGGGGAAAGAGACCCCAGTGTAACGAGAGAAGGATAAAGTGGGCCAAGTGTAACGAGAGAAGGGGAAAGAGACCCCAGTGTAACGTGAAAAGGGGAAAGAGATCCCAGTGTAACGAGAGAACGGGAAAGAGATCCCAGTGTAAAGAGAGAAGGGGAAAGTGTAACGAGAGAAGGGAAAAGAGACCACACTGTAACGAGAGAAGGGGAAAGAGACCCCAGTGTAACGAGAGAAGGGGAAAGTGTAACGAGAGAAGGGGAAAGAGACCACAGTGTAACGAGAGAAGGGGAAATAGACCCCATTGTAACAAGAGAAGAGTAAAAAGAGCCCAGTGTAAAGAGAGAAGGGGAAAGAGACCCCAGTGTGACGAGAAAAGGTGAAAGAGATCCCAGTGTAACGAGAGAAGGGGAAAGAGACCCCAGTATAACGAGAGAAGGGGAAAGAGATCCCAGTGTAACGAGAGAAGTGGAAAGAGATCCCAGTGTAAAGAGAGAAGGGGAAAGAGATCCCAGTGTAAAGAGAGAAGGGGAAAGTGTAACGAGAGAAGGGGAAAGAGACCACAGTGTAACGAGAGAAGGGGAGAGTGGCCCCAGTGTAACGAGAGAAGGAGAGAGTGGCCCCAGTGTAACGAGAGAAGGGGAGAGTGGCCCCAGTGTAACGAGAGAAGGGGAGAGTGGCCCCAGTGTAACGAGAGAAGGGGAGAGTGGCCCCAGTGTAACGAGAGAAGGGGAGAGTGGCCCCAGTGTAACGAGAGAAGGGGCGAGTGGACCTAGTGCAACGAGAGAAGGGAAAAGAGACGATAGTGTAACGAGAGAAGGGGAAAGTGTAACGAGAGTAGGGGAAAATGACCCCAGTGTAACGAAAGTAGGGGAAAGTGGCCCCAGTCAAACGAGAGAAAGGGAAAGAGATCCGAGTGTAACGAGAGAAGGGGAAAGAGATCCCAATGTAACGAGAGAAGGGGAAAGAGATCCCAGTGTTATGTGAGAAGGGGAAAGAGATCCCAGTGTAAAGAGAGAAGGGGAAAGAGATCCCAGTGTAACGAACGAAGGGGAAAGAGATCCCAGTGTAATGAGAGAAGGGGAAAGAGATACCAGTGTAACGAGAGAAGTGGAAAGAGATCCCAGTGTAAAGAGAGAAGGGGAAAGTGTAGCGAGAGAAGGGGAAAGAGACCACAGTGTAACGAGAGAAGGGGAAAGAGACCCCAGTGTAACAAGAGAAGAGTAAAGAGAGCCCAGTGTAAAGAGAGAAGGGGAAAGAGACCCCAGTGTAACGAGAGACGGGGAAAGAGTCCCCAGTGTAACGAGAAATGGGGAAAGAGGCTCCAGGGTAACGAGAGAAGGGGAAAGAGACCCCAGTGTAACGAGAGAAGAGTAAAGAGAGCCCAGTGTAAAGAGAGAAGGGGAAAGAGACCCCAGTGCAACGAGAGAAGGGAAAAGAGACCCCGTTATAATCAGACAAGGGGAAAGTGGCCCCAGTGGAACGAGAGAAGGGGAAAGTGGCCCAGTGTAATGAGAGAAGGGGAAAGTGGCACCAGTGTAACGAGAGAAGGGGAAATTGGCCCCAGTGTAACGAGAGAAGGGGAGAGTGGCCCCAGTGTAACGAGAGAAAGGGAGAGTGGCCCCAGTGTAACGAGAGAAGGGAAAAGAGACCACAGTGTAACGAGAGAAGGGGAAAATTACCCCAGTGTAATGAGAGAAGGGGAAAGAGACCCCAGTGTAACGAGAGAATGGGAAAGCGACCCCAGTTAACGAGAGAAGGGGAAAGAGACCCCAGTGTAACGCGAGAAGGTGAAAGAGGGCAAAGTGTAACGAGAGAAGATGAAAGAGAGCCCAGTGTAACAAACGAAGGGGAAAGAGATCCGAGTGTAACGAGAGATGGGGAAAGAGACCCCAGCGTAACGAGAGAAGGGGAAAGAGAACCCAGTGTAACGAGAGAAGGGGAAAGAGACACCAGCGTAACGAGAGAAGGGGAAAGAGACCTCAGCGTAATGAGAGAAAGAGAAAGAGACCCCAGTGTAACGAGAGAATGGGAAAGCGACCCCAGTTAACGAGAGAAGGGGAAAGAGACCCCAGTGTAACGCGAGAAGGTGAAAGAGGGCAAAGTGTAACGAGAGAAGATGAAAGAGAGCCCAGTGTAACAAACGAAGGGGAAAGAGATCCGAGTGTAACGAGAGATGGGGAAAGAGACCCCAGCGTAACGAGAGAAGGGGAAAGAGAACCCAGTGTAACGAGAGAAGGGGAAAGAGACACCAGCGTAACGAGAGAAGGGGAAAGAGACACCAGCGTAACGAGAGAAGGGGAAAGAGACCTCAGCGTAATGAGAGAAAGAGAAAGAGACCCCAGCGTAATGAGAGAAGGGGAAAGAGACCCCAGTGTAACGAGAGAAGGGGAAAGAGACCCCAGTGTAACGCGAGAAGGTGAAAGAGGGCAAAGTGTAACGAGAGAAGATGAAAGAGAGCCCAGTGTAACAAACGAAGGGGAAAGAGATCCGAGTGTAACGAGAGATGGGGAAAGAGACCCCAGCGTAACGAGAGAAGGGGAAAGAGAACCCAGTGTAACGAGAGAAGGGGAAAGAGACACCAGCGTAACGAGAGAAGGGGAAAGAGACCTCAGCGTAATGAGAGAAAGAGAAAGAGACCCCAGCGTAATGAGAGAAGGGGAAAGAGACCCCAGTGTAACGAGAGAAGGGGAAAATTACCCCAGTGTAACGAGAGTAGGGGAAAGTGGCCCCAGTGTAACGAGAGAAGGGGAAAGAGACCCCAGTGCAACGAGTGAAGGGGAAAGAGACCCCAGTGTAATGAGGGAAGGGAAAAGAGACCCCGTTATAACCAGACAAGGGGAAAGTGGCCCCAGTGTAATGAGGGAAGGCGAAAGAGACCACAGTGTAACGAGAGAAGGATAAAGTGGGCCAAGTGTAACGAGAGAAGGGGAAAGAGATCCCAGTGTAACGAGAGAACGGGAAAGAGATCCCAGTGTAAAGAGAGAAGGGGAAAGTGTAACGAGAGAAGGGGAAAGAGACCCCAGTGTAACAAGAGAAGGGGAAAGTGTAACGAGAGAAGGGGAAAGAGACCACAGTGTAACGAGAGAAGGGGAAATAGACCCCATTGTAACAAGAGAAGAGTAAAGAGAGCCCAGTGTAAAGAGAGAAAGGAAAGAGACCCCAGTGTAACGAGAAAAGGGGAAAGAGATCCCAGTGTAACGAGAGAAGGGGAAAGTGTAACGAGAGAAGGGGAAAGAGACCACAGTGTAACGAGAGAGGGGGAAAGAGACCCCAGTGTAACGAGAGACGGGGAAAGAGGCCGCAGTGTAACGAGAAAAGGGGAAAGAGGCTCCAGGGTAACGAGAGAAGGGTAAAGAGACCCCAGTGAAAGGAGGGAAGGGGAAAGAGACCACAGTGTAACGAGAGAAGGGGAAAGAGACCCCAATGTAACGAGAGAAGAGTAAAGAGAGCCGAGTGTAAAGAGAGACGGGGGAAAGAGACCCCAGTGTAACGAGGGAAGTGAAAAGAGACCCCGTTATAACCAGACAAGGGGAAAGAGATCCCAGTGTAATGAGAGAAGGGGAAAGAGACCCCAGTGTAACGAGAGAAGGATAAAGTGGGCCAAGTGTAACGAGAGAAGGGGAAAGAGACCCCAGTGTAACGTGAAAAGGGGAAAGAGATCCCAGTGTAACGAGAGAACGGGAAAGAGATCCCAGTGTAAAGAGAGAAGGGGAAAGTGTAACGAGAGAAGGGGAAAGAGACCACACTGTAACGAGAGAAGGGGAAAGAGACCCCAGTGTAACGAGAGAAGGGGAAAGTGTAACGAGAGAAGGGGAAAGAGACCACAGTGTAACGAGAGAAGGGGAAATAGACCCCATTGTAACAAGAGAAGAGTAAAAAGAGCCCAGTGTAAAGAGAGAAGGGGAAAGAGACCCCAGTGTGACGAGAAAAGGTGAAAGAGATCCCAGTGTAACGAGAGAAGGGGAAAGAGACCCCAGTATAACGAGAGAAGGGGAAAGAGATCCCAGTGTAACGAGAGAAGTGGAAAGAGATCCCAGTGTAAAGAGAGAAGGGGAAAGAGATCCCAGTGTAAAGAGAGAAGGGGAAAGTGTAACGAGAGAAGGGGAAAGAGACCACAGTGTAACGAGAGAAGGGGAAAGAGACCCCAGTGTAACAAGAGAAGAGTAAAGAGAGCCCAGTGTAAAGAGAGAAGTGGAAAGAGACCCCAGTGTAACGAGAGGCGGGGAAAGAGGCCGCAGTGTAACGAGAAACGGGGAAAGAGGCTCCAGGGTAACGAGAGAAGGGTAAAGAGACCCCAGTGAAAGGAGGGAAGGGGAAAGAGACCACAGTGTAACGAGAGACAGGGAAGGAGTCCCCAGTGTAACGAGAAATGGGGAAAGAGGCTCCAGGGTAACGAGAGAAGGGTGAAGAGACCCCAGTGAAAGGAGGGAAGGGGAAAGAGACCCTAGTGTAACGAGAGAAGGGGAAAAAGACCCCAGTGTAACGAGAGAAGAGTAAAGAGAGCCCAGTGTAAAGAGAGAAGGGGAAAGAGACCCGAGTGTAACGAGGGAAGGGAAAAGAGACCCCGTTATAATCACACAAGGGGAAAGTGGCCCCAGTGTAACGAGAGAAGGGGAAAGTGGCCCCAGTGTAACGAGAGAAAGGGAAAGTGGCCCCAGTGTAACGAGAGAAGGGGAGAGTGGCCCCAGTGTAACGAGAGAAGGGGAGAGTGGCCCTAGTGCAACGAGAGAAGGGAAAAGAGACAATAGTGTAATGACAGAAGGGGAAAGTGTAACGAGAGTAGGGGAAAGTGGCCCCAGTCAAACGAGAGAAAGGGAAAGTGGCCCCAGTGTAACGAACGAAGGGGAAAGACATCCGAGTGTAACGAGAGAAGGGGAAAGAGATCCCAATGTAACGAGAGAAGGGGAAAGAGATCCCAGTGTTATGTGAGAAGGGGAAAGAGATCCCAGTGTAACGAGAGAAGGGGAAAGAGATCCCAGTGTAACGAGAGAAGGGGAAAGAGATCCCAGTGTAATGAGAGAAGGGGAAAGAGATCCCAGTGTAAAGAGAGAAGGGGAAAGTGTAGCGAGAGAAGGGGAAAGAGACCACAGTGTAACGAGAGAAGGGGAAAGAGACCCCAGTGTAACAAGAGAAGAGTAAAGAGAGCCCAGTGTAAAGAGAGAAGGGGAAATGACCCCAGTGTAACGAGAGTCGGGGAAAGAGTCCCCAGTGTAACGAGAAATGGGGAAAGAGGCTCCAGGGTAACGAGAGAAGGGGAAAGAGACCCCAGTGTAACGAGAGAAGAGTAAAGAGAGCCCAGTGTAAAGAGAGAAGGGGAAAGAGACCCCAGTGCAACGAGAGAAGGGAAAAGAGACCCCGTTATAATCAGACAAGGGGAAAGTGGCCCCAGTGGAACGAGAGAAGGGGAAAGTGGCCCAGTGTAATGAGAGAAGGGGAAAGTGGCCCCAGTGTAACGAGAGAAGGGGAGAGTGGCCCCAGTGTAACGAGAGAAAGGGAGAGTGGCCCCAGTGTAACGAGAGAAAGGGAGAGTGGCCCTAGTGTAACGAGAGAAGGGAAAAGAGACCACAGTGTAACGAGAGAAGGGGAAAATTACCCCAGTGTAACGAGAGTAGGGGAAAGTGGCCCCAGTGTAACGAGAGAAGGGGAAAGAGACCCCAGTGTAACGAGTGAAGGGGAAAGAGACCCCAGTGTAATGAGGGAAGGGAAAAGAGACCCCGTTATAACCAGACAAGGGGAAAGTGGCCCCAGTGTAATGAGGGAAGGCGAAAGAGACCACAGTGTAACGAGAGAAGGATAAAGTGGGCCAAGTGTAACGAGAGAAGGGGAAAGAGATCCCAGTGTAAAGAGAGAAGGGGAAAGTGTAACGAGAGAAGGGGAAAGAGACCCCAGTGTAACAAGAGAAGGAGAAAGTGTAACGAGAGAAGGGGAAAGAGACCACAGTGTAACGAGAGAATGGGAAAGCGACCCCAGTTAACGAGAGAAGGGGAAAGAGACCCCAGTGTAACGCGAGAAGGTGAAAGAGGGCAAAGTGTAACGAGAGAAGATGAAAGAGAGCCCAGTGTAACAAACGAAGGGGAAAGAGATCCGAGTGTAACGAGAGATGGGGAAAGAGACCCCAGCGTAACGAGAGAAGGGGAAAGAGAACCCAGTGTAACGAGAGAAGGGGAAAGAGACACCAGCGTAACGAGAGAAGGGGAAAGAGACCTCAGCGTAATGAGAGAAAGAGAAAGAGACCCCAGTGTAACGAGAGAATGGGAAAGCGACCCCAGTTAACGAGAGAAGGGGAAAGAGACCCCAGTGTAACGCGAGAAGGTGAAAGAGGGCAAAGTGTAACGAGAGAAGATGAAAGAGAGCCCAGTGTAACAAACGAAGGGGAAAGAGATCCGAGTGTAACGAGAGATGGGGAAAGAGACCCCAGCGTAACGAGAGAAGGGGAAAGAGAACCCAGTGTAACGAGAGAAGGGGAAAGAGACACCAGCGTAACGAGAGAAGGGGAAAGAGACACCAGCGTAACGAGAGAAGGGGAAAGAGACCTCAGCGTAATGAGAGAAAGAGAAAGAGACCCCAGCGTAATGAGAGAAGGGGAAAGAGACCCCAGTGTAACGAGAGAAGGGGAAAGAGACCCCAGTGTAACGCGAGAAGGTGAAAGAGGGCAAAGTGTAACGAGAGAAGATGAAAGAGAGCCCAGTGTAACAAACGAAGGGGAAAGAGATCCGAGTGTAACGAGAGATGGGGAAAGAGACCCCAGCGTAACGAGAGAAGGGGAAAGAGAACCCAGTGTAACGAGAGAAGGGGAAAGAGACACCAGCGTAACGAGAGAAGGGGAAAGAGACCTCAGCGTAATGAGAGAAAGAGAAAGAGACCCCAGCGTAATGAGAGAAGGGGAAAGAGACCCCAGTGTAACGAGAGAAGGGGAAAATTACCCCAGTGTAACGAGAGTAGGGGAAAGTGGCCCCAGTGTAACGAGAGAAGGGGAAAGAGACCCCAGTGCAACGAGTGAAGGGGAAAGAGACCCCAGTGTAATGAGGGAAGGGAAAAGAGACCCCGTTATAACCAGACAAGGGGAAAGTGGCCCCAGTGTAATGAGGGAAGGCGAAAGAGACCACAGTGTAACGAGAGAAGGATAAAGTGGGCCAAGTGTAACGAGAGAAGGGGAAAGAGATCCCAGTGTAACGAGAGAACGGGAAAGAGATCCCAGTGTAAAGAGAGAAGGGGAAAGTGTAACGAGAGAAGGGGAAAGAGACCCCAGTGTAACAAGAGAAGGGGAAAGTGTAACGAGAGAAGGGGAAAGAGACCACAGTGTAACGAGAGAAGGGGAAATAGACCCCATTGTAACAAGAGAAGAGTAAAGAGAGCCCAGTGTAAAGAGAGAAAGGAAAGAGACCCCAGTGTAACGAGAAAAGGGGAAAGAGATCCCAGTGTAACGAGAGAAGGGGAAAGTGTAACGAGAGAAGGGGAAAGAGACCACAGTGTAACGAGAGAGGGGGAAAGAGACCCCAGTGTAACGAGAGACGGGGAAAGAGGCCGCAGTGTAACGAGAAAAGGGGAAAGAGGCTCCAGGGTAACGAGAGAAGGGTAAAGAGACCCCAGTGAAAGGAGGGAAGGGGAAAGAGACCACAGTGTAACGAGAGAAGGGGAAAGAGACCCCAATGTAACGAGAGAAGAGTAAAGAGAGCCGAGTGTAAAGAGAGACGGGGGAAAGAGACCCCAGTGTAACGAGGGAAGTGAAAAGAGACCCCGTTATAACCAGACAAGGGGAAAGAGATCCCAGTGTAATGAGAGAAGGGGAAAGAGACCCCAGTGTAACGAGAGAAGGATAAAGTGGGCCAAGTGTAACGAGAGAAGGGGAAAGAGACCCCAGTGTAACGTGAAAAGGGGAAAGAGATCCCAGTGTAACGAGAGAAGTGGAAAGAGATCCCAGTGTAAAGAGAGAAGGGGAAAGTGTAACGAGAGAAGGGGAAAGAGACCACACTGTAACGAGAGAAGGGGAAAGAGACCCCAGTGTAACGAGAGAAGGGGAAAGTGTAACGAGAGAAGGGGAAAGAGACCACAGTGTAACGAGAGAAGGGGAAATAGACCCCATTGTAACAAGAGAAGAGTAAAAAGAGCCCAGTGTAAAGAGAGAAGGGGAAAGAGACCCCAGTGTGACGAGAAAAGGTGAAAGAGATCCCAGTGTAACGAGAGAAGGGGAAAGAGACCCCAGTATAACGAGAGAAGGGGAAAGAGATCCCAGTGTAACGAGAGAAGTGGAAAGAGATCCCAGTGTAAAGAGAGAAGGGGAAAGAGATCCCAGTGTAAAGAGAGAAGGGGAAAGTGTAACGAGAGAAGGGGAAAGAGACCACAGTGTAACGAGAGAAGGGGAAAGAGACCCCAGTGTAACAAGAGAAGAGTAAAGAGAGCCCAGTGTAAAGAGAGAAGTGGAAAGAGACCCCAGTGTAACGAGAGGCGGGGAAAGAGGCCGCAGTGTAACGAGAAACGGGGAAAGAGGCTCCAGGGTAACGAGAGAAGGGTAAAGAGACCCCAGTGAAAGGAGGGAAGGGGAAAGAGACCACAGTGTAACGAGAGACAGGGAAGGAGTCCCCAGTGTAACGAGAAATGGGGAAAGAGGCTCCAGGGTAACGAGAGAAGGGTGAAGAGACCCCAGTGAAAGGAGGGAAGGGGAAAGAGACCCTAGTGTAACGAGAGAAGGGGAAAAAGACCCCAGTGTAACGAGAGAAGAGTAAAGAGAGCCCAGTGTAAAGAGAGAAGGGGAAAGAGACCCGAGTGTAACGAGGGAAGGGAAAAGAGACCCCGTTATAATCACACAAGGGGAAAGTGGCCCCAGTGTAACGAGAGAAGGGGAAAGTGGCCCCAGTGTAACGAGAGAAAGGGAAAGTGGCCCCAGTGTAACGAGAGAAGGGGAGAGTGGCCCCAGTGTAACGAGAGAAGGGGAGAGTGGCCCTAGTGCAACGAGAGAAGGGAAAAGAGACAATAGTGTAATGACAGAAGGGGAAAGTGTAACGAGAGTAGGGGAAAATGACCGCAGTGTAACGAGAGTAGGGGAAAGTGGCCCCAGTCAAACGAGAGAAAGGGAAAGTGGCCCCAGTGTAACGAACGAAGGGGAAAGACATCCGAGTGTAACGAGAGAAGGGGAAAGAGATCCCAATGTAACGAGAGAAGGGGAAAGAGATCCCGTTATAATCAGACAAGGGGAAAGTGGCCCCAGTGGAACGAGAGAAGGGGAAAGTGGCCCAGTGTAATGAGAGAAGGGGAAAGTGGCCCCAGTGTAACGAGAGAAGGGGAGAGTGGCCCCAGTGTAACGAGAGAAAGGGAGAGTGGCCCCAGTGTAACGAGAGAAAGGGAGAGTGGCCCCAGTGTAACGAGAGAAGGGAAAAGAGACCACAGTGTAACGAGAGAAGGGGAAAATTACCCCAGTGTAACGAGAGTAGGGGAAAGTGGCCCCAGTGTAACGAGAGAAGGGGAAAGAGACCCCAGTGTAACGAGTGAAGGGGAAAGAGACCCCAGTGTAATGAGGGAAGGGAAAAGAGACCCCGTTATAACCAGACAAGGGGAAAGTGGCCCCAGTGTAATGAGGGAAGGCGAAAGAGACCACAGTGTAACGAGAGAAGGATAAAGTGGGCCAAGTGTAACGAGAGAAGGGGAAAGAGATCCCAGTGTAAAGAGAGAAGGGGAAAGTGTAACGAGAGAAGGGGAAAGAGACCCCAGTGTAACAAGAGAAGGAGAAAGTGTAACGAGAGAAGGGGAAAGAGACCACAGTGTAACGAGAGAATGGGAAAGCGACCCCAGTTAACGAGAGAAGGGGAAAGAGACCCCAGTGTAACGCGAGAAGGTGAAAGAGGGCAAAGTGTAACGAGAGAAGATGAAAGAGAGCCCAGTGTAACAAACGAAGGGGAAAGAGATCCGAGTGTAACGAGAGATGGGGAAAGAGACCCCAGCGTAACGAGAGAAGGGGAAAGAGAACCCAGTGTAACGAGAGAAGGGGAAAGAGAACCCAGTGTAACGAGAGAAGGGGAAAGAGACAGCAGCGTAACGAGAGAAGGGGAAAGAGACACCAGCGTAACGAGAGAAGGGGAAAGAGACCTCAGCGTAATGAGAGAAAGAGAAAGAGACCCCAGCGTAATGAGAGAAGGGGAAAGAGACCCCAGTGTAACGAGAGAAGGGGAAAGAGACCCCAGTGTAACGCGAGAAGGTGAAAGAGGGCAAAGTGTAACGAGAGAAGATGAAAGAGAGCCCAGTGTAACAAACGAAGGGGAAAGAGATCCGAGTGTAACGAGAGATGGGGAAAGAGACCCCAGCGTAACGAGAGAAGGGGAAAGAGAACCCAGTGTAACGAGAGAAGGGGAAAGAGACACCAGCGTAACGAGAGAAGGGGAAAGAGACCTCAGCGTAATGAGAGAAAGAGAAAGAGACCCCAGCGTAATGAGAGAAGGGGAAAGAGACCCCAGTGTAACGAGAGAAGGGGAAAATTACCCCAGTGTAACGAGAGTAGGGGAAAGTGGCCCCAGTGTAACGAGAGAAGGGGAAAGAGACCCCAGTGCAACGAGTGAAGGGGAAAGAGACCCCAGTGTAATGAGGGAAGGGAAAAGAGACCCCGTTATAACCAGACAAGGGGAAAGTGGCCCCAGTGTAATGAGGGAAGGCGAAAGAGACCACAGTGTAACGAGAGAAGGATAAAGTGGGCCAAGTGTAACGAGAGAAGGGGAAAGAGATCCCAGTGTAACGAGAGAACGGGAAAGAGATCCCAGTGTAAAGAGAGAAGGGGAAAGTGTAACGAGAGAAGGGGAAAGAGACCCCAGTGTAACAAGAGAAGGGGAAAGTGTAACGAGAGAAGGGGAAAGAGACCACAGTGTAACGAGAGAAGGGGAAATAGACCCCATTGTAACAAGAGAAGAGTAAAGAGAGCCCAGTGTAAAGAGAGAAAGGAAAGAGACCCCAGTGTAACGAGAAAAGGGGAAAGAGATCCCAGTGTAACGAGAGAAGGGGAAAGTGTAACGAGAGAAGGGGAAAGAGACCACAGTGTAACGAGAGAGGGGGAAAGAGACCCCAGTGTAACGAGAGACGGGGAAAGAGGCCGCAGTGTAACGAGAAAAGGGGAAAGAGGCTCCAGGGTAACGAGAGAAGGGTAAAGAGACCCCAGTGAAAGGAGGGAAGGGGAAAGAGACCACAGTGTAACGAGAGAAGGGGAAAGAGACCCCAATGTAACGAGAGAAGAGTAAAGAGAGCCGAGTGTAAAGAGAGACGGGGGAAAGAGACCCCAGTGTAACGAGGGAAGTGAAAAGAGACCCCGTTATAACCAGACAAGGGGAAAGAGATCCCAGTGTAATGAGAGAAGGGGAAAGAGACCCCAGTGTAACGAGAGAAGGATAAAGTGGGCCAAGTGTAACGAGAGAAGGGGAAAGAGACCCCAGTGTAACGTGAAAAGGGGAAAGAGATCCCAGTGTAACGAGAGAACGGGAAAGAGATCCCAGTGTAAAGAGAGAAGGGGAAAGTGTAACGAGAGAAGGGGAAAGAGACCACACTGTAACGAGAGAAGGGGAAAGAGACCCCAGTGTAACGAGAGAAGGGGAAAGTGTAATGAGAGAAGGGGAAAGAGACCACAGTGTAACGAGAGAAGGGGAAATAGACCCCATTGTAACAAGAGAAGAGTAAAAAGAGCCCAGTGTAAAGAGAGAAGGGGAAAGAGACCCCAGTGTGACGAGAAAAGGTGAAAGAGATCCCAGTGTAACGAGAGAAGGGGAAAGAGACCCCAGTATAACGAGAGAAGGGGAAAGAGATCCCAGTGTAACGAGAGAAGTGGAAAGAGATCCCAGTGTAAAGAGAGAAGGGGAAAGAGATCCCAGTGTAAAGAGAGAAGGGGAAAGTGTAACGAGAGAAGGGGAAAGAGACCACAGTGTAACGAGAGAAGGGGAAAGAGACCCCAGTGTAACAAGAGAAGAGTAAAGAGAGCCCAGTGTAAAGAGAGAAGTGGAAAGAGACCCCAGTGTAACGAGAGGCGGGGAAAGAGGCCGCAGTGTAACGAGAAACGGGGAAAGAGGCTCCAGGGTAACGAGAGAAGGGTAAAGAGACCCCAGTGAAAGGAGGGAAGGGGAAAGAGACCACAGTGTAACGAGAGACAGGGAAGGAGTCCCCAGTGTAACGAGAAATGGGGAAAGAGGCTCCAGGGTAACGAGAGAAGGGTGAAGAGACCCCAGTGAAAGGAGGGAAGGGGAAAGAGACCCTAGTGTAACGAGAGAAGGGGAAAAAGACCCCAGTGTAACGAGAGAAGAGTAAAGAGAGCCCAGTGTAAAGAGAGAAGGGGAAAGAGACCCGAGTGTAACGAGGGAAGGGAAAAGAGACCCCGTTATAATCACACAAGGGGAAAGTGGCCCCAGTGTAACGAGAGAAGGGGAAAGTGGCCCCAGTGTAACGAGAGAAAGGGAAAGTGGCCCCAGTGTAACGAGAGAAGGGGAGAGTGGCCCCAGTGTAACGAGAGAAGGGGAGAGTGGCCCTAGTGCAACGAGAGAAGGGAAAAGAGACAATAGTGTAATGACAGAAGGGGAAAGTGTAACGAGAGTAGGGGAAAATGACCGCAGTGTAACGAGAGTAGGGGAAAGTGGCCCCAGTCAAACGAGAGAAAGGGAAAGTGGCCCCAGTGTAACGAACGAAGGGGAAAGACATCCGAGTGTAACGAGAGAAGGGGAAAGAGATCCCAATGTAACGAGAGAAGGGGAAAGAGATCCCAGTGTTATGTGAGAAGGGGAAAGAGATCCCAGTGTAACGAGAGAAGGGGAAAGAGATCCCAGTGTAACGAGAGAAGGGGAAAGAGATCCCAGTGTAATGAGAGAAGGGGAAAGAGATACCAGTGTAACGAGAGAATTGGAAAGAGATCCCAGTGTAAAGAGAGAAGGGGAAAGTGTAGCGAGAGAAGGGGAAAGAGACCACAGTGTAACGAGAGAAGGGGAAAGAGACCCCAGTGTAACAAGAGAAGAGTAAAGAGAGCCCAGTGTAAAGAGAGAAGGGGAAATGACCCCAGTGTAACGAGAGTCGGGGAAAGAGTCCCCAGTGTAACGAGAAATGGGGAAAGAGGCTCCAGGGTAACGAGAGAAGGGGAAAGAGACCCCAGTGTAACGAGAGAAGAGTAAAGAGAGCCCAGTGTAAAGAGAGAAGGGGAAAGAGACCCCAGTGCAACGAGAGAAGGGAAAAGAGACCCCGTTATAATCAGACAAGGGGAAAGTGGCCCCAGTGGAACGAGAGAAGGGGAAAGTGGCCCAGTGTAATGAGAGAAGGGGAAAGTGGCCCCAGTGTAACGAGAGAAGGGGAGAGTGGCCCCAGTGTAACGAGAGAAAGGGAGAGTGGCCCCAGTGTAACGAGAGAAAGGGAGAGTGGCCCCAGTGTAACGAGAGAAGGGAAAAGAGACCACAGTGTAACGAGAGAAGGGGAAAATTACCCCAGTGTAACGAGAGTAGGGGAAAGTGGCCCCAGTGTAACGAGAGAAGGGGAAAGAGACCCCAGTGTAACGAGTGAAGGGGAAAGAGACCCCAGTGTAATGAGGGAAGGGAAAAGAGACCCCGTTATAACCAGACAAGGGGAAAGTGGCCCCAGTGTAATGAGGGAAGGCGAAAGAGACCACAGTGTAACGAGAGAAGGATAAAGTGGGCCAAGTGTAACGAGAGAAGGGGAAAGAGATCCCAGTGTAAAGAGAGAAGGGGAAAGTGTAACGAGAGAAGGGGAAAGAGACCCCAGTGTAACAAGAGAAGGAGAAAGTGTAACGAGAGAAGGGGAAAGAGACCACAGTGTAACGAGAGAAGGGGAAATAGACCCCATTGTAACAAGAGAAGAGTAAAGAGAGCCCAGTGTAAAGAGAGAAAGGAAAGAGACCCCAGTGTAACGAGAAAAGGGGAAAGAGATCCCAGTGTAACGAAAGAAGGGGAAAGAGATCCCAGTGTAACGAGAGAAGTGGAAAGAGATCCCAGTGTAAAGAGAGAAGGGGAAAGTGTAACGAGAGAAGGGGAAAGAGACCACAGTGTAACGTGAGAAGGGGAAAGAGACCCCAGTGTAGCAAGAGAAGAGTAAAGAGACCCCAGTGTAAAGAGAGAAGTGGAAAGAGACCCCAGTGTAACGAGAGACGGGGAAAGAGGCCGCAGTGTAACGAGAAACGGGCAAAGAGGCTCCAGTGTAACGAGAGAAGAGTAAAGAGAGCCGAGTGTAAAGAGAGATGGGGGAAAGAGACCCCAGTGTAACGAGTGAAGGGGAAAGACACCCCAGTGTAACGAGTGAAGGGGAAAGAGACCCCAGTGTAACGAGGGAAGGGAAAAGAGACCCCGTTATAACCAGACAAGGGGAAAGAGATCCCAGTGTAATGAGAGAAGGGGAAAGAGACCCCAGTGTAACGAGAGAAGGATAAAGTGGGCCAAGTGTAACGAGAGAAGGGGAAAGAGACCCCAGTGTAACGAGAGAACGGGAAAGAGATCCCAGTGTAAAGAGAGAAGGGGAAAGTGTAACGAGAGAAGGGGAAAGAGACCACACTGTAACGAGAGAAGGGGAAAGAGACCCCAGTGTAACAAGAGAAGGGGAAAGTGTAACGAGAGAAGGGGAAAGAGACCCCATTGTAACAAGAGAAGAGTAAAAAGAGCCCAGTGTAAAGAGAGAAGGGGAAAGAGACCCCAGTGTAACGAGAAAAGGTGAAAGAACATCCCAGTGTAACGAGAGAAGGGGAAAGAGATCCCAGTGTAACGAGAGAAGTGGAAAGAGATCCCAGTGTAATGAGAGAAGGGGAAAGTATAACGAGAGAAGGGGAAAGAGACCACAGTATAACGAGAGAAGGGGAAAGAGACCCCAGTGTAACAAGAGAAGAGTAAAGAGCGCCCAGTGTAAAGAGAGAAGAGGAAAGAGACCCCAGTGTAACGAGAGACGGGGAAAGAGGCCGCAGTGTAACGAGAAACGGGGAAAGAGGCTCCAGGGTAACGAGAGAAGGGTAAAGAGACCCCAGTGAAAGGAGGGAAGGGGAAAGAGACCACAGTGTAACGAGAGAAGGGGAAAGAGACCCCAGTGTAACGAGAGAAGAGTAAAGAGAGCCGAGTGTAAAGAGAGACGGGGGAAAGAGACCCCAGTGTAACGAGTGAAGGGGAAAGACACCCCAGTGTAACGAGTGAAGGGGAAAGAGACCCCAGTGTAACGAGGGAAGGGAAAAGAGACCCCGTTATAACCAGACAAGGGGAAAGAGATGCCAGTGAAATGAGAGAAGGGGAAAGAGACCCCAGTGTAACGAGAGAAGGATAGAGTGGGCCAAGTGTAAAGAGAGAAGGGGAAAGAGACCCCAGTGTAACGAAAGAAGGGGAGAGTGGCCCCAGTGTAACGAGAGAAGGGAAAAGATACCCCAGTATAACGAGAGAAGGGGAAAGAGATCCCAGTGTAACGAGAAAAGGGGAAAGAGATCCCAGTGTAATGAGAGAAGGGGAAAGAGATCCCAGTGTAACGAGAGAAGTGGAAAGAGATTCCAGTGTAAAGAGAGAAGGGGAAAGTGTAGCGAGAGAAGGGGAAAGAGACCACAGTGCAACGAGAGAATGGGAAAGAGACCCCAGTGTAACAAGAGAAGAGTAAAGAGAGCCCAGTGTAAAGAGAGAATGGGAAAGAGACCCCAGTGTAACGAGAGAAGAGTAAAGAGAGCCGAGTGTAAAGAGAGACGGGGAAAGAGACCCCAGTGTAACGAGTGAAGGGGAAAGAGACCCCAGTGTAACGAGTGAAGGGGAAAGAGACCCCAGTGTAACGAGGGAAGGGAAAAGAGACCCCGTAAAAATCAGACACGGGGAAAGTGGCCCCAGTGTAACGAGAGAAGGGGAAAGAGACCACAGTGTAACGAGAGAAGGGGAAAGAGACCCCAGTGTAACAAGAGAAGAGTAAAGAGAGCCCAGTGTAAAGAGAGAAGTGGAAAGAGACCCCAGTGTAACGAGAGACGGGGAAAGAGGCCCCAGTGTAACGAGAAACGGGGAAAGAGGCTCCAGGGTAACGAGAGAAGGGTAAAGAGACCCCAGTGAAAGGAGGGAAGGGGAAAGAGACCACAGTGTAACGAGAGAAGGGGAAAGAGACCCCAGTGTAACGATAGAAGAGTAAAGAGTGCCGAGTGTAAAGAGAGACGGGGGAAAGAGACCCCAGTGTAACGAGAGAAGGATAGAGTGGGCCAAGTGTACCGAGAGAAGGGGAAAGAGACCCCAGTGTAATGAAAGAAGGGGAGAGTGGCCCCAGGGTAACGAGAGAAGGGAAAAGAGACACAAGTATAACGAGAGACGGGGAAAGAGATCCCAGTGTAACAAGAAAAGGGGAAAGAGACCCCAGTGTAATGAGAGAAGGGGGAAGAGATCCCAGTGTAACGAGAGAAGGGGAAAGAGACCCCAGTGTAACGAGAGAAGGGGAAAGAGACACCAGTGTAACAAGAGAAGAGTAAAGAGAGCCCAGCGTTAAGAGAGAAGGGGAAAGAGACCCCAGTGTAACGAGAGAAGAGTAAAGAGAGCCCAGTGTAAAGAGAGAAGGGGAAAGAGAACCCAGTGTAACGAGTGAAGGGGAAAGAGACCCCAGTGTAACGAGTGAAGGGGAAAGAGACCCCAGTGTAACGAGGGAAGGGAAAAGAGACCCCGTAAAAATCAGACAGGGGGAAAGTGGCCCCAGTGTAACGAGAGAAGGGGAAAGAGACCACAGTGTAACGAGAGTAGGGGAAGGTGGACCCAGTCTAACGAGAGAAAGGGAAAGTGGCCCCAGTGTAACGAACGAAGGGGAAAGAGATCCGAGTGTAACGAGAGAAGGGGAAAGAGATCCCAGTGTAACGAGAGAAGAGGAAAGAGATCCCAGTGTTATGAGAGAAGGGGAAAGAGATCCCAGTGTAACGAACGAAGGGGAAAGAGATCGCAGCGTAACGAGAAAAGGGGAAAGAGATCCCAGTGTAATGAGAGAAGGGGAAAGAGATCCCAGTGTAACGAGAGAAGTGGAAAGAGATCCCAGTGTAAAGAGAGAAGGGGAAAGTGTAGCGAGAGAAGGGGAAAGAGACCACAGTGTAACGAGAGAAGGGGAAAGAGACCCCAGTGTAACAAGAGAAGAGTAAAGAGAGCCCAGTGCAAAGAGAGAAGGGGAAAGAGACCCCAGTGTAACGAGAGACGGGGAAAGAGTCCCCAGTGTAACGAGAAATGGGGAAAGAGGCTCCAGGGTAACGAGAGAAGGGTAAAGAGACCCCAGTGAAAGGAGGGAAGGGGAAAGAGACCCTAGTGTAACGAGAGAAGGGAAAAGAGACCCCGTTATAATCAGACAAGGGGAAAGTGGCCCCAGTGTAACGAGAGAAGGGGAAAGTGGCCCAGTGTAACGAGAGAAGGGGAAATTGGCCCCAGTGTAACGAGAGAAGGGGAGAGTGGCCCCAGTGTAACGAGAGAAAGGGAGAGTGGCCCCAGTGTAACGAGAGAAGGGAAAAGAGACCACAGTGTAACGAGAGAAGGGGAAAATTACCCCAGTGTAACGAGAGTAGGGGAAAGTGGCCCCAGTGTAACGAGAGAAGGGGAAAGTGGCCCAGTTTAACGAGAGAAGGGGAAATTGGCCCCAGTGTAACGAGAGAAGGGGAGAGTGGCCCCAGTGTAACGAGAGAAAGGGAGAGTGACCCCAGTGTAACGAGTGAAGGGGAAAGAGACCCCAGTGTAACCAGTGAAGGGGAAAGAGACCCCAGTGTAACGAGGGAAGGGAAAAGTGACCCCGTTATAATCAGACAAGGGGAAAGTGGCCCCAGTGTAACGAGAGAAGGGGAAAGTGGCCCCAGTGTAATGAGAGAAGGGGAAAGTGGCCCCAGTGTAACGACAGAAGGGGAAATTGGCCCCAGTGTAACGAGAGAAGGGGAGAGTGGCCCCAGTGTAACGAGAGAAGGGGAGAGTGGCCCCAGTGTAACGAGAGAAGGGGAGAGTGGCCCCAGTGTAACGAGAGAAGGGGAGAGTGGCCCCAGTGTAACGAGAGAAGGGGAGAGTGGCCCCAGTGTAACGAGAGAAGGGAAAAGAGACCACAGTGTAACAAGAGAAGGGGAAAGTGTAACGAGAGAAGGGGAAAATGACCCCAGTGTAACGAGAGTAGGGGAAAGTGGCCGCAGTCTAACGAGAGAAAGGAAAAGTGGCCCCAGTGTAACGAACGAAGGGGAAGGAGACCCCAGTGTAACGAGTGAAGGGGAAATAGACCCCAGTGTAACGAGTGAAGGGGAAATAGACCCCAGTGTAACGAGGGAAGGGAAAAGAGACCCCGTTATAACGAGACAAGGGGAAAGAGATCGCAGTGTAATGAGAGAAGGGGAAAGTGACCCCAGTGTAACGAGAGAAGGATAAAGTGGGCCAAGTGTAACGAGAGAAGGGAAAAGGGACCCCATTGTAACGAAAGAAGGGGAGAGTGGCCCCAGTGTAACGAGAGAAAGGGAAAGTGGCCCCAGTTTAATGAACGAAGGGGAAAGAGATCCGAGTGTAACGAGAGAAGGGGAAAGAGATCCCAGTGTAACGAGAGAAGGGGAAAGAGATCCCAGTGTTATGAGAGAAGGGGAAAGAGTCCCCAGTGTAACGAGTGAAGGGGAAATAGACCCCAGTGTAACGAGGGAAGTGAAAAGAGACCCCGTTATAACCAGACAAGGGGAACGAGATCCCAGTGTAATGAGAGAAGGGGAAAGTGACCCCAGTGTAACGAGAGAATGATAAAGTGGGCCAAGTGTAACGAGAGAAGGGGAAAGAGACCCCAGTGTAACGAAAGAAGGGGAGAGTGGCCCCATTGTAACGAGTGAAGGGAAAAGAGACCCCAGTGTAACGAGAGAAGGGGAAAGAGATCCCAGTGTAACGAGAAAAGGGGAAAGAGATCCCATTGTAATGAAAGAAGGGGAAAGAGATACCAGTGTAACGAGAGAAGTGGAAAGAGATCCCAGTGTAAAGAGAGAAGGGGAAAGTGTAGCGAGAGAAGGGGAAAGAGACCACAGTGTAACGAGAGAAGGGGAAGGTGGCCCCAGTGTAACGAGAGAGAGGGAAAGTGGCCCCAGCGTAACGAACGAAGGGGAAAGAGATCCCAGTGTAATGAGAGAAGGGGAAAGAGATCCCAGTGTAATGAGAGAAGGGGAGAGAGATCCCAGTGTTATGAGAGAAGGGGAAAGAGATCCCAGTGTAACGAGAGAAGGGGAAAGAGATCCCAGTGTAACGAGAGAAGGATAAAGTGGGCCAACTGTAACGATAGAAGGGGAAAGAAACCCCAGTGTAACGAAAGAAGGGGAGAGTGGCCCCAGTGTAACGAGAGAAGGGAAAAGAGACCCCAGTGTAACGAGAGAAGGGGAATGAGATCCCAGTGTAACGAGAAAAGGGGAAAGAGATCCCAGTGTAAAGAGAGAAGGGGAAAGAGACCACAGTGTAGCGAGTGAAGGGGAAAGAGACCCCAGTGTAATGGGGGAAGGGAAAAGAGACCCCGTTATAACCAGACAAGGGGAAAGTGGCCCCAGTGTAATGAGAGAAGGGGAAAGAGACCCCAGTGTAACGAGAGAAGGATAAAGTGGGCCAAGTGTAACGAGAGAAGGGGAAAGAGACCCCAGTGTAACGACAAAAGGGGAAAGAGATCCTAGTGTAACGAGAGAAGGGGAAAGAGATCCCAGTGTAAAGAGAGAAGGGGAAAGTGTAACGAGAGAAGGGGAAAGAGACCACACTGTAACGAGAGAAGGGGAAAGAGACCCCAGTGTAACAAGACAGGAGTAAAGAGAGCCCAGTGTAAAGAGAGAAGGGGAAAGAGACCCCAGTGTAACGAGAGACGGGGAAAGAGGCCCCAGTGCAACGAGAGACGGGGAAAGAGGCTCCAGGGTAACGAGAGAAGGGTAAAGAGACCCCAGTGTAACGAGAGAAGGGGAAAGTGGCCCCAGTGTAACGAGAGAAGGGAAAAGAGACCCCAGTGTAACGAGAGAAGTGGAAAGTGTAACGAGAGAAGGGGAAAATGACCCCAGTGTAACGAGAGTAGGAGAAAGTGCCCCAGTCTAACGAGAGAAAGGGAAAGTGGCCCCAGTGTAACGAACGAAGGGGAAAGAGGTCCCAGTGCAACGAGAGAAGGGGAAAGAGATCCCAGTGTAACGAGAGAAGGGGAAAGAGACCACAGTGTAACGAGAGAAGGGGAAAGAGACCCCAGCGTAACGAGAGACGGGGAAAGAGGCCCCAGTTTAACGAGAAACGGGGAAAGAGGGCCCAGTTTAACGAGAAACGGGGAAAGAGGCTCCAGGGTAACGAGAGAAGGGTAAAGAGACCCCAGTGAAAGGAGGGAAGGGGAAAGAGACCTCAGTGTAACGAGAGAAGGGGAAAGAGACCCCAGTGTAACGAGAGAAGAGTAAAGAGAGCCGAGTGTAAAGAGAGACGGGGAAAGAGACCCCAGTGTAACGAGTGAAGGGGAAAGAGAACCCAGTGTAACGAGTGAAGGGGAAAGAGACCCCAGTGTAACGAGGGAAGGGAAAAGAGACCCCGTTATAACCAGACAAGGGGAAAGAGATCCCAGTGTAATGAGAGAAGGGGAAAGAGACCCCAGTGTAACGAAAGAAGGTGGGAGTGGCCCCAGCGTAACGAGAGAAGGGAAAAGAGACCCCAGTGTAACGAGAGAAGGGGAAAGAGATCCCAGTGTAATGAGAAAAGGGGAAAGAGATCCCAGTGTAATGAGAGAAGGGGAAAGAGATCCCAGTGTAACGAGAGAAGTGGAAAGAGATCCCAGTGTAAAGAGAGAAGGGGAAAGTGTAGCGAGAGAAGGGGAAAGAGACTACAGTGTAACGAGAGAAGGGGAAAGAGACCCCAGTTTAACAAGAGAAGAGTAAAGAGAGCCCAGGGTAAAGAGAGAAGGGGAAACAGACCCCAGTGCAACGAAAGAAGAGTTAAGAGAGCCGAGTGTAAAGAGAGAAGGGGAAAGAGATCCCAGTGTAACGAGTGAAGGGGAAAGAGACCTCAGTGTAACGAGAGAAGGGGAAAGTGGCCCTAGTGTAATGAGTAAAGGGGAAAGTGGCCCCAGTGTTATGAGAGAAGGGGAAATTGGCCCCAGTGTAACGAGAGAAGGGGAGAGTGGCCCCAGTGTAATGAGAGAAGGGGACAGTGGCCCAAGTGTAACGAGAGAAGGGGAAAGAGACCACACTGTAACGAGAGAAGGGGAAAGAGACCCCAGTGTAACAAGACAGGAGTAAAGAGAGCCCAGTGTAAAGAGAGAAGGGGAAAGAGACCCCAGTGTAACGAGAGACGGGGAAAGAGGCCCCAGTGCAACGAGAGACGGGGAAAGAGGCTCCGGGGTAACGAGAGAAGGGTAAAGAGACCCCAGTGTAACGAGAGAAGGGGAAAGTGGCCCCAGTGTAACGAGAGAAGGGAAAAGAGACCCCAGTGTAACGAGAGAAGTGGAAAGTGTAACGAGAGAAGGGGAAAATGACCCCAGTGTAACGAGAGTAGGAGAAAGTGGCCCCAGTCTAACGATAGAAAGGGAAAGTGGCCCCAGTGTAACGAACGAAGGGGAAAGAGGTCCCAGTGCAACGAGAGAAGGGGAAAGAGATCCCAGTGTAACGAGAGAAGGGGAAAGAGACCACAGTGTAACGAGAGAAGGGGAAAGAGACCCCAGTGTAACGAGAGACGGGGAAAGAGGCTCCAGGGTAACGAGAGAAGGGTAAAGAGACCCCAGTGTAACGAGAGAAGGGGAAAGTGGCCCCAGTGTAACGAGAGAAGGGAAAAGAGACCCCAGTGTAACGAGAGAAGTGGAAAGAGTAACGAGAGAAGGGGAAAATGACCCCAGTGTAACGAGAGTAGGAGAAAGTGGCCCCAGTCTAACGAGAGAAAGGGAAAGTGGCCCCAGTGTAACGAACGAAGGGGAAAGAGGTCCCAGTGCAACGAGAGAAGGGGAAAGAGATCCCAGTGTAACGAGAGAAGGGGAAAGAGACCACAGTGTAACGAGAGAAGGGGAAAGAGACCCCAGCGTAACGAGAGACGGGGAAAGAGGCCCCAGTTTAACGAGAAACGGGGAAAGAGGGCCCAGTTTAACGAGAAACGGGGAAAGAGACCTCAGTGTAACGAGAGAAGGGGAAAGAGACCCCAGTGTAACGAGAGAAGAGTAAAGAGAGCCGAGTGTAAAGAGTGACGGGGAAAGAGACCCCAGTGTAACGAGAGAAGGGGAAAGAGACCCCAGCGTAACGAGAGACGGGGAAAGAGGCCCCAGTTTAACGAGAAACGGGGAAAGAGGGCCCAGTTTAACGAGAAACGGGGAAAGAGACCTCAGTGTAACGAGAGAAGGGGAAAGAGACCCCAGTGTAACGAGAGAAGAGTAAAGAGAGCCGAGTGTAAAGAGAGACGGGGAAAGAGACCCCAGTGTAACGAGTGAAGGGGAAAGAGAACCCAGTGTAACGAGTGAAGGGGAAAGAGACCCCAGTGTAACGAGGGAAGGGAAAAGAGACCCCGTTATAACCAGACAAGGGGAAAGAGATCCCAGTGTAATGAGAGAAGGGGAAAGAGACCCCAGTGTAACGAAAGAAGGGGAGAGTGGCCCCAGCGTAACGAGAGAAGGGAAAAGAGACCCCAGTGTAACGAGAGAAGGGGAAAGAGATCCCAGTGTAATGAGAAAAGGGGAAAGAGATCCCAGTGTAATGAGAGAAGGGGAAAGAGATCCCAGTGTAACGAGAGAAGTGGAAAGAGATCCCAGTGTAAAGAGAGAAGGGGAAAGTGTAGCGAGAGAAGGGGAAAGAGACCACAGTGTAACGAGAGAAGGGGAAAGAGACCCCAGTTTAACAAGAGAAGAGTAAAGAGAGCCCAGGGTAAAGAGAGAAGGGGAAACAGACCCCAGTGCAACGAAAGAAGAGTTAAGAGAGCCGAGTGTAAAGAGAGAAGGGGAAAGAGATCCCAGTGTAACGAGTGAAGGGGAAAGAGACCTCAGTGTAACGAGAGAAGGGGAAAGTGGCCCTAGTGTAATGAGTAAAGGGGAAAGTGGCCCCAGTGTTATGAGAGAAGGGGAAATTGGCCCCAGTGTAACGAGAGAAGGGGAGAGTGGCCCCAGTGTAATGAGAGAAGGGGACAGTGGCCCAAGTGTAACGAGAGAAGGGGAAAGAGACCACACTGTAACGAGAGAAGGGGAAAGAGACCCCAGTGTAACAAGACAGGAGTAAAGAGAGCCCAGTGTAAAGAGAGAAGGGGAAAGAGACCCCAGTGTAACGAGAGACGGGGAAAGAGGCCCCAGTGCAACGAGAGACGGGGAAAGAGGCTCCGGGGTAACGAGAGAAGGGTAAAGAGACCCCAGTGTAACGAGAGAAGGGGAAAGTGGCCCCAGTGTAACGAGAGAAGGGAAAAGAGACCCCAGTGTAACGAGAGAAGTGGAAAGTGTAACGAGAGAAGGGGAAAATGACCCCAGTGTAACGAGAGTAGGAGAAAGTGGCCCCAGTCTAACGATAGAAAGGGAAAGTGGCCCCAGTGTAACGAACGAAGGGGAAAGAGGTCCCAGTGCAACGAGAGAAGGGGAAAGAGATCCCAGTGTAACGAGAGAAGGGGAAAGAGACCACAGTGTAACGAGAGAAGGGGAAAGAGACCCCAGTGTAACGAGAGACGGGGAAAGAGGCTCCAGGGTAACGAGAGAAGGGTAAAGAGACCCCAGTGTAACGACAAAAGGGGAAAGAGATCCTAGTGTAACGAGAGAAGGGGAAAGAGATCCCAGTGTAAAGAGAGAAGGGGAAAGTGTAACGAGAGAAGGGGAAAGAGACCACACTGTAACGAGAGAAGGGGAAAGAGACCCCAGTGTAACAAGACAGGAGTAAAGAGAGCCCAGTGTAAAGAGAGAAGGGGAAAGAGACCCCAGTGTAACGAGAGACGGGGAAAGAGGCCCCAGTGCAACGAGAGACGGGGAAAGAGGCTCCAGGGTAACGAGAGAAGGGTAAAGAGACCCCAGTGTAACGAGAGAAGGGGAAAGTGGCCCCAGTGTAACGAGAGAAGGGAAAAGAGACCCCAGTGTAACGAGAGAAGTGGAAAGTGTAACGAGAGAAGGGGAAAATGACCCCAGTGTAACGAGAGTAGGAGAAAGTGCCCCAGTCTAACGAGAGAAAGGGAAAGTGGCCCCAGTGTAACGAACGAAGGGGAAAGAGGTCCCAGTGCAACGAGAGAAGGGGAAAGAGATCCCAGTGTAACGAGAGAAGGGGAAAGAGACCACAGTGTAATGAGAGAAGGGGAAAGAGACCCCAGCGTAACGAGAGACGGGGAAAGAGGCCCCAGTTTAACGAGAAACGGGGAAAGAGGGCCCAGTTTAACGAGAAACGGGGAAAGAGGCTCCAGGGTAACGAGAGAAGGGTAAAGAGACCCCAGTGAAAGGAGGGAAGGGGAAAGAGACCTCAGTGTAACGAGAGAAGGGGAAAGAGACCCCAGTGTAACGAGAGAAGAGTAAAGAGAGCCGAGTGTAAAGAGAGACGGGGAAAGAGACCCCAGTGTAACGAGTGAAGGGGAAAGAGAACCCAGTGTAACGAGTGAAGGGGAAAGAGACCCCAGTGTAACGAGGGAAGGGAAAAGAGACCCCGTTATAACCAGACAAGGGGAAAGAGATCCCAGTGTAATGAGAGAAGGGGAAAGAGACCCCAGTGTAACGAAAGAAGGTGGGAGTGGCCCCAGCGTAACGAGAGAAGGGAAAAGAGACCCCAGTGTAACGAGAGAAGGGGAAAGAGATCCCAGTGTAATGAGAAAAGGGGAAAGAGATCCCAGTGTAATGAGAGAAGGGGAAAGAGATCCCAGTGTAACGAGAGAAGTGGAAAGAGATCCCAGTGTAAAGAGAGAAGGGGAAAGTGTAGCGAGAGAAGGGGAAAGAGACCACAGTGTAACGAGAGAAGGGGAAAGAGACCCCAGTTTAACAAGAGAAGAGTAAAGAGAGCCCAGGGTAAAGAGAGAAGGGGAAACAGACCCCAGTGCAACGAAAGAAGAGTTAAGAGAGCCGAGTGTAAAGAGAGAAGGGGAAAGAGATCCCAGTGTAACGAGTGAAGGGGAAAGAGACCACAGTGTAACGAGAGAAGGGGAAAGTGGCCCTAGTGTAATGAGTAAAGGGGAAAGTGGCCCCAGTGTTATGAGAGAAGGGGAAATTGGCCCCAGTGTAACGAGAGAAGGGGAGAGTGGCCCCAGTGTAATGAGAGAAGGGGACAGTGGCCCAAGTGTAACGAGAGAAGGGGAAAGAGACCACACTGTAACGAGAGAAGGGGAAAGAGACCCCAGTGTAACAAGACAGGAGTAAAGAGAGCCCAGTGTAAAGAGAGAAGGGGAAAGAGACCCCAGTGTAACGAGAGACGGGGAAAGAGGCCCCAGTGTAACGAGAGAAGGGAAAAGAGACCCCAGTGTAACGAGAGAAGTGGAAAGTGTAACGAGAGAAGGGGAAAATGACCCCAGTGTAACGAGAGTAGGAGAAAGTGGCCCCAGTCTAACGATAGAAAGGGAAAGTGGCCCCAGTGTAACGAACGAAGGGGAAAGAGGTCCCAGTGCAACGAGAGAAGGGGAAAGAGATCCCAGTGTAACGAGAGAAGGGGAAAGAGACCACAGTGTAACGAGAGAAGGGGAAAGAGACCCCAGTGTAACGAGAGACGGGGAAAGAGGCTCCAGGGTAACGAGAGAAGGGTAAAGAGACCCCAGTGTAACGAGAGAAGGGGAAAGTGGCCCCAGTGTAACGAGAGAAGGGAAAAGAGACCCCAGTGTAACGAGAGAAGTGGAAAGTGTAACGAGAGAAGGGGAAAATGACCCCAGTGTAACGAGAGTAGGAGAAAGTGGCCCCAGTCTAACGAGAGAAAGGGAAAGTGGCCCCAGTGTAACGAACGAAGGGGAAAGAGGTCCCAGTGCAACGAGAGAAGGGGAAAGAGATCCCAGTGTAACGAGAGAAGGGGAAAGAGACCACAGTGTAACGAGAGAAGGGGAAAGAGACCCCAGCGTAACGAGAGACGGGGAAAGAGGCCCCAGTTTAACGAGAAACGGGGAAAGAGGGCCCAGTTTAACGAGAAACGGGGAAAGAGGCTCCAGGGTAACGAGAGAAGGGTAAAGAGACCCCAGTGTAACGAGAGAAGAGTAAAGAGAGCCGAGTGTAAAGAGTGACGGGGAAAGAGACCCCAGTGTAACGAGAGAAGGGGAAAGAGACCCCAGCGTAACGAGAGACGGGGAAAGAGGCCCCAGTTTAACGAGAAACGGGGAAAGAGGGCCCAGTTTAACGAGAAACGGGGAAAGAGACCTCAGTGTAACGAGAGAAGGGGAAAGAGACCCCAGTGTAACGAGAGAAGAGTAAAGAGAGCCGAGTGTAAAGAGAGACGGGGAAAGAGACCCCAGTGTAACGAGTGAAGGGGAAAGAGAACCCAGTGTAACGAGTGAAGGGGAAAGAGACCCCAGTGTAACGAGGGAAGGGAAAAGAGACCCCGTTATAACCAGACAAGGGGAAAGAGATCCCAGTGTAATGAGAGAAGGGGAAAGAGACCCCAGTGTAACGAAAGAAGGGGAGAGTGGCCCCAGCGTAACGAGAGAAGGGAAAAGAGACCCCAGTGTAACGAGAGAAGGGGAAAGAGATCCCAGTGTAATGAGAAAAGGGGAAAGAGATCCCAGTGTAATGAGAGAAGGGGAAAGAGATCCCAGTGTAACGAGAGAAGTGGAAAGAGATCCCAGTGTAAAGAGAGAAGGGGAAAGTGTAGCGAGAGAAGGGGAAAGAGACCACAGTGTAACGAGAGAAGGGGAAAGAGACCCCAGTTTAACAAGAGAAGAGTAAAGAGAGCCCAGGGTAAAGAGAGAAGGGGAAACAGACCCCAGTGCAACGAAAGAAGAGTTAAGAGAGCCGAGTGTAAAGAGAGAAGGGGAAAGAGATCCCAGTGTAACGAGTGAAGGGGAAAGAGACCTCAGTGTAACGAGAGAAGGGGAAAGTGGCCCTAGTGTAATGAGTAAAGGGGAAAGTGGCCCCAGTGTTATGAGAGAAGGGGAAATTGGCCCCAGTGTAACGAGAGAAGGGGAGAGTGGCCCCAGTGTAATGAGAGAAGGGGACAGTGGCCCAAGTGTAACGAGAGAAGGGGAAAGAGACCACACTGTAACGAGAGAAGGGGAAAGAGACCCCAGTGTAACAAGACAGGAGTAAAGAGAGCCCAGTGTAAAGAGAGAAGGGGAAAGAGACCCCAGTGTAACGAGAGACGGGGAAAGAGGCCCCAGTGCAACGAGAGACGGGGAAAGAGGCTCCGGGGTAACGAGAGAAGGGTAAAGAGACCCCAGTGTAACGAGAGAAGGGGAAAGTGGCCCCAGTGTAACGAGAGAAGGGAAAAGAGACCCCAGTGTAACGAGAGAAGTGGAAAGTGTAACGAGAGAAGGGGAAAATGACCCCAGTGTAACGAGAGTAGGAGAAAGTGGCCCCAGTCTAACGATAGAAAGGGAAAGTGGCCCCAGTGTAACGAACGAAGGGGAAAGAGGTCCCAGTGCAACGAGAGAAGGGGAAAGAGATCCCAGTGTAACGAGAGAAGGGGAAAGAGACCACAGTGTAACGAGAGAAGGGGAAAGAGACCCCAGTGTAACGAGAGACGGGGAAAGAGGCTCCAGGGTAACGAGAGAAGGGTAAAGAGACCCCAGTGTAACGAGAGAAGGGGAAAGTGGCCCCAGTGTAACGAGAGAAGGGAAAAGAGACCCCAGTGTAACGAGAGAAGTGGAAAGTGTAACGAGAGAAGGGGAAAGAGACCACAGTGTAACGAGAGAAGGGGAAAGAGACCCCAGCGTAACGAGAGACGGGGAAAGAGGCCCCAGTTTAACGAGAAACGGGGAAAGAGGGCCCAGTTTAACGAGAAACGGGGAAAGAGGCTCCAGGGTAACGAGAGAAGGGTAAAGAGACCCCAGTGTAACGAGAGAAGAGTAAAGAGAGCCGAGTGTAAAGAGTGACGGGGAAAGAGACCCCAGTGTAACGAGAGTAGGAGAAAGTGGCCCCAGTCTAACGAGAGAAAGGGAAAGTGGCCCCAGTGTAACGAACGAAGGGGAAAGAGGTCCCAGTGCAACGAGAGAAGGGGAAAGAGATCCCAGTGTAACGAGAGAAGGGGAAAGAGACCACAGTGTAACGAGAGAAGGGGAAAGAGACCCCAGCGTAACGAGAGACGGGGAAAGAGGCCCCAGTTTAACGAGAAACGGGTAAAGAGGCCCCAGTTTAACGAGAAACGGGGAAAGAGGCTCCAGGGTAACGAGAGAAGGGTAAAGAGACCCCAGTGAAAGGAGGGAAGGGGAAAGAGACCTCAGTGTAACGAGAGAAGGGGAAAGAGACCCCAGTGTAACGAGAGAAGAGTAAAGAGAGCCGAGTGTAAAGAGAGACGGGGAAAGAGACCCCAGTGTAACGAGTGAAGGGGAAAGAGAACCCAGTGTAACGAGTGAAGGGGAAAGAGACCCCAGTGTAACGAGGGAAGGGAAAAGAGACCCCGTTATAACCAGACAAGGGGAAAGAGATCCCAGTGTAATGAGAGAAGGGGAAAGAGATCCCAGTGTAACGAGAGAAGTGGAAAGAGATCCCAGTGTAAAGAGAGAAGGGGAAAGTGTAGCGAGAGAAGGGGAAAGAGACCACAGTGTAACGAGAGAAGGGGAAAGAGACCCCAGTTTAACAAGAGAAGAGTAAAGAGAGCCCAGGGTAAAGAGAGAAGGGGAAACAGACCCCAGTGCAACGAAAGAAGAGTTAAGAGAGCCGAGTGTAAAGAGAGAAGGGGAAAGAGATCCCAGTGTAACGAGTGAAGGGGAAAGAGACCTCAGTGTAACGAGAGAAGGGGAAAGTGGCCCTAGTGTAATGAGTAAAGGGGAAAGTGGCCCCAGTGTTATGAGAGAAGGGGAAATTGGCCCCAGTGTAACGAGAGAAGGGGAGAGTGGCCCCAGTGTAATGAGAGAAGGGGACAGTGGCCCAAGTGTAACGAGAGAAGGGGAAAGAGACCACACTGTAACGAGAGAAGGGGAAAGAGACCCCAGTGTAACAAGACAGGAGTAAAGAGAGCCCAGTGTAAAGAGAGAAGGGGAAAGAGACCCCAGTGTAACGAGAGACGGGGAAAGAGGCCCCAGTGCAACGAGAGACGGGGAAAGAGGCTCCGGGGTAACGAGAGAGGGGTAAAGAGACCCCAGTGTAACGAGAGAAGGGGAAAGTGGCCCCAGTGTAACGAGAGAAGGGAAAAGAGACCCCAGTGTAACGAGAGAAGTGGAAAGTGTAACGAGAGAAGGGGAAAATGACCCCAGTGTAACGAGAGTAGGAGAAAGTGGCCCCAGTCTAACGATAGAAAGGGAAAGTGGCCCCAGTGTAACGAACGAAGGGGAAAGAGGTCCCAGTGCAACGAGAGAAGGGGAAAGAGATCCCAGTGTAACGAGAGAAGGGGAAAGAGACCACAGTGTAACGAGAGAAGGGGAAAGAGACCCCAGTGTAACGAGAGACGGGGAAAGAGGCCCCAGTTTAACGAGAAACGGGGAAAGAGGCTCCAGGGTAACGAGAGAAGGGTAAAGAGACCCCAGTGAAAGGAGGGAAGGGGAAAGAGACCTCAGTGTAACGAGAGAAGGGGAAAGAGACCCCAGTGTAACGAGAGAAGAGTAAAGAGAGCCGAGTGTAAAGAGAGACGGGGAAAGAGACCCCAGTGTAACGAGAGAAGGGGAAAGAGACCCCAGTGTAACGAGTGAAGGGGAAAAAGACCCCAGTGTAACGAGGGAAGGGAAAAGAGACCCCGTTATAACCAGACAAGGGGAAAAAGATCCCAGTGTAATGAGAGAAGGGGAAAGAGACCCCAGTGTAACGAAAGAAGGGGAGAGTGGCCCCAGTGTAACGAGAGAAGGGAAAAGAGACCCCAGTGTAACGAGAGAAGGGGAATGAGATCCCAGTGTAACGAGAAAAGGGGAAAGAGATCCCAGTGTAAAGAGAGAAGGGGAAAGAGACCCCAGTGTAGCGAGTGAAGGGGAAAGAAACCCCAGTGTAATGGGGGAAGGGAAAAGAGACCCCGTTATAACCAGACAAGGGGAAAGTGGCCCCAGTGTAATGAGAGAAGGGGAAAGAGACCCCAGTGTAACGAGAGAAGGATAAAGTGGGCCAAGTGTAACGAGAGAAGGGGAAAGAGACCCCAGTCTAACGAGAAAAAGGGAAAGAGATCCCAGTGTAACGAGAGAAGTGGAAAGAGATCCCAGTGTAAAGAGAGAAGGGGAAAGTGTAGCGAGAGAAGGGGAAAGAGACCACAGTGTAACGAGAGAAGGGGAAAGAGACCCCAGTTTAACAAGAGAAGAGTAAAGAGAGCCCAGGGTAAAAAGAGAAGGGGAAAGAGACCCCAGTGCAACGAAAGAAGAGTAAAGAGAGCCGAGTGTAAAGAGAGACGGGGAAAGAGACCCCAGTGTAACGAGTGAAGGGGAAAGAGACCTCAGTGTAACGAGAGAAGGGGAAAGTGGCCCTAGTGTAATGAGTAAAGGGGAAAGTGGCCCCAGTGTTATGAGAGAAGGGGAAATTGGCCCCAGTGTAACGAGAGAAGGGGAGAGTGGCCCCAGTGTAATGAGAGAAGGGGACAGTGGCCCCAGTGTAACGAGAGAAGGGAAAAGAGACCACAGTGTACCGAGAAGAGGAAAGTGTAACGAAAGAAGGGTAAAATGACCCCAGTGTAACGAGAGTAAAGGAAGGTCGGCCCCAGTGTAACGAGAGTAGGGGAAGGTGGCCCCAGTGTAACGAGAGAAAGGGAAAGTGGCCCCAGTGTAACGAACGAAGGGGAAAGAGATCCCAGTGTAACGAGAGAAGGGGAAAGAGATCCCAGTGTAATGAGAGAAGGGGAGAGAGATCCCAGTGTTATGAGAGAAGGGGAAAGTGATCCCAGTGTAACGAGAGAAGGGGAAAGAGATCCCAGTGTAACGAGAGAATGGTAAAGTGTAACAAGAGAAGGGAAAGAGACCCCAGTGTAACGAGAGAAGGATAAAGTGGGCCAACTGTAACGATAGAAGGGGAAAGAAACCCCAGTGTAACAAAAGAAGGGGAGAGTGGCCCCATTGTAACCAGAGAAGGGAAAAGAGACCCCAGTGTAACGAGAGAAGGGGAATGAGATCCCAGTGTAACGAGAAAAGGCGAAAGAGATCCCAGTGTAAAGAGAGAAGGGGAAAGAGACCCCAGTGTAGCGAGTGAAGGGGAAAGAGACCCCAGTGTAATGGGGGAAGGGAAAAGAGACCCCGTTATAACCAGACAAGGGGAAAGTGGCCCCAGTGTAATGAGAGAAGGGGAAAGAGACCCCAGTGTAACGAGAGAAGGATAAAGTGGGCCAAAGTGTAACGAGAGAAGGGGAAAGAGACCCCAGTGTAACGAGAAAAGGGGAAAGAGATCCCAGTGTAACGAGAGAAGGGGAAAGAGATCCTAGTGTAACGAGAGAAGGGGAAAGAGATCCCATTGTAAAGAGAGAAGGGGAAAGTGTAACGAGAGAAGGGGAAAGAGACCACACTGTAACGAGAGAAGGGGAAAGAGACCCCAGTGTAACAAGACAGGAGTAAAGAGAGCCCAGTGCAAAGAGAGAAGGGGAAAGAGACCCCAGTGTAACGAGAGACGGGGAAAGAGGCCCCATTGCAACGAGAGACGGGGAAAGAGGCTCCAGGGTAACGAGAGAAGGGTAAAGAGACCCCAGTGTAACGAGAGAAGGGGAAAGTGGCCCCAGTGTAACGAGAGAAGGGAAAAGAGACCCCAGTGTAACGAGAGAAGTGGAAAGTGTAACGAGAGTAGGGGAAAATGACCCCAGTGTAACGAGAGACGGGGAAAGAGGCCCCAGTGCAACGAGAGACGGGGAAAGAGGCTCCAGGGTAACGAGAGAAGGGTAAAGAGACCCCAGTGTAACAAGAGAAGGGGAAAGTGGCCCCAGTCTAACGAGAGAAAGGGAAAGTGGCCCCAGTGTAACGAACGAAGGGGAAAGAGGTCCCAGTGCAACGAGAGAAGGGGAAAGAGATCCCAGTGTAACGAGAGAAGGGGAAAGAGATCCCAGTGTAACGAGAGAAGGGAAAGAGATCCCAGTGTAATGACAGCGGAAAGAGACCCCTGAGTAACAAGGGAAGGGGAAAGAGACCCCAGTGTAACGAAGGAGAGGACGAAATAGACCCCAGTGTAATGACAGAAGGAGAAAGAGACTCCAGTGCAACGAGAGAAGGGGAAAGAGAGCCCAGTGTAACGAGAGAAGGTGAAAGAGAGCCCAGTGTAACGGGAGAAGTGGAAAGAGACCCCAGTGTAACGAGAGAAGGGGAAAGAGACCACACTGTAACGAGAGAAGGGGAAAGAGACCCCAGCGTAACGAGAGAAAGAGAAAGAGAGCCCAGCGTTAACGAGAGAAAGAGAAAGAGACCCCAGCGTTAACGAGAGAAAGTGACCCCAGCGTAACGGGAGAAGGGGAAAGAGACCCCAGTGTAAAGAGAGGGGGAGGGAAAGATACTCCAGTGTAACGAGAGGGGGAGGGAAAGAGACCCCAGTGCAACCAGGGAAGGGGAAAGAGACCCCAGCGTAAAGAGAGAAGGGGAAAGAGGCCCCAGTGTAACGAGAGAAGGGGAAAGTGGGCCAAGTGTAACGAGAGAAAAGGAAAGAGACCCCAGTGTAACGAAAGAAGGGGAGAGTGGCCCCAGTGTAACGAGAGAGGGGAAAAGAGACCCCAGTGTAACGAGAGAAGGGGAAAGAGATCCCAGTGTAACGAGAAAAGGGGAAAGAGATCCCAGTGTAATGAGAGAAGGGGAAAGAGATACCAGTATAACGAGAGAAGTGGAAAGAGATCCCAGTGTAAAAAGAGAAGTGGAAAGTGTAGCGAGAGAAGGGGAAAGAGACCACAGTGTAAGAGAGAAAGGGAAAGAGACCCCAGTGTAACGAGAGACGGGGAAAGAGGCCCCAGTTTAACGAGAAAGGGGGAAAGAGGCTCCAGGGTAACGAGAGAAGGGTAAAGAGACCCCAGTGAAAGGAGGGAAGGGGAAAGAGACCTCAGTGTAACGAGAGAAGGGGAAAGAGACCCCAGTGTAACGAGAGAAGAGTAAAGAGAGCCGAGTGTAAAGAGAGACGGGGAAAGAGACCCCAGTGTAACGAGTGAAGGGGAAAGAGACCCCAGTGTAACGAGTGAAGGGGAAAGAGACCCCAGGGTAACGAGGGAAGGGAAAAGAACCCCGTTATAACCAGACAAGGGGAAAGAGATCCCAGTGTAATGAGAGAAGGGGAAAGAGACCCCAGTGTAACGAAAGAAGGGGAGAGTGGCCCCAGTGTAACGAGAGAAGGGAAAAGAGACCCCAGTGTAACGAGAGAAGGGGAAAGAGATCCCAGTGTGACGAGAAAAGGGGAAAGAGATCCCAGTGTAATGAGAGAAGGGGAAAGAGATCCCAGTGTAACGAGAGAAGGGGAAAGAGATCCCAGTGTAAAGAGAGAAGGGGAAAGTGTAGCGAGAGAAGGGGAAAGAGACCACAGTGTAACGAGAGAAGGGGTAAGAGACCCCAGTGTAACAAGAGAAGAGTAAAGAGAGCCCAGTGTAAAGAGAGAACAGCAAAGAGAGCCGAGTGTAAAGAGAGAAGGGGAAAGAGACCCCAGTGTAACGAGAGACGGGGAACGAGGCCCCAGTGTAACGAGAAACGGGGAAAGAGGCTCCAGGGTAACGAGAGAAGGGTAAAGAGACCCCAGTGAAAGGAGGGAAGGGAAAAGACACCCTAGTGTAACGAGAGAAGGGGAAAGAGACCACAGTGTAACGAGTGAAGTGGAAAGAGACCCCAGTGTAACGAGTGAAGGGGAAAGAGACCCAGGTGTAACGAGGGAAGGGAAAAGAGAACCCGTTATAATCAGACAAGGGGAAAGTGGCCCCAGTGTAATGAGAGAAGGGGAAAGTGGCCCCAGTGTAATGAGAGAAGGGGAAAGTGGCCCCAGTGCAACGAGAGAAGGGGAATTTGGCCCCAGTGTAACGAGAGAAGGGGAATTTGGCCCCAGTGTAACGAGAGAAGGGGAAAGAGATCCGAGTGTAACGAGAGAAGGGGAAAGAGATCCCAGTGTAACGAGAGAAGGGGAAAGAGATCCCAGTGTTATGTGAGAAGGGGAAAGAGAACCCAGTGTAATGAGAGAATGGTAAAGTGTAACAAGAGAAGGGAAAGAGACCCCAGTGTAACGAGAGAAGGAAAAAGTGGGCCAAGTGTAACGACAGAAGGGGAAAGAGACCCCAGTGTAACGAAAGAAGGGGAGAGTGTCCCCAGTGTAACGAGAGAAGGGAAAAGAGATCCCAGTGTAACGAGAGAAGGGGAAAGTGTAACGAGAGAAGGGGAAAGAGACCCCAGTGTAACGAGAAAAGGGGAAAGAGATCCCAGTGTAACGAGAGAAGGGGAAAGAGATCCCAGTGTAACGAGAGAAGGGGAAAGAGACCCCAGTGTAACGAGAGTAGGGGAAAGTGGCCCCAGTGTAACGAGAAACGGGGAAAGTGGCCCCAGTGTAACGAGAGAAGGGGAAATTGGCCCCAGTGTAACGAGAGAAGGGGAGAGTGGCACCAGTGTAACGAGAGAAGGGGAGAGTGGACCCAGTGTAACGAGAGAAGGGAAAAGAGACCACAGTGTAACAAGAGAAGGGGAAAGTGTAACGAGAGAAGGGGAAAATGACCCCAGTGTAACGAGAGTAGGGGAAAGTGGCCACAGTCTAACGAGAGAAAGGGAAAGTGGCCCCAGTGTAACGAACGAAGGGGAAAGAGATCCGAGTGTAACGAGAGAAGAGGAAAGAGACCCCAGTGTAACGAGTGAAGGGGAAATAGACCCCAGTGTAACGAGTGAAGGGGAAATAGACCCCAGTGTAAAGAGAGAAGGGGAAAGAGACCCCACTGTAACGAGAGACGGGGAAAGAGGCCCCAGTGTAACGAGAAACGGGGAAAGAGGCTCCAGGGTAACGAGAGAAGGGTAAAGAGACCCCAGTGAAAGGAGGGAAGGGGAAGGAGACCCTGGTGTAACGAGAGAATGGGAAAGAGACCCCAGTGTAACGAGAGAAGAATAAAGAGAACCCAGTGTAAAGAGAGAAGGGGAAAGAGACCCCAGTGTAACGAGTGAAGGGGAAAGAGACCCCAGTGTAACGAGTGAAGGGGAAAGAGACCCCAGTGTAACGAGTGAAGGGGAAAGAGACCCCAGTGTAACGAGTGAAGGGGAAAGAGACCCCAGTGTAACGAGTGAAGGGGAAAGAGACCCCAGTGTAACGAGTGAAGGGGAAAGAGACCCCAGTGTAACGAGTGAAGGGGAAAGAGACCCCAGTGTAACGAGGGAAGGGAAAAGAGACCCCAGTGTAACGAGGGAAGGGAAAAGAGACCCCGTTATAATCAGGCAAGGGGAAAGTGGCCCCAGTGTAATGAGAGAAGGGGAAATGGGCCCCAGTGTAACGAGAGAAGGGGAGAGTGGCCCCAGTGTAACGAGAGAAGGGGAGAGTGGCCCCAGTGTAACGAGAGAAGGGGAGAGTGGCCCCAGTGTAATGAGAGAAGGGGAGAGTGGCCCCAGTGTAACGAGAGAAGGGGAGAGTGGCCCCAGCGTTAAAGAGAGAAGGGTAAAGAAACACCAGTGTAACGAGAGACGGGTAAAGAGACCCCAGTGTAAGGAGAGGAGGGGAAAGAGACCCCAGTGTAACGAGAGAAGGGAAAAGAGACCCCAGTGTAACAAGAGAAGGGAAAAGAGACCCCAGTGTAACGAAAGAAGGGGAATGAGACCCCAGCGTAATGAAAGAAGGGGAATGAGACCCCAGCGTAACGAGAGACGGGGAAAGAGGCCTCAGTGTAACGAGAGAAGGGGAAAGAGACTACAGTGTAATGAGAGAAGGGGAAAGAGAGCCCAGTGAAACGAGAGAAGGTGAAAGAGAGCAAAGTGTAACGAGAAGGGGAAAGAGAGCCCAGTGTAACGGCAGAAGTGGAAAGAGACCCCCGTGTAACGAGAGACGGGGAAAGAAACCCCAGTGTAACAAGAGAGGGGGAAAGAGACTCCAGTGTAACGAGAGACGGGGAAAGAGGCCCCAGTGTAACGGGAAACGGGGAAAGAGGCCCCAGTGTAATGAGGGAAGGGAAAAGAGACCCCGTTATAACCAGACAAGGGGAAAGTGGCCCCAGTCAAACGAGAGAAAGGGAAAGTGGCCCCAGTGTAACGAACGAAGGGGAAAGAGATCCGAGTGTAACGAGAAAAGGGGAAAGAGATCCCAGTGTAACGAGAGAAGGGGAAAGAGATCCCAGTGTTATGTGAGAAGGGGAAAGAGATCCCAGTGTAATGAGAGAATGGTAAAGTGTAACAAGAGAAGGGAAAGAGACCCCAGGGTAACGAGAGAAGGAAAAAGTGGGCCAAGTGTAACGACAGAAGGGGAAAGAGACCCCAGTGTAACGAAAGAAGGGGAGAGTGTCCCCAGTGTAACGAGAGAAGGGAAAAGAGATCCCAGTGTAACGAGAGAAGGGGAAAGCGTAACGAGAGAAGGGGAAAGAGACCCCAGTGTAACGAGAAAAGGGGAAAGAGATCCCAGTGTAACGAGAGAAGGGGAAAGAGATCCCAGTGTAATGAGAGAAGGGGAAAGAGATCCCAGTGTAACGAGAAAAGGGGAAAGAGATCCCAGTGTAATGAGAGAAGGGGAAAGAGATCCCAGTGCAACGAGAGAAGTGGAAAGAGATCCCAGTGTAAAGAGAGAAGGGGAAAGTGTAGCGAGAGAAGGGGAAAGAGACCACAGTGTAACGAGAGAAGGGGAAAGAGACCCCAGTGTAACAAGAGATGAGTAAAGAGAGCCCAGTGTAAAGAGAGAAGGGGAAAGAGATCCCACTGTAACGAGAGCCGGGGAAAGAGGCCCCAGTGTAACGAGAAACGGGGAAAGTGGCCCCAGTGTAACGAGAGAAGCGAAATTGGCCCCAGTGTAACGAGAAAAGGGGAAAGTGGCCCCAGTGTAACGAGAAAAGGGGAGAGTGGCCCCAGTGTAACGAGAAAAGGGGAGAGTGGCCCAAGTATAACGAGAGAAGTGGAGAGTGGCCCCAGTGTAACGAGAGAAGGGGAGAGTGGCCCCAGTGTAACGAGAGAAGGGAAAAGAGACCACAGTGTAACAAGAGAAGGGGAAAGTGTAACGAGAGAAGGGGAAAATGACCCCAGTGTAACGAGAGTAGGGGAAAGTGGCCACAGTCTAACGAGAGAAAGGGAAAGTGGCCCCAGTGTAACGAACGAAGGGGAAAGAGATCCGAGTGTAACGAGAGAAGAGGAAAGAGACCCCAGTGTAACGAGTGAAGGGGAAATAGACCCCAGTGTAACGAGTGAAGGGGAAATAGACCCCAGTGTAAAGAGAGAAGGGGAAAGAGACCCCACTGTAACGAGAGACGGGGAAAGAGGCCCCAGTGTAACGAGAAACGGGGAAAGAGGCTCCAGGGTAACGAGAGAAGGGTAAAGAGACCCCAGTGAAAGGAGGGAAGGGGAAGGAGACCCTGGTGTAACGAGAGAAGGGGAAAGAGACCCCAGTGTAACGAGAGAAGAATAAAGAGAACCCAGTGTAAAGAGAGAAGGGGAAAGAGACCCCAGTGTAACGAGTGAAGGGGAAAGAGACCCCAGTGTAACGAGTGAAGGGGAAAGAGACCCCAGTGTAACGAGGGAAGGGAAAAGAGACCTCGTTATAATCAGGCAAGGGGAAAGTGGCCCCGTGTAATGAGAGAAGGGGAAAGTGGCCCAGTGTAACGACAGAAGGGGAAATGGGCCCCAGTGTAACGAGAGAAGGGGAGAGTGGCCCCAGTGTAACGAGAGAAGGGGAGAGTGGCCCCAGTGTAACGAGAGAAGGGGAGAGTGGCCCCAGTGTAACGAGAGAAGGGAAAAGAGACCACAGTGTAACAAGAGAAGGGGAAAGTGTAACGAGAGAAGGGGAAAATGACCCCAGTGTAACGAGAGTAGGGGAAAGTGGCCCCAGTCTAACGAGAGAAAGGGAAAGTGGCCCCAGTGTAACGAACGAAGGGGAAAGAGATCCGAGTGTAACGAGAGAAGGGGAAAGAGATCCCAGTGTAACGAGAGAAGGGGAAAGAGATCCCAGTGTAACGAGAGAAGGGGAAAGAGATCCCAGTGTAACGAGAGAAGGGGAAAGAGACCCCAGTGTAACGAGTGAAGGGGAAATAGACCCCAGTGTAACGAGGGAAGGGAAAAGAGACCCCGTTATAACCAGACAAGGGGAAAGAGATCCCAGTGTAATGAGAGAAGGGGAAATTGACCCCAGTGTAACGAGAGAAGGATAAAGTGGGCCAAGTGTAACGAGAGGAGGGGAAAGAGACCCCAGTGTAACGAAAGAAGGGGAGAGTGGCCCCAGTGTAACGAGAGAAGGGAAAAGAGACACCAGTGTAACGAGAGAAGGGGAAAGAGATCCCAGTGTAACGAGAAAAGGGGAAAGAGATCCCAGTGTAATGAGAGAAGGGGAAAGAGATACCAGTGTAACGAGAGAAGTGGAAAGAGATCCCAGTGTAAAGAGAGAAGGGGAAAGTGTAGCGAGAGAAGGGGAAAGAGACCACAGTGTAACGAGAGAAGGGGAAAGAGACCCCAGTGTAACAAGAGAAAAGAGAGCCGAGTGTAAAGAGAGACGGGGAAAGAGACCCCAGTGTAACGAGTGAAGGGGAAAGAGACCTCAGTGTAATGAGAGAAGGGGAAAGTGGCCCTAGTGTAATGAGTAAAGGGGAAAGTGGCCCCAGTGTTATGAGAGAAGGGGAAAATGGCCCCAGTGTAACGAGAGAAGGGGAGAGTGGCCCCAGTGTAACGAGAGAAGGGGAGAGTGGCCCCAGTGTAACGAGAGAAGGGGAGAGTGGCCCCAGTGTAACGAGAGAAGGGAAAAGAGACCACAGTGTAACGAGAAGGGGAAAGTGTAACGAGAGAAGGGGAAAATGACCCCACTGTAAGGACAGTAGGGGAAGGTGGCCCCAGTCTAACGAGAGAAAGGGAAAGTGGCCCCAGTGTAACGAACGAAGGGGAAAGAGATCCGAGTGTAACGAGAGAAGGGGAAAGAGATCCCAGTGTAACGAGAGAAGGGGAAAGAGATCCCAGTGTAACGAGAGAAGGGGAGAGAGATCCCAGTGTTATGAGAGAAGGGGAAAGAGATCCCACTGTAACGAGAGAAGGTGAAAGAGAGCAAATGTAACGAGAGAAGGGGAAAGAGAGCCCAGTGTAACGAGAAGGGGAAAGTGTAACGAGAGAAGGGGAAAATGACCCCAGTGTAACGAGAGTAGGGGAAAGTGGCCCCAGTCTAACGAGAGAAAGGGAAAGTGGCCCCAGTGTAACGAACGAAGGGGAAAGAGATCCCAGTGTAACGAGAGAAGGGGAAAGAGATCCCAGTGTAACGAGAGAAGGGGAAAGAGATCCCAGTGTAACGAGAGAAGGGGAAAGAGATCCCAGTGTAACGAGAGAAGGGGAAAGAGACCCCAGTGTAACGAGAGAAGGGGAAATAGACCCCAGTGTAACGAGGGAAGGGAAAAGAGACCCCGTTATAACCAGACAAGGGGAAAGAGATCCCAGTGTAATGAGAGAAGGGGAAATTGACCCCAGTGTAACGAGAGAAGGATAAAGTGGGCCAAGTGTAACGAGAGGAGGGGAAAGAGACCCCAGTGTAACGAAAGAAGGGGAGAGTGGCCCCAGTGTAACGAGAGAAGGGAAAAGAGACACCAGTGTAACGAGAGAAGGGGAAAGAGATCCCAGTGTAACGAGAAAAGGGGAAAGAGATCCCAGTGTAATGAGAGAAGGGGAAAGAGATACCAGTGTAACGAGAGAAGGGGAAAGTGTAGCGAGAGAAGGGGAAAGAGACCACAGTGTAACGAGAGAAGGGGAAAGAGACCCCAGTGTAACAAGAGAAAAGAGAGCCGAGTGTAAAGAGAGACGGGGAAAGAGACCCCAGTGTAACGAGTGAAGGGGAAAGAGACCTCAGTGTAATGAGAGAAGGGGAAAGTGGCCCTAGTGTAATGAGTAAAGGGGAAAGTGGCCCCAGTGTTATGAGAGAAGGGGAAAATGGCCCCAGTGTAACGAGAGAAGGGGAGAGTGGCCCCAGTGTAACGAGAGAAGGGGACAGTGGCCCCAGTGTAACGAGAGAAGGGAAAAGAGACCACAGTGTAACGAGAAGGGGAAAGTGTAACGAGAGAAGGGGAAAATGACCCCAGTGTAACGACAGTAGGGGAAGGTGGCCCCAGTCTAACGAGAGAAAGGGAAAGTGGCCCCAGTGTAACGAACGAAGGGGAAAGAGATCCGAGTGTAACGAGAGAAGGGGAAAGAGATCCCAGTGTAACGAGAGAAGGGGAAAGAGATCCCAGTGTAACGAGAGAAGGGGAGAGAGATCCCAGTGTTATGAGAGAAGGGGAAAGAGATCCCACTGTAACGAGAGAAGGTGAAAGAGAGCAAATGTAACGAGAGAAGGGGAAAGAGAGCCCAGTGTAACGGGAGAAGTGGAAAGAGACCCCAGTGTAACGAGAGAAGGGGAAAGAGACCCCAGTGTAACGAGAGAAGGGGAAAGAGACCACAGTGTAATGAGAGAAGGGGAAAGAGACCACACTGTAACGAGAGAAGGGGAAAGAGAACCCAGCGTAACGAGAGAAAGAGAAAGAGACCCCAGCGTTAACGAGAGAAAGAGAAAGAGACCCCAGCGTAACGAGAGAAGGGGAAAGCGACCCCAGTGTAATGAGAGAAGGGGAAAGTGGCCCTAGTGTAATGAATAAAGGGGAAAGTGGCCCCAGTGTTATGAGAGAAGGGGAAATTGGCCCCAGTGTAACGAGAGAAGGGGAGTGTGGCCCCAGTGTAACGAGAGAAGGGAAAAGAGACCACAGTGTAACGAGAAGGGGAAAGTGTAACGAGAGAAGGGGAAAATGACCCCAGTGTAACGAGAGTAGGGGAAGGTGGCCCCAGTCTAACGAGAGAAAGGGAAAGTGGCCCCAGTCTAACGAACGAAGGGGAAAGAGATCCGAGTGTAACGAGAGAAGGGGAAAGAGATCCCAGTGTAACGAGAGAAGGGGACAGAGATCCCAGTGTAACGAGAGAAGGGGAAAGAGATCCCAGTGTAACGAGAGAAGGGGAAAGAGAGCAAATGTAACGAGAGAAGGGGACAGAGAGCCCAGTGTAACGGGAGAAGTGGAAAGAGACCCCAGTGTAACAAGAGAAGGGGAAAGAGAGCCCAGTGTAACAAGAGAAGGGGAAAGAGAGCCCAGTGTAACGAGAGAAGGGGAAAGAGAGCCCAGTGTAACGAGAGAACGGGAAAGAGAGCCCAGTGTAACGAGAGAAGGGGAAAGAGACCACACTGTAACGAGAGAAGAGGAAAGAGACCCCAGCGTAACGAGAGAAAGAGAAAGAGACCCCAGCGTTAACGAGAGAAAGAGAAAGAGACCCCAGCGTAACGAGAGAAGGGGAAAGCGACCCCAGTGTAAAGAGAGGGGGAGGGAAAGAGACTCCAGTGTAACGAGAGGGGGAGGGAAAGAGACCCCAGTGCAACCAGGGAAGGGGAAAGAGACCCCAGCGTAACGAGAGAAGGGGAAAGAGGCCTCAGTGTAACGAGAGAAGGGGAAAGAGACTACAGTGTAACGAGAGAAGGGGAAAGAGACCCCAGTGTAACGAGAGAAGGTGAAAGAGAACAAAGTGTAACGAGAGAAGGGGAAAGAGAGCCCAGTGTAACGAGAGAAGGGGAACGTGTAACGAGAGAAGGAGAAAATGACCCCAGTGTAACGAGAGTAGGGGAAAGTGGCCCCAGTCTAACGAGAGAAAGGGAAAGTGGCCCCAGTGTAACGAACGAAGGGGAAAGAGATCCGAGTGTAACGAGAGAAGGGGAAAGAGATCCCAGTGAAAGGAGGGAAGGGGAAAGAGAGCCCAGTGTAACGGGAGAAGTGGAAAGAGACCCCAGTGTAACGAGAGACGGAGAAAGAGACCCCAGTGAAAGGAGGGAAGGGGAAAGAGACCCCAGTGTAACGAGAGAAGGGGAAAGAGACCCCAGTGTAATGAGGGAAGGGAAAAGAGACCCAGTTATAACCAGACAAGGGGAAAGTGGCCCCAGTGTAACGAGAGAAGGGGAAAGTGGCCCCAGTGTAACGAGAGAAGGGGAAAGTGGCCCCAGTGTAACGAGAGAAGGGGAAAGAAATCCCAGTGTAACGAGAGAAGGGGAAAGAGATCCCAGTGTAACGAGAGAAGGGGAAAGAGATCCCAGTGTAACGAGAGAATGGTAAAGTGTAACAAGAGAAGAGAAAGAGACCCCAGTGTAACGAGAGAAGGATAAAGTGGGCCAAGTGTAACGAGAGAAGGGGAAAGAGACCCCAGTGTAACGAGAAAAGGGGAAAGAGATCCCAGTGTAACGAGAGAAGTGGAAAGAGATTCCAGTGTAAAGAGAGAAAGGGAAAGAGACCCCAGTTTAACGAGAGAAGGGGAAAGTGGCCCCGGTGTAAGGAGAGGAGGGGAAAGTGGCCCCAGTGTAACGAGAAAAGGGGAGAGTGGCCCAAGTATAACGAGAGAAGGGAAAAGAGACCACAGTGTAACAAGAGAAGGGGAAAGTGTAACGAGAGAAGGGGAAAATGACCCCAGTGTAACGAGAGTAGGGGAAAGTGGCCACAGTCTAACGAGAGAAAGGGAAAGTGGCCCCAGTGTAACGAACGAAGGGGAAAGAGATCCGAGTGTAACGAGAGAAGAGGAAAGAGACCCCAGTGTAACGAGTGAAGGGGAAATAGACCCCAGTGTAACGAGTGAAGGGGAAATAGACCCCAGTGTAAAGAGAGAAGGGGAAAGAGACCCCACTGTAACGAGAGACGGGGAAAGAGGCCCCAGTGTAACGAGAAACGGGGAAAGAGGCTCCAGGGTAACGAGAGAAGGGTAAAGAGACCCCAGTGAAAGGAGGGAAGGGGAAGGAGACCCTGGTGTAACGAGAGAAGGGGAAAGAGACCCCAGTGTAACGAGAGAAGAATAAAGAGAACCCAGTGTAAAGAGAGAAGGGGAAAGAGACCCCAGTGTAACGAGTGAACGGGAAAGAGACCCCAGTGTAACGAGTGAAGGGGAAAGAGACCCCAGTGTAACGAGTGAAGGGGAAAGAGACCCCAGTGTAACGAGTGAAGGGGAAAGAGACCCCAGTGTAACGAGTGAAGGGGAAAGAGACCCCAGTGTAACGAGTGAAGGGGAAAGAGACCCCAGTGTAACGAGTGAAGGGGAAAGAGACCCCAGTGTAACGAGTGAAGGGGAAAGAGACCCCAGTGTAACGAGTGAAGGGGAAAGAGACCCCAGTGTAACGAGTGAAGGGGAAAGAGACCCCAGTGTAACGAGGGAAGGGAAAAGAGACCCCGTTATAATCAGGCAAGGGGAAAGTGGCCCCAGTGTAATGAGAGAAGGGGAAAGTGGCTCAGTGTAACGACAGAAGGGGAAATGGGCCCCAGTGTAACGAGAGAAGGGGAGAGTGGCCCCAGTGTAACGAGAGAAGGGGAGAGTGGCCCCAGTGTAACGAGAGAAGGGGAGAGTGGCCCCAGTGTAACGAGAGAAGGGGAGAGTGGCCCCAGTGTAACGAGAGAAGGGGAGAGTGGCCCCAGTGTAACGAGAGAAGGGGAGAGAGGCCCCAGTGTAACGAGAGAAGGGAAAAGAGACCACAGTGTAACAAGAGAAGGGGAAAGTGTAACGAGAGAAGGGGAAAATGACCCCAGTGTAACGAGAGTAGGGGAAAGTGGCCCCAGTCTAACGAGAGAAAGGGAAAGTGGCCCCAGTGTAACGAACGAAGGGGAAAGAGATCCGAGTGTAACGAGAGAAGGGGAAAGAGATCCCAGTGTAACGAGAGAAGGGGAAAGAGATCCCAGTGTAACGAGAGAAGGGGAAAGAGACCCCAGTGTAACGAGTGAAGGGGAAATAGACCCCAGCGTAACGAGGGAAGGGAAAAGAGACCCCGTTATAACCAGACAAGGGGAAAGAGATCTCAGTGTAATGAGAGAAGGGGAAAGTGACCCCAGTGTAACGAGAGAAGGATAAAGTGGGCCAAGTGTAACGAGAGAAGGGGAAAGAGACTACAGTGTAACGAAAGAAGGGGAGAGTGGCCCCAGTGTAACGAGAGAAGTGAAAAGAGACACCAGTGTAACGAGAGAAGGGGAAAGAGATCCCAGTGTAACGAGAAAAGGGGAAAGAGATCCCAGTATAATGAGAGAAGGGGAAAGAGATACCAGTGTAACGAGAGAAGTGGACAGAGATCCCAGTGTAAAGAGAGAAGGGGAAAGTGTAGCGAGAGAAGGGGAAAGAGACCACAGTGTAACGAGAGAAGGGGAAAGAGACCCCAGTGTAACAAGAGAAGAGTAAAGAGAGCCGAGTGTAAAGAGAGACGGGGAAAGAGACCCCAGTGTAACGAGTGAAGGGGAAAGAGACCTCAGTGTAATGAGAGAAGGGGAAAGTGGCCCTAGTGTAATGAGTAAAGGGGAAAGTGGCCCCAGTGTTATGAGAGAAGGGGAAATTGGCCCCAGTGTAACGAGAGAAGGGGAGAGTGGCCCCAGTGTAACGAGAGAAGGGAAAAGAGACCACAGTGTAACGAGAAGGGGAAAGTGTAACGAGAGAAGGGGAAAATGACCCCAGTGTAACGACAGTAGGGGAAGGTGGCCCCAGTCTAACGAGAGAAAGGGAAAGTGGCCCCAGTGTAACGAACGAAGGGGAAAGAGATCCGAGTGTAACGAGAGAAGGGGAAAGAGATCCCAGTGTAACGAGAGAAGGGGAAAGAGATCCCAGTGTAACGAGAGAAGGGGAGAGAGATCCCAGTGTTATGAGAGAAGGGGAAAGAGATCCCACTGTAACGAGAGAAGGTGAAAGAGAGCAAATGTAACGAGAGAAGGGGAAAGAGAGCCCAGTGTAACGGGAGAAGTGGAAAGAGACCCCAGTGTAACGAGAGAAGGGGAAAGAGACCCCAGTGTAACGAGAGAAGGGGAAAGAGACCACAGTGTAATGAGAGAAGGGGAAAGAGACCACACTGTAACGAGAGAAGGGGAAAGAGACCCCAGCGTAACGAGAGAAAGAGAAAGAGACCCCAGCGTTAACGAGAGAAAGAGAAAGAGACCCCAGCGTAACGATAGAAGGGGAAAGCGACCCCAGTGTAATGAGAGAAGGGGAAAGTGGCCCTAGTGTAATGAATAAAGGGGAAAGTGGCCCCAGTGTTATGAGAGAAGGGGAAATTGGCCCCAGTGTAACGAAAGAAGGGGAGAGTGTCCCCAGTGTAACGAGAGAAGGGAAAAGAGATCCCAGTGTAACGAGAGAAGGGAAAAGAGATCCCAGTGTAACGAGAAAAGGGGAAAGAGATCCCAGTGTAACGAGAGAAGGGGTAGGTGTAACGAGAGAAGGGGAAAGAGACCGCAGTGTAACGAGAAAAGGGGAAAGAGATCCCAGTGTAACGAGAGAAGGGGAAAGAGATCCCAGTGTAACGAGAGAAGGGGAAAGAGATCCCAGTGTAACGAGAAAAGGGGAAAGAGATCCCAGTGTAATGAGAGAAGGGGAAAGAGATCCCAGTGTAACGAGAGAAGTGGAAAGAGATCCCAGTGTAAAGAGAGAAGGGGAAAGTGTAGCGAGAGAATGGGAAAGAGACCACAGTGTAACGAGAGAAGGGGAAAGAGACCCCAGTGTAACAAGAGATGAGTAAAGAGAGCCCAGTGTAAAGAGAGAAGGGGAAAGAGATCCCACTGTAACGAGAGCCGGGGAAAGAGGCCCCAGTGTAACGAGAAACGGGGAAAGTGGCCCCAGTGTAACGAGAGAAGGGGAAATTGGCCCCAGTGTAACGAGAGAAGGGGAGAGTGGCCCCAGTGTAACGAGAGAAGGGGAGAGTGGCCCAAGTATAACGAGAGAAGGGAAAAGAGACCACAAAGTAACAAGAGAAGGGGAAAGTGTAACGAGAGAAGGGGAAAATGACCCCAGTGTAACGAGAGTAGGGGAAAGTGGCCCCAGTGTAACGAGAAACGGGGAAAGTGGCCCCAGTGTAACGAGAGAAGGGGAAATTGGCCCCAGTGTAATGAGAGAAGGGGAGAGTGGCACCAGTGTAACGAGAGAAGGGGAGAGTGGACCCAGTGTAACGAGAGAAGGGAAAAGAGACCACAGTGTAACAAGAGAAGGGGAAAGTGTAACGAGAGAAGGGGAAAATGACCCCAGTGTAACGAGAGTAGGGGAAAGTGGCCACAGTCTAACGAGAGAAAGGGAAAGTGGCCCCAGTGTAACGAACGAAGGGGAAAGAGATCCGAGTGTAACGAGAGAAGAGGAAAGAGACCCCAGTGTAACGAGTGTAGGGGAAATAGACCCCAGTGTAACGAGTGAAGGGGAAATAGACCCCAGTGTAAAGAGAGAAGGGGAAAGAGACCCCACTGTAACGAGAGACGGGGAAAGAGGCCCCAGTGTAACGAGAAACGGGGAAAGAGGCTCCAGGGTAACGAGAGAAGGGTAAAAAGACCCCAGTGAAAGGAGGGAAGGGGAAGGAGACCCTGGTGTAACGAGAGAAGGGGAAAGAGACCCCAGTGTAACGAGAGAAGAATAAAGAGAACCCAGTGTAAAGAGAGAAGGGGAAAGAGACCCCAGTGTAACGAGTGAAGGGGAAAGAGACCCCAGTGTAACGAGTGAAGGGGAGAGACCCCAGTGTAACGAGTGAAGGGGAAAGAGACCCCAGTGTAACGAGTGAAGGGGAAAGAGACCCCAGTGTAACGAGTGAAGGGGAAAGAGACCCCAGTGTAACGAGTGAAGGGGAAAGAGACCCCAGTGTAACGAGTGAAGGGGAAAGAGACCCCAGTGTAACGAGTGAAGGGGAAAGAGACCCCAGTGTAACGAGGGAAGGGAAAAGAGACCCCGTTATAATCAGGCAAGGGGAAAGTGGCCCCAGTGTAATGAGAGAAGGGGAAAGTGGCCCAGTGTAACGACAGAAGGGGAAATGGGCCCCAGTGTAACGAGAGAAGGGGAGAGTGGCCCCAGTGTAACGAGAGAAGGGGAGAGTGGCCCCAGTGTAACGAGAGAAGGGGAGAGTGGCCCCAGTGTAACGAGAGAAGGGGAGAGTGGCCCCAGTGTAACGAGAGAAGGAGAGAGTGGCCCCAGTGTAACGAGAGAAGGGGAGAGTGGCCCCAGTGTAACGAGAGAAGGGGAGAGTGGCCCCAGTGTAACGAGAGAAGGGGAGAGTGGCCCCAGTGTAACGAGAGAAGGAGAGAGTGGCCCCAGTGTAACGAGAGAAGGGGAGAGTGGCCCCAGTGTAACGAGAGAAGGGGAGAGTGGCCCCAGTGTAACGAGAGAAGGGGAGAGTGGCCCCAGTGTAACGAGAGAAGGGGAGAGAGGCCCCAGTGTAACGAGAGAAGGGAAAAGAGACCACAGTGTAACAAGAGAAGGGGAAAGTGTAACGAGAGAAGGGGAAAATGACCCCAGTGTAACGAGAGTAGGGGAAAGTGGCCCCAGTCTAACGAGAGAAAGGGAAAGTGGCCCCAGTGTAACGAACGAAGGGGAAAGAGATCCGAGTGTAACGAGAGAAGGGGAAAGAGATCCCAGTGTAACGAGAGAAGGGGAAAGAGATCCCAGTGTAACGAGAGAAGGGGAAAGAGACCCCAGTGTAACGAGTGAAGGGGAAATAGACCCCAGTGTAACGAGGGAAGGGAAAAGAGACCCCGTTATAACCAGACAAGGGGAAAGAGATCTCAGTGTAATGAGAGAAGGGGAAAGTGACCCCAGTGTAACGAGAGAAGGATAAAGTGGGCCAAGTGTAACGAGAGAAGGGGAAAGAGACTACAGTGTAACGAAAGAAGGGGAGAGTGGCCCCAGTGTAACGAGAGAAGTGAAAAGAGACACCAGTGTAACGAGAGAAGGGGAAAGAGATCCCAGTGTAACGAGAAAAGGGGAAAGAGACCTCAGTGTAATGAGAGAAGGGGAAAGTGGCCCTAGTGTAATGAGTAAAGGGGAAAGTGGCCCCAGTGTTATGAGAGAAGGGGAAATTGGCCCCAGTGTAACGAGAGAAGGGGAGAGTGGCCCCAGTGTAATGAGAGAAGGGAAAAGAGACCACAGTGTAACGAGAAGGGGAAAGTGTAACGAGAGAAGGGGAAAATGACCCCAGTGTAACGACAGTAGGGGAAGGTGGCCCCAGTCTAACGAGAGAAAGGGAAAGTGGCCCCAGTGTAACGAACGAAGGGGAAAGAGATCCGAGTGTAACGAGAGAAGGGGAAAGAGATCCCAGTGTAACGAGAGAAGGGGAAAGAGATCCCAGTGTAACGAGAGAAGGGGAAAGAGATCCCAGTGTAACGAGAGAAGGGGAGAGAGATCCCAGTGTTATGAGAGAAGGGGAAAGAGATCCCACTGTAACGAGAGAAGGTGAAAGAGAGCAAATGTAACGAGAGAAGGGGAAAGAGAGCCCAGTGTAACGGGAGAAGTGGAAAGGGACCCCAGTGTAACGAGAGAAGGGGAAAGAGACCCCAGCGTAACGAGAGAAGGGGAAAGCGACCCCAGTGTAATGAGAGAAGGGGAAAGTGGCCCTAGTGTAATGAATAAAGGGGAAAGTGCAACGAGAAAAAGGGAAAGAGATCCCAGTGTAACGAGAGAAGTGGAAAGAGATCCCAGTGTAAAGGGAGAAAGGAAAAGAGACCCCAGTTTAATGAGAGAAGGGGAAAGTGGCCCCGGTGTAACGAGAGAAGGGGAAAGAGACCCAGGTGTAAGGAGAGGAGGGGAAAGAGACCCCAGTGTAACGAGAGAAGGGGAAAGAGACCCAAGTGTAACGAGAGAAGGGGAAAGAGACCCCAGTGTAACGAGAGAAGGGGAAAGAGATCCCAGTGTAACGAGAGAAGGGGAAAGAGATCCCAGTGTAACGAGAGAAGGGGAGAGAGATCCCAGTGTTATGAGAGAAGGGGAAAGAGATCCCACTGTAACGAGAGAAGGTGAAAGAGAGCAAATGTAACGAGAGAAGGGGAAAGAGAGCCCAGTGTAACGGGAGAAGTGGAAAGGGACCCCAGTGTAACGAGAGAAGGGGAAAGAGACCCCAGCGTAACGAGAGAAGGGGAAAGCGACCCCAGTGTAATGAGAGAAGGGGAAAGTGGCCCTAGTGTAATGAATAAAGGGGAAAGTGCAACGAGAAAAAGGGAAAGAGATCCCAGTGTAACGAGAGAAGTGGAAAGAGATCCCAGTGTAAAGGGAGAAAGGAAAAGAGACCCCAGTTTAATGAGAGAAGGGGAAAGTGGCCCCGGTGTAACGAGAGAAGGGGAAAGAGACCCAGGTGTAAGGAGAGGAGGGGAAAGAGACCCCAGTGTAACGAGAGAAGGGGAAAGAGACCCAAGTGTAACGAGAGAAGGGGAAAGAGACCCCAGTGTAACGAGAGAAGGGGAAAGAGACCCCAGTGTAACGAGAGAAAAGAGAAAGAGACCCGAGCGTAACGAGAGAAAGAGAAAGAGACCCCAGCGTAACGAGGGAAGGGGAAAGAGGCCCCAGTGTAACTAGAGAAGGGGAAAGAGGCCTCAGTGTAACGAGAGAAGGGTAAAGAGACCCCAGTGTAACGAGAAGGGTAAAGAGACACCAGTGTAACGAGAGACGGGTAAAGAGACCCCAGTGTAAGGAGAGGAGGGGAAAGAGACCCCAGTGTAACGAGAGAAGGCAAAAGAGACCCCAGTGTAACGAGAGAAGGGAAAAGAGACCCCAGTGTAACGAAAGAAGGGGAATGAGACCCCAGCGTAACGAGAGACGGGGAAAGAGGCCTCAGTGTAACGAGAGAAGGGGAAAGAGACTACAGTGTAACGAGAGAAGGGGAAAAAGAGCCCAGTGTAACGAGAGAAGGTGAAAGAGAGCAAAGTGTAACGAGAGAAGGGGAAAGAGAGCCCAGTGTAACGGCAGAAGTAGAAAGAGACCCCCGTGTAACGAGAGACGGGGAAAGAAACCCCAGTGTAACAAGAGAGGGGGAAAGAGACTCCAGTGTAACGAGAGGCGGGGAAAGAGGCCCCAGTGTAACGGGAAACGGGGAAAGAGGCCCCAGTGTAATGAGGGAAGGGAAAAGAGACCCCGTTATAACCAGACAAGGGGAAAGTGGCCCCAGTGTAATGAGAGAAGGGGAAAGTGGCCCCAGTGTAACGAGAGAAGGGGAAAGTGGCCCCAGTGTAACGTGAGAAGGGGAAAGTGGCCCCAGTGTAACGAGAGAAGGGGGAAGTGGCCCCAGTGTAACGAGAGAAGGGGAAAGTGGCCCCAGTGTAACGAGAGAAGGGAAAAGTGGCCCCAGTGTAACGAGAGAAGGGGAAAGTGGCCCCAGTGTAACGAGAGAAGTGGAAAGTTGCTCCAGTGTAACGAGAGAAAGGGAAAGAGACCCCAGTGTAACGAGAGAAGGGGAAAGTGTAACGAGAGAAGGAGAAAATGACCCCAGTGTAACGAGAGTAGGGGAAAGTGGCCTCAGTGTAACGAGAGAAAGGGAAAGAGACCCCAGTGTAACAAACGAAGGGGAAAGTGATCCGAGTGTAACGAGAGAAGGGGAAAGAGATCCCAGTGTAATGGGAGAAGAGGAAAGAGATCCCAGTGTAACGAGAGAAGGGGAAAGTGTAACAAGAGAAGGCAAAGAGACCCCAGTGTAACGAGAGAAGGATAAAGTGGGCCAAGTGTAACGAGAGGAGGGGAAAGAGACCCCAGCGAAACGAGAAAAGGGGAAAGAGGTCCCAGTGTAACGAGAGAAGGGGAAAGAGTTCCCAGTGTAACGAGAGAAGTGGAAAGAGATCCCAGCGTAAAGAGAGAAGGGGAAAGTGTAACGAGAGAAGGAGAAAGACACCCCAGTGCAACGAGAGAAGGGGAAAGTGTCCCCAGTGTAACGAGAAGGGGAAAGTAGCCCCAGTGTAATGAGAGAAGGGGAAAGAGATCCCAGTGTAACGAGAGAAAGGGAAAGAGACCCCAGTGTAACAAACGAAGGGGAAAGAGATCCCAGTGTAACGAGAGAAGGGGAAAATGAACCCAGTGTAACGAGAGTAGGGGAAAAGTGTCCCCAGTCTGACGAGAGAAAGGGAAAGCGGCACAAGTGTAACGAGCGAAGGGGAAAGAGATCCAAGTGTAACAAGAGAAGGGGAAAGAGATCACAGTGTAACGAGAGAAGGGGAAAGAGATCCCAGTGTAACGAGAGAAGGATAAAGTGGGCCAAGTGTAAGGGGAGAAGGGGAAAGAGACCCCAGTGCAACGAGAAAAAGGGAAAGAGATCCCAGTGTAACGAGAGAAGTGGAAAGAGATCCCAGTGTAAAGAGAGAAAGGAAAAGAAACCCCAGTTTAATGAGAGAAGGGGAAAGTGGCCCCGGTGTAACGAGAGAAGGGGAAAGAGACCCAGGTGTAAGGAGAGGAGGGGAAAGAGACCCAGGTGTAAGGAGAGGAGGGGAAAGAGACCCAGGTGTAAGGAGAGGAGGGGAAAGAGACCCCAGTGTAACGAGAGAAGGGGAAAGAGACCCAAGTGTAACGAGAGAAGGAGAAAGTGACCCCAGTGTAACAAGAGAAGGGGAAAGAGACCCCAGTGTAACGAGAGAAAAGAGAAAGAGAGCCCAGCGTAACGAGAGAAAGAGAAAGAGACCCCAGCGTAACGAGGGAAGGGGAAAGAGGCCCCAGTGTAACGAGAGAAGGGGAAAGAGGCCTCAGTGTAACGAGAGAAGGGTAAAGTGACCCCAGTGTAACGAGAGAAGGGTAAAGAAACACCAGTGTAACTAGAGACGGGTAAAGAGACCCCAGTGTAAGGAGAGGAGGGGAAAGAGACCCCAGTGGAACGAGAGAAGGGGAAAGTGGCCCCAGTGTAACGAGAGAAGTGGAAAGTTGCTCCAGTGTAACGAGAGAAAGGGAAAGAGACCCCAGTGTAACGAGAGAAGGGGAAAGTGTAACGAGAGAAGGAGAAAATAACCCCAGTGTAACGAGAGTAGGGGAAAGTGGCCTCAGTGTAACGAGAGAAAGGGAAAGAGACCCCAGTGTAACAAACGAAGGGGAAAGTGATCCGAGTGTAACGAGAGAAGGGGAAAGAGATGCCAGTGTAATGGGAGAAGGGGAAAGAGATCCCAGTGTAACGAGAGAAGGGGAAAGTGTAACAAGAGAAGGCAAAGAGACCCCAGTGTAACGAGAGAAGGATAAAGTGGGCCAAGTGTAACGAGAGGAGGGGAAAGAGACCCCAGCGAAACGAGAAAAGGGGAAAGAGATCCCAGTGTAACGAGTGAAGGGGAAAGAGTTCCCAGTGTAACGAGAGAAGTGGAAAGAGATCCCAGCGTAAAGAGAGAAGGGGAAAGTGTAACGAGAGAAGGAGAAAGACACCCCAGTGCAACGAGAGAAGGGGAAAGTGGCCCCAGTGTAACGAGAGAAGGGGAAAGTAGCCCCAGTGTAACGAGAGAAGGGGAAAGAGATCCCAGTGTAACGAGAGAAAGGGAAAGAGACCCCAGTGTAACAAACGAAGGGGAAAGAGATCCCAGTGTAACGAGAGAAGGGGAAAATGAACCCAGTGTAACGAGAGTAGGGGAAAAGTGTCCCCAGTCTAACGAGAGAAGGGGAAAGAGATCACAGTGTAACGAGAGAAGGGGAAAGAGATCCCAGTGTAACGAGAGAAGGGGAAAGAGATCCCAGTGTAACGAGAGAAGGATAAAGTGGGCCAAGTGTAAGGGGAGAAGGGGAAAGAGACCCCAGTGCAACGAGAAAAAGGGAAAGAGATCCCAGTGTAACGAGAGAAGTGGAAAGAGATCCCAGTGTAAAGGGAGAAAGGAAAAGAGACCCCAGTTTAATGAGAGAAGGGGAAAGTGGCCCCGGTGTAACGAGAGAAGGGGAAAGAGACCCAGGTGTAAGGAGAGGAGGGGAAAGAGACCCCAGTGTAACAAGAGAAGGGGAAAGAGACCCAAGTGTAACGAGAGAAGGGGAAAGAGACCCCAGTGTAACGAGAGAAGGGGAAAGAGACCCCAGTGTAACGAGAGAAAAGAGAAAGAGACCCCAGCGTAACGAGAGAAAGAGAAAGAGACCCCAGCGTAACGAGGGAAGGGGAAAGAGGCCCCAGTGTAACGAGAGAAGGGGAAAGAGGCCTCAGTGTAACGAGAGAAGGGTAAAGAGACCCCAGTGTAACAAGAAGGGTAAAGAGACACCAGTGTAACGAGAGACGGGTAAAGAGACCCCAGTGTAAGGAGAGGAGGGGAAAGAGACCCCAGTGGAACGAGAGAAGGCAAAAGAGACCCCAGTGTAACGAGAGAAGGGAAAAGAGACCCCAGTGTAACGAAAGAAGGGGAATGAGACCCCAGCGTAACGAGGGAAGGGGAAAGAGGCCCCAGTGTAACGAGAGAAGGGGAAAGAGGCCTCAGTGTAACGAGAGAAGGGTAAAGTGACCCCAGTGTAACGAGAGAAGGGTAAAGAGACACCAGTGTAACGAGAGACGGGTAAAGAGACCCAGTGTAAGGAGAGGAGGGGAAAGAGACCCCAGTGGAACGAGAGAAGGGAAAAGAGACCCCAGTGTAACGAGAGAAGGGAAAAGAGACCCCAGTGTAACGAAAGAAGGGGAATGAGACCCCAGCGTAACGAGAGACGGGGAAAGAGGCCTCAGTGTAACGAGAGAAGGGGAAAGAGACTACAGTGTAACGAGAGAAGGGGAAAAAGAGCCCAGTGTAACGAGAGAAGGGGAAAGAAACCCCAGTGTAACAAGAGAGGGGGAAAGAGACCCCAGTGTAACGAGAGGCGGGGAAAGAGGCCCCAGTGTAACGGGAAACGGGGAAAGAGGCCCCAGTGTAATGAGGGAAGGGAAAAGAGACCCCGTTATAACCAGACAAGGGGAAAGTGGCCCCAGTGTAATGAGAGAAGGGGAAAGTGAACCCAGTGTAACGAGAGAAGGGGAAAGTGGCCCCCGTGTAACGAGAGAAGGGGAAAGTGGCCCCAGTGTAACGAGAAAAGGGAAAAGTGGCCCCAGTGTAACGAGAAAAGGGAAAAGTGGCGCCAGTGTAATGAGAGAAGGGGAAAGTGGCCCCAGTGTAACGAGAGAAGTGGAAAGTTGCTCCAGTGTAACGAGAGAAAGGGAAAGAGACCCCAGTGAAACGAGAGAAGGGGAAAGCGTAACGAGAGAAGGGGAAAATGACCCCAGTGTAACGAGAGTAGGGGAAAGTGGCCTCAGTGTAACGAGAGAAAGGGAAAGAGACCCCAGTGTAACAAACGAAGGGGAAAGAGATCCGAGTGTCAAGAGAGAAGGGGAAAGAGATCCCAGTGTAATGGGAGAAGGGGAAAGAGATCCCAGTGTAACGAGAGAAGGGGAAAGTGTAACAAGAGAAGGCAAAGAGACCCCAGTGTAACGAGAGAAGGATAAAGTGGGCCAAGTGTAACGAGAGAAGGGGAAAGAGACCCCAGTGAAACGAGAAAAGGGGAAAGAGATCCCAGTATAACGAGAGAAGGGGAAAGAGTTCCCAGTGTAACGAGAGAAGTGGAAAGAGATCCCAGCGTAAAGAGAGAAGGGGAAAGTGTAACGAGAGAAGGGGAAAGACACCCCAGTGTAACGAGAGAAGGGGAAAGTGGCCCCAGTGTAACGAGAGAAGGGGAAAGTGGCCCCAGTGTAACGAGAGAAGGGGAAAGAGATCCCAGTCTAACAAGAGAAGGGGAAAGAGATCCCAGTGTAACAAGAGAAGGGGAAAGTGTAACGAGAGAAGGGGAAAATGAACCCAGTGTAACGAGAGTAGGGGAAAAGTGTCCCCAGTCTAACGAGAGAAAGGGAAAGCGGCACAAGTGTAAAGAACGAAGGGGAAAGAGATCCGAGTGTAACGAGAGAAGGGGAAAGAGATCACAGTGTAACGAGAGAAGGGGAAAGAGATCCCAGTGTAACGAGAGAAGGATAAAGTGGGCCAAGTGTAACGAGAGAAGGGGAAAGAGACCCCAGTGTAACGAGAGGAGGGGAAAGAGACCCCAGTGTAACGAGAGAAGGGGAAAGAGACCCCAGCGTAACGAGAGAAAGAGAAAGAGACCCCAGCGTAACGAGAGAAAGAGAAAGAGACCCCAGCGTAACGAGAGAAAGAGAAAGAGACCCCAGCATAACGAGAGAAAGAGAAAGAGACCCCAGCGTAATGAGAGAAGGAGAAAGAGACCCCAGCGTAACGAGAGAAGGAGAAAGAGACCCCAGTGTAACGAGAGAAGGGGAAAGAGACCGCAGTGTAACGAGAGGGGGGAGGGAAAGAGACCCCAGTGTAACGAGAGGGGGAGGGAAAGAGACCCCAGTGCAACCAGGGAAGGGGAAAGAGACCCCAGCGTAACGAGAGAAGGGGAAAGAGGTCTCAGTGTTACGAGAGAAGGGGAAAGAGACTACAGTGTAACGAGAGAAGGGGAAAGAGAGCCCAGTGTAATGAGAGAAGGTGAAAGAGAGCAAAGTGTAACGAGAGAAGGGGAAAGAGAGCCCAGTGTAACGGGAGAAGTGGAAAGAGACCCCAGTGTAACAAGAGACGGGGAAAGAGATCCCAGTGTAACGAGAGAGGGGGAAAGAGACTCCAGTGTAACGAGAGACGGGGAAAGAGGCCCCAGTGTAACGGGAAACGGGAAAAGAGGCCCCAGTGTAACGAGAGAAGGGGAAAGAGACCCCAGTGAAAGGAGGGAAGGGGAAAGAGACCCCAGTGTAACGAGAGAAGGGGAAAGAGACCCCAGCGTAACGAGAGAAGGGGAAAGAGACCCCAGTGTAACGAGTGAAGGGGAAAGAGACCCCAATGTAACGAGTGAAGGGGAAAGAGACCCCAGTGTAATGAGGGAAGGGAAAAGGGACCCCGTTATAACCAGACAAGGGGAAAGTGGCCCCAGTGTAATGAGAGAAGGGGAAAGTGGCCCCAGTGTAAAGAGAGAAGGGGAAAGTGGCCCCAGTGTAACGAGAAAAGGGGAAAGTGGCCCCAGTGTAACGAGAGAAGGGGAAAGTGGCCCCAGTGTAACGAGAAAAGGGGAAAGTGGCCCCAGTGTAACGAGAGAAGTGGAAAGTTGCTCCAGTGTAACGAGAGAAAGGGAAAGAGACCCTAGTGTAACGAGAGAAGGGGAAAGTGTAACGAGAGAAGGGGAAAATGATTCCAGTGTAACGAGAGTAGGGGAAAGTGGCCTCAGTGTAACGAGAGAAAGGGAAAGAGACCCCAGTGTAACAAACGAAGGGGAAAGAGATCCGAGTGTAACGAGAGAAGGGGAAAGAGATCCCAGTGCAATGAGAGAAGGGGAAAGAGATCCCAGTGTAACGAGAGAAGGGGAAAGAGATCCCAGTGTAACGAGAGAAGTGGAAAGAGATCCCAGCGTAAAGAGAGAAGGGGAAAGTGTAACGAGAGAAGGGGAAAGAGACCCCAGTGTAACGAGAGAAGGGGAAAGAGACACCAGTGTAACAAGAGAAGGGGAAAGTGGCCTCAGTGTAACGAGAGAAGGGGAAAGTGTAACGAGAGAAGAGAAAAGAGACCCCAGTTTAACGAGAGAAGGGGAAAGTGGCACAAGTGTAACGAACGAAGGGGAAAGAGATCCGAGTGTAACGAGAGAAGGGGAAAGAGATCACAGTGTAACGAGAGAAGGGGAAAGTGATCACAGTGTAACGAGAGAAGGGTAAAGTGTAACAAGAGAAGGGAAAGAGACCCCAGATTAATGAGAGAAGGATAAAGTGGGCCAAGTGTAAGGAGAGAATGGGAAAGAGACCCCAGTGTAACGAGAAAATGGGAAAGAGATCCGACTGTAACGAGAGAAGTGGAAAGAGATCCCAGTGTAAAGAGAGAAAGGAAAAGAGACCCCAGTTTAATGAGAGAAGGGGAAAGAGACCCAGGTGTAATGAGAGGAGGGGAAAGAGACCCCAGTGTAACGAGAGAAGGGAAAAGAAAGCCCAGTGTAACGAAAGAAGGGAAAAGAGACCCCAGTGCAACGAGAGATGGGGAAAGAGGCCCCAGTGTAACGAGAAATGGGGAAAGAGGCCCCAGTGTAACGAGAGAAGGGGAAAGAGGCCCCAGTGTAACCAGAGAAGGGAAAAGAGACCCCAGTGTAACGAAAGAAGGGGAATGAGACCCCAGCGTAACGAGAGACGGGGAAAGAAGCCTCAGTGTAACGAGAGAAGGGGAAAGAGACTACAGTGTAACGAGAGAAGGGGAAAGAGAGCCCAGTGTAACGAGAGAAGGTGAAAGAGAGCAAAGTGTAACGAGAGAAGGGGAAAGAGAGCCCAGTGTAACGGCAGAAGTGGAAAGAGACCCCCGTGTAACGAGAGACGGGGAAAGAAACCCCAGTGTAACAAGAGAGGGGGAAAGAGACTCCAGTGTAACGAGAGGCGGGGAAAGAGGCCCCAGTGTAACGGGAAACGGGGAAAGAGGCCCCAGTGTAATGAGGGAAGGGAAAAGAGACCCCGTTATAACCAGACAAGGGGAAAGTGGCCCCAGTGTAATGAGAGAATGGGAAAGAGGCCCCAATGTAACGAGAGAAGGGGAAAGTGGCCCCAGTGTAACGAGAGAAGGGGAAAGTGGCCCCAGTGTAACGAGAAAAGGGAAAAGTGGCCCCAGTGTAACGAGAGAAGGGAAAAGTGGCCCCAGTGTAACGAGAGAAGGGGAAAGTGGCCCCAGTGTAACGAGAGAAGGGGAAAGTGGCCCCAGTGTAACGAGGGAAGTGGAAAGTTGCTCCAGTGTAACGAGAGAAAGGGAAAGAGACCCCAGTGTAACGAGAGAAGGGGAAAGTGTAACGAGAGAAGGAGAAAATGACCCCAGTGTAACGAGAGTAGGGGAAAGTGGCCTCAGTGTAACGAGAGAAAGGGAAAGAGACCCCAGTGTAACAAACGAAGGGGAAAGTGATCCGAGTGTAACGAGAGAAGGGGAAAGAGATCCCAGTGTAATGGGAGAAGGGGAAAGAGATCCCAGTGTAACGAGAGAAGGGGAAAGTGTAACAAGAGAAGGCAAAGAGACCCCAGTGTAACGAGAGAAGGATAAAGTGGGCCAAGTGTAACGAGAGGAGGGGAAAGAGACCCCAGTGAAACGAGAAAAGGGGAAAGAGGTCCCAGTATAACGAGAGAATGGGAAAGAGTTCCCACTGTACGAGTGAAGTGGAAAGAGATCCCAGCGTAAAGAGAGAAGGGGAAAGTGTAACGAGAGAAGGAGAAAGACACCCCAGTGCAACGAGAGAAGGGGAAAGTGGCCCCAGTGTAACGAGAGAAGGGGAAAGTAGCCCCAGTGTAACGAGAGAAGGGGAAAGTAGCCCCAGTGTAACGAGAGAAGGGGAAAGAGATCCCAGTGTAACGAGAGAAAGGGAAAGAGACCCCAGTGTAACAAACGAAGGGGAAAGAGATCCCAGTGTAACGAGAGAAGGGGAAAATGAACCCAGTGTAACGAGAGTAGGGGAAAAGTGTCCCCAGTCTAACGAGAGAAAGGGAAAGCGGCACAAGTGTAACGAACGAAGGGGAAAGAGATCCGAGTGTAACGAGAGAAGGGGAAAGAGATCACAGTGTAACGAGAGAAGGGGAAAGAGATCCCAGTGTAACGAGAGAAGGATAAAGTGGGCCAAGTGTAAGGGGAGACGGGGAAAGAAACCCCAGTGTAACAAGAGAGGGGGAAAGAGACTCCAGTGTAACGAGAGACGGGGAAAGAGGCCCCAGTGTAACGGGAAACAGGGAAAGAGGCCCCAGTGTAATGAGGGAAGGGAAAAGAGACCCTGTTATAACCAGACAAGGGGAAAGTGGCCCCAGTGTAATGAGAGAAGGGGAAAGTGGCCCCAGTGTAACGAGAGAAGGGGAAAGTGGCCCCAGTGTAAGGAGAAAAGGGGAAAGTGGCCCCAGTGTAACGAGAAAAGGGGAGAGTGGCCCCAGTGTAACGAGAAAAGGGGAGAGTGGCCCCAGCGTAACGAGAGAAGTGGAAAGTTGCTCCAGTGTAACGAGAGAAAGGGAAAGAGACCCCAGTGTAACGAGAGAAGGGGAAAGTGTAACGAGAGAAGGGGAAAATGACCCCAGTGTAACGAGAGTAGGGGAAAGTGGCCTCAGTGTAACAAGAGAAAGGGAAAGAGACCCCAGTGTAACAAACGAAGGGGAAAGAGATCCGAGTGTAACGAGAGAAGGGGAAAGAGATCCCAGTGTAATGGGAGAAGGGGAAAGAGATCCCAGTGTAACGAGAGAAGGGGAAAGTGTAACGAGAGAAGGGGAAAGAGACCCCAGTGTAACGAGAGAAGGGGAAAGTGGCCCCAGTGTAACGAGAGAAGGGCAAAGAGATACCAGAGGAACAAGAGAAGGGGAAAGAGACACCAGCGTAACAAGAGAAGGGGAAAGTGGCCTCAGTGTAACGAGAGAAGGGGAAAGTGTAACGAGAGAAGGGAAAAGAGACTCCAGTGTAACAAGAGAAGGGGAAAGTGGCCCCAGTGTAACGAGAGAAGGGGAAAGAGATCCCAGCGTAACGAGAGAAGGGGAAAATGAACCCAGTGTAACGAGAGTAGGGGAAAAGTGCCCCCAGTCTAACGAGAGAAAGGGAAAGTGGCACAAGTGTAACGAACGAAGGGGAAAGAGATCCGAGTGTAACGAGAGAAGGGGAAAGAAATCACAGTGTAACGAGAGAAGGGGAAAGAGATCCCAGTGTAACGAGAGAAGGATAAAGTGGGCCAAGTGTAAGGAGAGAAGGGGAAAAATACCCCAGTGTAACGAGAAAAGGGGAAAGAGATCCCAGTGTAACGAGAGAAGTGGAAAGAGATCCCAGTGTAAAGAGAGAAAGGAAAAGAGACCCCAGTTTAATGACAGAAGGGGAAAGTGGCCCCGGTGTAACGAGAGAAGGGGAAAGAGACCCAGGTGTAAGGAGAGGAGGGGAAAGAGACCCCAGTGTAACGAGAGAAGGGTAAGGAGACCCCAGTGTAACGAGAAGGGTAAAGAGACACCAGTGTAACGAGAGACGGGTAAAGAGACCCCAGTGTAAGGAGAGGAGGGGAAAGAGACCCCAGTGGAACGAGAGAAGGGAAAAGAGACCCCAGTGTAACGAGAGAAGGGAAAAGAGACCCCAGTGTAACGAAAGAAGGGGAATGAGACCCCAGCGTAACGAGAGACGGGGAAAGAGGCCTCAGTGTAACGAGAGAAGGGGAAAGAGACTACAGTGTAACGAGAGAAGGGGAAAAAGAGCCCAGTGTAACGAGAGAAGGTGAAAGAGAGCAAAGTGTAACGAGAGAAGGGGAAAGAGAGCCCAGTGTAACGGCAGAAGTAGAAAGAGACCCCCGTGTAACGAGAGACGGGGAAAGAAACCCCAGTGTAACAAGAGAGGGGGAAAGAGACTCCAGTGTAACGAGAGGCGGGGAAAGAGGCCCCAGTGTAACGGGAAACGGGGAAAGAGGCCCCAGTGTAATGAGGGAAGGGAAAAGAGACCCCGTTATAACCAGACAAGGGGAAAGTGGCCCCAGTGTAATGAGAGAAGGGGAAAGTGGCCCCAGTGTAACGAGAGAAGGGGAAAGTGGCCCCAGTGTAACGAGAAAAGGGAAAAGTGGCCCCAGTGTAACGAGAGAAGGGAAAAGTGGCCCCAGTGTAACGAGAGAAGGGGAAAGTGGCCCCAGTGTAACGAGAGAAGTGGAAAGTTCATCCAGTGTAACGAGAGAAAGGGAAAGAGACCCCAGTGTAACGAGAGAAGGGGAAAGTGTAACGAGAGAAGGAGAAAATGACCCCAGTGTAACGAGAGTAGGGGAAAGTGGCCTCAGTGTAACGAGAGAAAGGGAAAGAGACCCCAGTGTAACAAACGAAGGGGAAAGTGATCCGAGTGTAACGAGAGAAGGGGAAAGAGATCCCAGTGTAATGGGAGAAGGGGAAAGAGATCCCAGTGTAACGAGAGAAGGGGAAAGTGTAACAAGAGAAGGCAAAGAGACCCCAGTGTAACGAGAGAAGGATAACGTGGGCCAAGTGTAACGAGAGGAGGGGAAAGAGACCCCAGCGAAACGAGAAAAGGGGAAAGAGGTCCCAGTGTAACGAGAGAAGGGGAAAGAGTTCCCAGTGTAACGAGAGAAGTGGAAAGAGATCCCAGCGTAGAGAGAAGGGGAAAGTGTAACGAGAGAAGGAGAAAGACACCCCAGTGCAACGAGAGAAGGGGAAAGTGGCCCCAGTGTAACGAGAGAAGGGGAAAGTAGCCCCAGTGTAACGAGAGAAGGGGAAAGAGATCCCAGTGTAACGAGAGAAAGGGAAAGAGACCCCAGTGTAACAAACGAAGGGGAAAGAGATCCCAGTGTAACGAGAGAAGGGGAAAATGAACCCAGTGTAACGAGAGTAGGGGAAAAGTGTCCCCAGTCTAACGAGAGAAAGGGAAAGCGGCAAAAGTGTAACGAACGAAGGGGAAAGAGATCCGAGTGTAACGAGAGAAGGGGAAAGAGATCACAGTGTAACGAGAGAAGGGGAAAGAGATCCCAGTGTAACGAGAGAAGGATAAAGTGGGCCAAGTGTAAGGGGAGAAGGGGAAAGAGACCCCAGTGCAACGAGAAAAAGGGAAAGAGATCCCAGTGTAACGAGAGAAGTGGAAAGAGATCCCAGTGTAAAGAGAGAAAGGAAAAGAAACCCCAGTTTAATGAGAGAAGGGGAAAGTGGCCCCGGTGTAACGAGAGAAGGGGAAAGAGACCCAGGTGTAAGGAGAGGAGGGGAAAGAGACCCCAGTGTAACGAGAGAAGGGGAAAGAGACCCAAGTGTAACGAGAGAAGGGGAAAGAGACCCCAGTGTAACGAGAGAAGGGGAAAGAGACCCCAGTGTAACGAGAGAAAAGAGAAAGAGAGCCCAGCGTAACGAGAGAAAGGGAAAGATACCCCGGCGTAACGAGGGAAGGGGAAAGAGGCCCCAGTGTAACGAGAGAAGGGGAAAGAGGCCTCAGTGTAACGAGAGAAGGGTAAAGTGACCCCAGTGTAACGAGAGAAGGGTAAAGAGACACCAGTGTAACGAGAGACGGGTAAAGAGACCCCAGTGTAAGGAGAGGAGGGGAAAGAGACCCCAGTGGAACGAGAGAAGGGAAAAGAGACCCCAGTGTAACGAGAGAAGGGAAAAGAGACCCCAGTGTAACGAAAGAAGGGGAATGAGACCCCAGCGTAACGAGAGACGGGAAAGAGGCCTCAGTGTAACGAGAGAGGGAAGAGACTACAGTGTAACGAGAGAAGGGGAAAAAGAGCCCAGTGTAACGAGAGAAGGTGAAAGAGAGCAAAGTGTAATGAGAGAAGGGGAAAGAAACCCCAGTGTAACAAGAGAGGGGGAAAGAGACTCCAGTGTAACGAGAGGCGGGGAAAGAGGCCCCAGTGTAACGGGAAACGGGGAAAGAGGCCCCAGTGTAATGAGGGAAGGGAAAAGAGACCCCGTTATAACCAGACAAGGGGAAAGTGGCCCCAGTGTAATGAGAGAAGGGGAAAGTGGCCCCAGTGTAACGAGAGAAGGGGAAAGTGGCCCCAGTGTAACGAGAGAAGGGGAAAGTGGCCCCAGTGTAACGAGAGAAGGGGAAAGTGGCCCCAGTGTAACGAGAAAAGGGAAAAGTGGCCCCAGTGTAACGAGAAAAGGGGAAAGTGGCGCCAGTGTAACGAGAGAAGGGGAAAGTGGCCCCAGTGTAACGAGAGAAGTGGAAAGTTGCTCCAGTGTAACGAGAGAAAGGGAAAGAGACCCCAGTGAAACGAGAGAAGGGGAAAGCGTAACGAGAGAAGGGGAAAATGACCCCAGTGTAACGAGAGTAGGGGAAAGTGGCCTCAGTGTAACGAGAGAAAGGGAAAGAGACCCCAGTGTAACAAACGAAGGGGAAAGAGATCCGAGTGTCAAGAGAGAAGGGGAAAGAGATCCCAGTGTAATGGGAGAAGGGGAAAGAGATCCCAGTGTAACGAGAGAAGGGGAAAGTGTAACAAGAGAAGGCAAAGAGACCCCAGTGTAACGAGAGAAGGATAAAGTGGGCCAAGTGTAACGAGAGAAGGGGAAAGAGACCCCAGTGAAACGAGAAAAGGGGAAAGAGATCCCAGTGTAACGAGAGAAGGGGAAAGAGTTCCCAGTGTAACGAGAGAAGGGGAAAGAGTTCCCAGTGTAACGAGAGAAGTGGAAAGAGATCCCAGCGTAAAGAGAGAAGGGGAAAGTGTAACGAGAGAAGGGGAAAGACACCCCAGTGTAACGAGAGAAGGGGAAAGTGGCCCCAGTGTAACGAGAGAAGGGGAAAGAGGCCCCAGTGTAACGAGAGAAGGGGAAAGTGGCCCCAGTGTAACGAGAGAAGGGGAAAGAGATCCCAGTCTAACAAGAGAAAGGGAAAGAAATCCCAGTGTAACAAGAGAAGGGGAAAGTGTAACGAGAGAAGGGGAAAATGAACCCAGTGTAACGAGAGTAGGGGAAAAGTGTCCCCAGTCTAACGAGAGAAAGGGAAAGCGGCACAAGTGTAAAGAACGAAGGGGAAAGAGATCCGAGTGTAACGAGAGAAGGGGAAAGAGATCACAGTGTAACGAGAGAAGGGGAAAGAGATCCCAGTGTAACGAGAGAAGGATAAAGTGGGCCAAGTGTAACGAGAGAAGGGGAAAGAGGCCCCAGTGTAACGAGAGAAGGGGAAAGAGGCCCCAGTGTAACCAGAGAAGGGAAAAGAGACCCCAGTGTAACGAAAGAAGGGGAATGAGACCCCAGCGTAACGAGAGACGGGGAAAGAAGCCTCAGTGTAACGAGAGAAGGGGAAAGAGACTACAGTGTAACGAGAGAAGGGGAAAGAGAGCCCAGTGTAACGAGAGAAGGTGAAAGAGAGCAAAGTGTAACGAGAGAAGGGGAAAGAGAGCCCAGTGTAACGGCAGAAGTGGAAAGAGACCCCCGTGTAACGAGAGACGGGGAAAGAAACCCCAGTGTAACAAGAGAGGGGGAAAGAGACTCCAGTGTAACGAGAGGCGGGGAAAGAGGCCCCAGTGTAACGGGAAACGGGGAAAGAGGCCCCAGTGTAATGAGGGAAGGGAAAAGAGACCCCGTTATAACCAGACAAGGGGAAAGTGGCCCCAGTGTAATGAGAGAATGGGAAAGAGGCCCCAATGTAACGAGAGAAGGGGAAAGTGGCCCCAGTGTAACGAGAGAAGGGGAAAGTGGCCCCAGTGTAACGAGAAAAGGGAAAAGTGGCCCCAGTGTAACGAGAGAAGGGAAAAGTGGCCCCAGTGTAACGAGAGAAGGGGAAAGTGGCCCCAGTGTAACGAGAGAAGGGGAAAGTGGCCCCAGTGTAACGAGGGAAGTGGAAAGTTGCTCCAGTGTAACGAGAGAAAGGGAAAGAGACCCCAGTGTAACGAGAGAAGGGGAAAGTGTAACGAGAGAAGGAGAAAATGACCCCAGTGTAACGAGAGTAGGGGAAAGTGGCCTCAGTGTAACGAGAGAAAGGGAAAGAGACCCCAGTGTAACAAACGAAGGGGAAAGTGATCCGAGTGTAACGAGAGAAGGGGAAAGAGATCCCAGTGTAATGGGAGAAGGGGAAAGAGATCCCAGTGTAACGAGAGAAGGGGAAAGTGTAACAAGAGAAGGCAAAGAGACCCCAGTGTAACGAGAGAAGGATAAAGTGGGCCAAGTGTAACGAGAGGAGGGGAAAGAGACCCCAGTGAAACGAGAAAAGGGGAAAGAGGTCCCAGTATAACGAGAGAATGGGAAAGAGTTCCCACTGTACGAGTGAAGTGGAAAGAGATCCCAGCGTAAAGAGAGAAGGGGAAAGTGTAACGAGAGAAGGAGAAAGACACCCCAGTGCAACGAGAGAAGGGGAAAGTGGCCCCAGTGTAACGAGAGAAGGGGAAAGTAGCCCCAGTGTAACGAGAGAAGGGGAAAGTAGCCCCAGTGTAACGAGAGAAGGGGAAAGAGATCCCAGTGTAACGAGAGAAAGGGAAAGAGACCCCAGTGTAACAAACGAAGGGGAAAGAGATCCCAGTGTAACGAGAGAAGGGGAAAATGAACCCAGTGTAACGAGAGTAGGGGAAAAGTGTCCCCAGTCTAACGAGAGAAAGGGAAAGCGGCACAAGTGTAACGAACGAAGGGGAAAGAGATCCGAGTGTAACGAGAGAAGGGGAAAGAGATCACAGTGTAACGAGAGAAGGGGAAAGAGATCCCAGTGTAACGAGAGAAGGATAAAGTGGGCCAAGTGTAAGGGGAGACGGGGAAAGAAACCCCAGTGTAACAAGAGAGGGGGAAAGAGACTCCAGTGTAACGAGAGACGGGGAAAGAGGCCCCAGTGTAACGGGAAACAGGGAAAGAGGCCCCAGTGTAATGAGGGAAGGGAAAAGAGACCCTGTTATAACCAGACAAGGGGAAAGTGGCCCCAGTGTAATGAGAGAAGGGGAAAGTGGCCCCAGTGTAACGAGAGAAGGGGAAAGTGGCCCCAGTGTAAGGAGAAAAGGGGAAAGTGGCCCCAGTGTAACGAGAAAAGGGGAGAGTGGCCCCAGTGTAACGAGAAAAGGGGAGAGTGGCCCCAGCGTAACGAGAGAAGTGGAAAGTTGCTCCAGTGTAACGAGAGAAAGGGAAAGAGACCCCAGTGTAACGAGAGAAGGGGAAAGTGTAACGAGAGAAGGGGAAAATGACCCCAGTGTAACGAGAGTAGGGGAAAGTGGCCTCAGTGTAACAAGAGAAAGGGAAAGAGACCCCAGTGTAACAAACGAAGGGGAAAGAGATCCGAGTGTAACGAGAGAAGGGGAAAGAGATCCCAGTGTAATGGGAGAAGGGGAAAGAGATCCCAGTGTAACGAGAGAAGGGGAAAGTGTAACGAGAGAAGGGGAAAGAGACCCCAGTGTAACGAGAGAAGGGGAAAGTGGCCCCAGTGTAACGAGAGAAGGGCAAAGAGATACCAGAGGAACAAGAGAAGGGGAAAGAGACACCAGCGTAACAAGAGAAGGGGAAAGTGGCCTCAGTGTAACGAGAGAAGGGGAAAGTGTAACGAGAGAAGGGAAAAGAGACTCCAGTGTAACAAGAGAAGGGGAAAGTGGCCCCAGTGTAACGAGAGAAGGGGAAAGAGATCCCAGCGTAACGAGAGAAGGGGAAAATGAACCCAGTGTAACGAGAGTAGGGGAAAAGTGCCCCCAGTCTAACGAGAGAAAGGGAAAGTGGCACAAGTGTAACGAACGAAGGGGAAAGAGATCCGAGTGTAACGAGAGAAGGGGAAAGAAATCACAGTGTAACGAGAGAAGGGGAAAGAGATCCCAGTGTAACGAGAGAAGGATAAAGTGGGCCAAGTGTAAGGAGAGAAGGGGAAAAATACCCCAGTGTAACGAGAAAAGGGGAAAGAGATCCCAGTGTAACGAGAGAAGTGGAAAGAGATCCCAGTGTAAAGAGAGAAAGGAAAAGAGACCCCAGTTTAATGACAGAAGGGGAAAGTGGCCCCGGTGTAACGAGAGAAGGGGAAAGAGACCCAGGTGTAAGGAGAGGAGGGGAAAGAGACCCCAGTGTAACGAGAGAAGGGTAAGGAGACCCCAGTGTAACGAGAAGGGTAAAGAGACACCAGTGTAACGAGAGACGGGTAAAGAGACCCCAGTGTAAGGAGAGGAGGGGAAAGAGACCCCAGTGGAACGAGAGAAGGGAAAAGAGACCCCAGTGTAACGAGAGAAGGGAAAAGAGACCCCAGTGTAACGAAAGAAGGGGAATGAGACCCCAGCGTAACGAGAGACGGGGAAAGAGGCCTCAGTGTAACGAGAGAAGGGGAAAGAGACTACAGTGTAACGAGAGAAGGGGAAAAAGAGCCCAGTGTAACGAGAGAAGGTGAAAGAGAGCAAAGTGTAACGAGAGAAGGGGAAAGAGAGCCCAGTGTAACGGCAGAAGTAGAAAGAGACCCCCGTGTAACGAGAGACGGGGAAAGAAACCCCAGTGTAACAAGAGAGGGGGAAAGAGACTCCAGTGTAACGAGAGGCGGGGAAAGAGGCCCCAGTGTAACGGGAAACGGGGAAAGAGGCCCCAGTGTAATGAGGGAAGGGAAAAGAGACCCCGTTATAACCAGACAAGGGGAAAGTGGCCCCAGTGTAATGAGAGAAGGGGAAAGTGGCCCCAGTGTAACGAGAGAAGGGGAAAGTGGCCCCAGTGTAACGAGAAAAGGGAAAAGTGGCCCCAGTGTAACGAGAGAAGGGAAAAGTGGCCCCAGTGTAACGAGAGAAGGGGAAAGTGGCCCCAGTGTAACGAGAGAAGTGGAAAGTTCATCCAGTGTAACGAGAGAAAGGGAAAGAGACCCCAGTGTAACGAGAGAAGGGGAAAGTGTAACGAGAGAAGGAGAAAATGACCCCAGTGTAACGAGAGTAGGGGAAAGTGGCCTCAGTGTAACGAGAGAAAGGGAAAGAGACCCCAGTGTAACAAACGAAGGGGAAAGTGATCCGAGTGTAACGAGAGAAGGGGAAAGAGATCCCAGTGTAATGGGAGAAGGGGAAAGAGATCCCAGTGTAACGAGAGAAGGGGAAAGTGTAACAAGAGAAGGCAAAGAGACCCCAGTGTAACGAGAGAAGGATAACGTGGGCCAAGTGTAACGAGAGGAGGGGAAAGAGACCCCAGCGAAACGAGAAAAGGGGAAAGAGGTCCCAGTGTACCGAGAGAAGGGGAAAGAGTTCCCAGTGTAACGAGAGAAGTGGAAAGAGATCCCAGCGTAGAGAGAAGGGGAAAGTGTAACGAGAGAAGGAGAAAGACACCCCAGTGCAACGAGAGAAGGGGAAAGTGGCCCCAGTGTAACGAGAGAAGGGGAAAGTAGCCCCAGTGTAACGAGAGAAGGGGAAAGAGATCCCAGTGTAACGAGAGAAAGGGAAAGAGACCCCAGTGTAACAAACGAAGGGGAAAGAGATCCCAGTGTAACGAGAGAAGGGGAAAATGAACCCAGTGTAACGAGAGTAGGGGAAAAGTGTCCCCAGTCTAACGAGAGAAAGGGAAAGCGGCAAAAGTGTAACGAACGAAGGGGAAAGAGATCCGAGTGTAACGAGAGAAGGGGAAAGAGATCACAGTGTAACGAGAGAAGGGGAAAGAGATCCCAGTGTAACGAGAGAAGGATAAAGTGGGCCAAGTGTAAGGGGAGAAGGGGAAAGAGACCCCAGTGCAACGAGAAAAAGGGAAAGAGATCCCAGTGTAACGAGAGAAGTGGAAAGAGATCCCAGTGTAAAGAGAGAAAGGAAAAGAAACCCCAGTTTAATGAGAGAAGGGGAAAGTGGCCCCGGTGTAACGAGAGAAGGGGAAAGAGACCCAGGTGTAAGGAGAGGAGGGGAAAGAGACCCCAGTGTAACGAGAGAAGGGGAAAGAGACCCAAGTGTAACGAGAGAAGGGGAAAGAGACCCCAGTGTAACGAGAGAAGGGGAAAGAGACCCCAGTGTAACGAGAGAAAAGAGAAAGAGAGCCCAGCGTAACGAGAGAAAGGGAAAGATACCCCGGCGTAACGAGGGAAGGGGAAAGAGGCCCCAGTGTAACGAGAGAAGGGGAAAGAGGCCTCAGTGTAACGAGAGAAGGGTAAAGTGACCCCAGTGTAACGAGAGAAGGGTAAAGAGACACCAGTGTAACGAGAGACGGGTAAAGAGACCCCAGTGTAAGGAGAGGAGGGGAAAGAGACCCCAGTGGAACGAGAGAAGGGAAAAGAGACCCCAGTGTAACGAGAGAAGGGAAAAGAGACCCCAGTGTAACGAAAGAAGGGGAATGAGACCCCAGCGTAACGAGAGACGGGGAAAGAGGCCTCAGTGTAACGAGAGAAGGGGAAAGAGACTACAGTGTAACGAGAGAAGGGGAAAAAGAGCCCAGTGTAACGAGAGAAGGTGAAAGAGAGCAAAGTGTAATGAGAGAAGGGGAAAGAAACCCCAGTGTAACAAGAGAGGGGGAAAGAGACTCCAGTGTAACGAGAGGCGGGGAAAGAGGCCCCAGTGTAACGGGAAACGGGGAAAGAGGCCCCAGTGTAATGAGGGAAGGGAAAAGAGACCCCGTTATAACCAGACAAGGGGAAAGTGGCCCCAGTGTAATGAGAGAAGGGGAAAGTGGCCCCAGTGTAACGAGAGAAGGGGAAAGTGGCCCCAGTGTAACGAGAGAAGGGGAAAGTGGCCCCAGTGTAACGAGAGAAGGGGAAAGTGGCCCCAGTGTAACGAGAAAAGGGAAAAGTGGCCCCAGTGTAACGAGAAAAGGGGAAAGTGGCGCCAGTGTAACGAGAGAAGGGGAAAGTGGCCCCAGTGTAACGAGAGAAGTGGAAAGTTGCTCCAGTGTAACGAGAGAAAGGGAAAGAGACCCCAGTGAAACGAGAGAAGGGGAAAGCGTAACGAGAGAAGGGGAAAATGACCCCAGTGTAACGAGAGTAGGGGAAAGTGGCCTCAGTGTAACGAGAGAAAGGGAAAGAGACCCCAGTGTAACAAACGAAGGGGAAAGAGATCCGAGTGTCAAGAGAGAAGGGGAAAGAGATCCCAGTGTAATGGGAGAAGGGGAAAGAGATCCCAGTGTAACGAGAGAAGGGGAAAGTGTAACAAGAGAAGGCAAAGAGACCCCAGTGTAACGAGAGAAGGATAAAGTGGGCCAAGTGTAACGAGAGAAGGGGAAAGAGACCCCAGTGAAACGAGAAAAGGGGAAAGAGATCCCAGTGTAACGAGAGAAGGGGAAAGAGTTCCCAGTGTAACGAGAGAAGGGGAAAGAGTTCCCAGTGTAACGAGAGAAGTGGAAAGAGATCCCAGCGTAAAGAGAGAAGGGGAAAGTGTAACGAGAGAAGGGGAAAGACACCCCAGTGTAACGAGAGAAGGGGAAAGTGGCCCCAGTGTAACGAGAGAAGGGGAAAGTGGCCCCAGTGTAACGAGAGAAGGGGAAAGTGGCCCCAGTGTAACGAGAGAAGGGGAAAGTGGCCCCAGTGTAACGAGAGAAGGGGAAAGAGATCCCAGTCTAACAAGAGAAAGGGAAAGAGATCCCAGTGTAACAAGAGAAGGGGAAAGTGTAACGAGAGAAGGGGAAAATGAACCCAGTGTAACGAGAGTAGGGGAAAAGTGTCCCCAGTCTAACGAGAGAAAGGGAAAGCGGCACAAGTGTAAAGAACGAAGGGGAAAGAGATCCGAGTGTAACGAGAGAAGGGGAAAGAGATCACAGTGTAACGAGAGAAGGGGAAAGAGATCCCAGTGTAACGAGAGAAGGATAAAGTGGGCCAAGTGTAACGAGAGAAGGGGAAAGAGACCCCAGTGTAACGAGAGAAGGGGAAAGAGACCCCAGTGTAACGAGAGAAGTGGAAAGAGATCCCAGCGTAAAGAGAGAAGGGGAAAGTGTAACGAGAGAAGGGGAAAGACACCCCAGTGTAACGAGAGAAGGGGAAAGTGGCCCCAGTGTAACGAGAGAAGGGGAAAGTGGCCCCAGTGTAACGAGAGAAGGGGAAAGTGGCCCCAGTGTAACGAGAGAAGGGGAAAGAGATCCCAGTCTAACAAGAGAAAGGGAAAGAGATCCCAGTGTAACAAGAGAAGGGGAAAGTGTAACGAGAGAAGGGGAAAATGAACCCAGTGTAACGAGAGTAGGGGAAAAGTGTCCCCAGTCTAACGAGAGAAAGGGAAAGCGGCACAAGTGTAAAGAACGAAGGGGAAAGAGATCCGAGTGTAACGAGAGAAGGGGAAAGAGATCACAGTGTAACGAGAGAAGGGGAAAGAGATCCCAGTGTAACGAGAGAAGGATAAAGTGGGCCAAGTGTAACGAGAGAAGGGGAAAGAGACCCCAGTGTAACGAGAGAAGGGGAAAGAGACCCCAGTGTAACGAGAGAAGGGGAAAGAGACCCCAGCGTAACGAGAGAAAGAGAAAGAGACCCCAGCGTAACGAGAGAAAGAGAAAGAGACCCCAGCGTAACGAGAGAAAGAGAAAGAGACCCCAGCGTAATGAGAGAAGGAGAAAGAGACCCCAGCGTAACGAGAGAAGGAGAAAGAGACCCCAGTGTAATGAGAGAAGGGGAAAGAGACCGCAGTGTAACGAGAGGGGGGAGGGAAAGAGACCCCAGTGTAACGAGAGGGGGAGGGAAAGAGACCCCAGTGCAACCAGGGAAGGGGAAAGAGACCCCAGCGTAACGAGAGAAGGGGAAAGAGGTCTCAGTGTTACGAGAGAAGGGGAAAGAGACTACAGTGTAACGAGAGAAGGGGAAAGAGAGCCCAGTGTAATGAGAGAAGGTGAAAGAGAGCAAAGTGTAACGAGAGAAGGGGAAAGAGAGCCCAGTGTAACGGGAGAAGTGGAAAGAGATCCCAGTGTAACGAGAGAGGGGGAAAGAGACTCCAGTGTAACGAGAGACGGGGAAAGAGGCCCCAGTGTAACGGGAAACGGGGAAAGAAGCCCCAGTGTAACGGGAAACGGGGAAAGAAGCCCCAGTGTAACGAGAGAAGGGGAAAGAGACCCCAGTGAAAGGAGGGAAGGGGAAAGAGACCCCAGTGTAACGAGAGAAGGGGAAAGAGACCCCAGCGTAACGAGAGAAGGGGAAAGAGACCCCAGTGTAACGAGTGAAGGGGAAAGAGACCCCAATGTAACGAGTGAAGGGGAAAGAGACCCCAGTGTAATGAGGGAAGGGAAAAGGGACCCCGTTATAACCAGACAAGGGGAAAGTGGCCCCAGTGTAATGAGAGAAGGGGAAAGTGGCCCCAGTGTAACGAGAGAAGGGGAAAGTGGCCCCAGTGTAACGAGAAAAGGGGAAAGTGGCCCCAGTGTAACGAGAAAAGGGGAAAGTGGCCCCAGTGTAACGAGAGAAGTGGAAAGTTGCTCCAGTGTAACGAGAGAAAGGGAAAGAGACCCCAGTGTAACGAGAGAAGGGGAAAGTGTAACGAGAGAAGGGGAAAATGATTCCAGTGTAACGAGAGTAGGGGAAAGTGGCCTCAGTGTAACGAGAGAAAGGGAAAGAGACCCCAGTGTAACAAACGAAGGGGAAAGAGATCCGAGTGTAACGAGAGAAGGGGAAAGAGATCCCAGTGAAAGGAGGGAAGGGGAAAGAGATCCCAGTGTAACGAGAGAAGTGGAAAGAGATCCCAGTGTAAAGAGAGAAAGGAAAAGAAACCCCAGTTTAATGAGAGAAGGGGAAAGTGGCCCCGGTGTAACGAGAGAAGGGGAAAGAGACCCCCGTGTAACGAGAGACGGGGAAAGAAACCCCAGTGTAACAAGAGAGGGGGAAAGAGACTCCAGTGTAACGAGAGGCGGGGAAAGAGGCCCCAGTGTAACGGGAAACGGGGAAAGAGGCCCCAGTGTAATGAGGGAAGGGAAAAGAGACCCCGTTATAACCAGACAAGGGGAAAGTGGCCCCAGTGTAATGAGAGAATGGGAAAGAGGCCCCAATGTAACGAGAGAAGGGGAAAGTGGCCCCAGTGTAACGAGAGAAGGGGAAAGTGGCCCCAGTGTAACGAGAAAAGGGAAAAGTGGCCCCAGTGTAACGAGAGAAGGGAAAAGTGGCCCCAGTGTAACGAGAGAAGGGGAAAGTGGCCCCAGTGTAACGAGAGAAGGGGAAAGTGGCCCCAGTGTAACGAGGGAAGTGGAAAGTTGCTCCAGTGTAACGAGAGAAAGGGAAAGAGACCCCAGTGTAACGAGAGAAGGGGAAAGTGTAACGAGAGAAGGAGAAAATGACCCCAAAGTAACGAGAGTAGGGGAAAGTGGCCTCAGTGTAACGAGAGAAAGGGAAAGAGACCCCAGTGTAACAAACGAAGGGGAAAGTGATCCGAGTGTAACGAGAGAAGGGGAAAGAGATCCCAGTGTAATGGGAGAAGGGGAAAGAGATCCCAGTGTAACGAGAGAAGGGGAAAGTGTAACAAGAGAAGGCAAAGAGACCCCAGTGTAACGAGAGAAGGATAAAGTGGGCCAAGTGTAACGAGAGGAGGGGAAAGAGACCCCAGTGAAACGAGAAAAGGGGAAAGAGGTCCCAGTATAACGAGAGAATGGGAAAGAGTTCCCACTGTACGAGAGAAGTGGAATGAGATCCCAGCGTAAAGAGAGAAGGGGAAAGTGTAACGAGAGAAGGAGAAAGACACCCCAGTGCAACGAGAGAAGGGGAAAGTGGCCCCAGTGTAACGAGAGAAGGGGAAAGTAGCCCCAGTGTAACGAGAGAAGGGGAAAGTAGCCCCAGTGTAACGAGAGAAGGGGAAAGAGATCCCAGTGTAACGAGAGAAAGGGAAAGAGACCCCAGTGTAACAAACGAAGGGGAAAGAGATCCCAGTGTAACGAGAGAAGGGGAAAATGAACCCAGTGTAACGAGAGTAGGGGAAAAGTGTCCCCAGTCTAACGAGAGAAAGGGAAAGCGGCACAAGTGTAACGAACGAAGGGGAAAGAGATCCGAGTGTAACGAGAGAAGGGGAAAGAGATCACAGTGTAACGAGAGAAGGGGAAAGAGATCCCAGTGTAACGAGAGAAGGATAAAGTGGGCCAAGTGTAAGGGGAGACGGGGAAAGAAACCCCAGTGTAACAAGAGAGGGGGAAAGAGACTCCAGTGTAACGAGAGACGGGGAAAGAGGCCCCAGTGTAACGGGAAACAGGGAAAGAGGCCCCAGTGTAATGAGGGAAGGGAAAAGAGACCCTGTTATAACCAGACAAGGGGAAAGTGGCCCCAGTGTAATGAGAGAAGGGGAAAGTGGCCCCAGTGTAACGAGAGAAGGGGAAAGTGGCCCCAGTGTAAGGAGAAAAGGGGAAAGTGGCCCCAGTGTAACGAGAAAAGGGGAGAGTGGCCCCAGCGTAACGAGAGAAGTGGAAAGTTGCTCCAGTGTAACGAGAGAAAGGGAAAGAGACCCCAGTGTAACGAGAGAAGGGGAAAGTGTAACGAGAGAAGGGGAAAATGACCCCAGTGTAACGAGAGTAGGGGAAAGTGGCCTCAGTGTAACAAGAGAAAGGGAAAGAGACCCCAGTGTAACAAACGAAGGGGAAAGAGATCCGAGTGTAACGAGAGAAGGGGAAAGAGATCCCAGTGTAATGGGAGAAGGGGAAAGAGATCCCAGTGTAACGAGAGAAGGGGAAAGTGTAACGAGAGAAGGGGAAAGAGACCCCAGTGTAACGAGAGAAGGGGAAAGTGGCCCCAGTGTAACGAGAGAAGGGCAAAGAGATACCAGAGGAACAAGAGAAGGGGAAAGAGACACCAGCGTAACAAGAGAAGGGGAAAGTGGCCTCAGTGTAACGAGAGAAGGGGAAAGTGTAACGAGAGAAGGGAAAAGAGACTCCAGTGTAACAAGAGAAGGGGAAAGTGGCCCCAGTGTAACGAGAGAAGGGGAAAGAGATCCCAGCGTAACGAGAGAAGGGGAAAATGAACCCAGTGTAACGAGAGTAGGGGAAAAGTGCCCCCAGTCTAACGAGAGAAAGGGAAAGTGGCACAAGTGTAACGAACGAAGGGGAAAGAGATCCGAGTGTAACGAGAGAAGGGGAAAGAAATCACAGTGTAACGAGAGAAGGGGAAAGAGATCCCAGTGTAACGAGAGAAGGATAAAGTGGGCCAAGTGTAAGGAGAGAAGGGGAAAAATACCCCAGTGTAACGAGAAAAGGGGAAAGAGATCCCAGTGTAACGAGAGAAGTGGAAAGAGATCCCAGTGTAAAGAGAGAAAGGAAAAGAGACCCCAGTTTAATGACAGAAGGGGAAAGTGGCCCCGGTGTAACGAGAGAAGGGGAAAGAGACCCAGGTGTAAGGAGAGGAGGGGAAAGAGACCCCAGTGTAACGAGAGAAGGGTAAGGAGACCCCAGTGTAACGAGAAGGGTAAAGAGACACCAGTGTAACGAGAGACGGGTAAAGAGACCCCAGTGTAAGGAGAGGAGGGGAAAGAGACCCCAGTGGAACGAGAGAAGGGAAAAGAGACCCCAGTGTAACGAGAGAAGGGAAAAGAGACCCCAGTGTAACGAAAGAAGGGGAATGAGACCCCAGCGTAACGAGAGACGGGGAAAGAGGCCTCAGTGTAACGAGAGAAGGGGAAAGAGACTACAGTGTAACGAGAGAAGGGGAAAAAGAGCCCAGTGTAACGAGAGAAGGTGAAAGAGAGCAAAGTGTAACGAGAGAAGGGGAAAGAGAGCCCAGTGTAACGGCAGAAGTAGAAAGAGACCCCCGTGTAACGAGAGACGGGGAAAGAAACCCCAGTGTAACAAGAGAGGGGGAAAGAGACTCCAGTGTAACGAGAGGCGGGGAAAGAGGCCCCAGTGTAACGGGAAACGGGGAAAGAGGCCCCAGTGTAATGAGGGAAGGGAAAAGAGACCCCGTTATAACCAGACAAGGGGAAAGTGGCCCCAGTGTAATGAGAGAAGGGGAAAGTGGCCCCAGTGTAACGAGAGAAGGGGAAAGTGGCCCCAGTGTAACGAGAAAAGGGAAAAGTGGCCCCAGTATAACGAGAGAAGGGAAAAGTGGCCCCAGTGTAACGAGAGAAGGGGAAAGTGGCCCCAGTGTAACGAGAGAAGTGGAAAGTTCATCCAGTGTAACGAGAGAAAGGGAAAGAGACCCCAGTGTAACGAGAGAAGGGGAAAGTGTAACGAGAGAAGGAGAAAATGACCCCAGTGTAACGAGAGTAGGGGAAAGTGGCCTCAGTGTAACGAGAGAAAGGGAAAGAGACCCCAGTGTAACAAACGAAGGGGAAAGTGATCCGAGTGTAACGAGAGAAGGGGAAAGAGTTCCCAGTGTAACGAGAGAAGTGGAAAGAGATCCCAGCGTAGAGAGAAGGGGAAAGTGTAACGAGAGAAGGAGAAAGACACCCCAGTGCAACGAGAGAAGGGGAAAGTGGCCCCAGTGTAACGAGAGAAGGGGAAAGTAGCCCCAGTGTAACGAGAGAAGGGGAAAGAGATCCCAGTGTAACGAGAGAAAGGGAAAGAGACCCCAGTGTAACAAACGAAGGGGAAAGAGATCCCAGTGTAACGAGAGAAGGGGAAAATGAACCCAGTGTAACGAGAGTAGGGGAAAAGTGTCCCCAGTCTAACGAGAGAAAGGGAAAGCGGCAAAAGTGTAACGAACGAAGGGGAAAGAGATCCGAGTGTAACGAGAGAAGGGGAAAGAGATCACAGTGTAACGAGAGAAGGGGAAAGAGATCCCAGTGTAACGAGAGAAGGATAAAGTGGGCCAAGTGTAAGGGGAGAAGGGGAAAGAGACCCCAGTGCAACGAGAAAAAGGGAAAGAGATCCCAGTGTAACGAGAGAAGTGGAAAGAGATCCCAGTGTAAAGAGAGAAAGGAAAAGAAACCCCAGTTTAATGAGAGAAGGGGAAAGTGGCCCCGGTGTAACGAGAGAAGGGGAAAGAGACCCAGGTGTAAGGAGAGGAGGGGAAAGAGACCCCAGTGTAACGAGAGAAGGGGAAAGAGACCCAAGTGTAACGAGAGAAGGGGAAAGAGACCCCAGTGTAACGAGAGAAGGGGAAAGAGACCCCAGTGTAACGAGAGAAAAGAGAAAGAGAGCCCAGCGTAACGAGAGAAAGGGAAAGATACCCCGGCGTAACGAGGGAAGGGGAAAGAGGCCCCAGTGTAACGAGAGAAGGGGAAAGAGGCCTCAGTGTAACGAGAGAAGGGTAAAGTGACCCCAGTGTAACGAGAGAAGGGTAAAGAGACACCAGTGTAACGAGAGACGGGTAAAGAGACCCCAGTGTAAGGAGAGGAGGGGAAAGAGACCCCAGTGGAACGAGAGAAGGGAAAAGAGACCCCAGTGTAACGAGAGAAGGGAAAAGAGACCCCAGTGTAACGAAAGAAGGGGAATGAGACCCCAGCGTAACGAGAGACGGGGAAAGAGGCCTCAGTGTAACGAGAGAAGGGGAAAGAGACTACAGTGTAACGAGAGAAGGGGAAAAAGAGCCCAGTGTAACGAGAGAAGGTGAAAGAGAGCAAAGTGTAATGAGAGAAGGGGAAAGAAACCCCAGTGTAACAAGAGAGGGGGAAAGAGACTCCAGTGTAACGAGAGGCGGGGAAAGAGGCCCCAGTGTAACGGGAAACGGGGAAAGAGGCCCCAGTGTAATGAGGGAAGGGAAAAGAGACCCCGTTATAACCAGACAAGGGGAAAGTGGCCCCAGTGTAATGAGAGAAGGGGAAAGTGGCCCCAGTGTAACGAGAGAAGGGGAAAGTGGCCCCAGTGTAACGAGAGAAGGGGAAAGTGGCCCCAGTGTAACGAGAGAAGGGGAAAGTGGCCCCAGTGTAACGAGAAAAGGGAAAAGTGGCCCCAGTGTAACGAGAAAAGGGGAAAGTGGCGCCAGTGTAACGAGAGAAGGGGAAAGTGGCCCCAGTGTAACGAGAGAAGTGGAAAGTTGCTCCAGTGTAACGAGAGAAAGGGAAAGAGACCCCAGTGAAACGAGAGAAGGGGAAAGCGTAACGAGAGAAGGGGAAAATGACCCCAGTGTAACGAGAGTAGGGGAAAGTGGCCTCAGTGTAACGAGAGAAAGGGAAAGAGACCCCAGTGTAACAAACGAAGGGGAAAGAGATCCGAGTGTCAAGAGAGAAGGGGAAAGAGATCCCAGTGTAATGGGAGAAGGGGAAAGAGATCCCAGTGTAACGAGAGAAGGGGAAAGTGTAACAAGAGAAGGCAAAGAGACCCCAGTGTAACGAGAGAAGGATAAAGTGGGCCAAGTGTAACGAGAGAAGGGGAAAGAGACCCCAGTGAAACGAGAAAAGGGGAAAGAGATCCCAGTGTAACGAGAGAAGGGGAAAGAGTTCCCAGTGTAACGAGAGAAGGGGAAAGAGTTCCCAGTGTAACGAGAGAAGTGGAAAGAGATCCCAGCGTAAAGAGAGAAGGGGAAAGTGTAATGAGAGAAGGGGAAAGACACCCCAGTGTAACGAGAGAAGGGGAAAGTGGCCCCAGTGTAACGAGAGAAGGGGAAAGTGGCCCCAGTGTAACGAGAGAAGGGGAAAGTGGCCCCAGTGTAACGAGAGAAGGGGAAAGTGGCCCCAGTGTAACGAGAGAAGGGGAAAGAGATCCCAGTCTAACAAGAGAAAGGGAAAGAGATCCCAGTGTAACAAGAGAAGGGGAAAGTGTAACGAGAGAAGGGGAAAATGAACCCAGTGTAACGAGAGTAGGGGAAAAGTGTCCCCAGTCTAACGAGAGAAAGGGAAAGCGGCACAAGTGTAAAGAACGAAGGGGAAAGAGATCCGAGTGTAACGAGAGAAGGGGAAAGAGATCACAGTGTAACGAGAGAAGGGGAAAGAGATCCCAGTGTAACGAGAGAAGGATAAAGTGGGCCAAGTGTAACGAGAGAAGGGGAAAGAGACCCCAGTGTAACGAGAGAAGGGGAAAGAGACCCCAGTGTAACGAGAGAAGTGGAAAGAGATCCCAGCGTAAAGAGAGAAGGGGAAAGTGTAACGAGAGAAGGGGAAAGACACCCCAGTGTAACGAGAGAAGGGGAAAGTGGCCCCAGTGTAACGAGAGAAGGGGAAAGTGGCCCCAGTGTAACGAGAGAAGGGGAAAGTGGCCCCAGTGTAACGAGAGAAGGGGAAAGAGATCCCAGTCTAACAAGAGAAAGGGAAAGAGATCCCAGTGTAACAAGAGAAGGGGAAAGTGTAACGAGAGAAGGGGAAAATGAACCCAGTGTAACGAGAGTAGGGGAAAAGTGTCCCCAGTCTAACGAGAGAAAGGGAAAGCGGCACAAGTGTAAAGAACGAAGGGGAAAGAGATCCGAGTGTAACGAGAGAAGGGGAAAGAGATCACAGTGTAACGAGAGAAGGGGAAAGAGATCCCAGTGTAACGAGAGAAGGATAAAGTGGGCCAAGTGTAACGAGAGAAGGGGAAAGAGACCCCAGTGTAACGAGAGAAGGGGAAAGAGACCCCAGTGTAACGAGAGAAGGGGAAAGAGACCCCAGCGTAACGAGAGAAAGAGAAAGAGACCCCAGCGTAACGAGAGAAAGAGAAAGAGACCCCAGCGTAACGAGAGAAAGAGAAAGAGACCCCAGCGTAATGAGAGAAGGAGAAAGAGACCCCAGCGTAACGAGAGAAGGAGAAAGAGACCCCAGTGTAATGAGAGAAGGGGAAAGAGACCGCAGTGTAACGAGAGGGGGGAGGGAAAGAGACCCCAGTGTAACGAGAGGGGGAGGGAAAGAGACCCCAGTGCAACCAGGGAAGGGGAAAGAGACCCCAGCGTAACGAGAGAAGGGGAAAGAGGTCTCAGTGTTACGAGAGAAGGGGAAAGAGACTACAGTGTAACGAGAGAAGGGGAAAGAGAGCCCAGTGTAATGAGAGAAGGTGAAAGAGAGCAAAGTGTAACGAGAGAAGGGGAAAGAGAGCCCAGTGTAACGGGAGAAGTGGAAAGAGATCCCAGTGTAACGAGAGAGGGGGAAAGAGACTCCAGTGTAACGAGAGACGGGGAAAGAGGCCCCAGTGTAACGGGAAACGGGGAAAGAAGCCCCAGTGTAACGGGAAACGGGGAAAGAAGCCCCAGTGTAACGAGAGAAGGGGAAAGAGACCCCAGTGAAAGGAGGGAAGGGGAAAGAGACCCCAGTGTAACGAGAGAAGGGGAAAGAGACCCCAGCGTAACGAGAGAAGGGGAAAGAGACCCCAGTGTAACGAGTGAAGGGGAAAGAGACCCCAATGTAACGAGTGAAGGGGAAAGAGACCCCAGTGTAATGAGGGAAGGGAAAAGGGACCCCGTTATAACCAGACAAGGGGAAAGTGGCCCCAGTGTAATGAGAGAAGGGGAAAGTGGCCCCAGTGTAACGAGAGAAGGGGAAAGTGGCCCCAGTGTAACGAGAAAAGGGGAAAGTGGCCCCAGTGTAACGAGAAAAGGGGAAAGTGGCCCCAGTGTAACGAGAGAAGTGGAAAGTTGCTCCAGTGTAACGAGAGAAAGGGAAAGAGACCCCAGTGTAACGAGAGAAGGGGAAAGTGTAACGAGAGAAGGGGAAAATGATTCCAGTGTAACGAGAGTAGGGGAAAGTGGCCTCAGTGTAACGAGAGAAAGGGAAAGAGACCCCAGTGTAACAAACGAAGGGGAAAGAGATCCGAGTGTAACGAGAGAAGGGGAAAGAGATCCCAGTGAAAGGAGGGAAGGGGAAAGAGATCCCAGTGTAACGAGAGAAGTGGAAAGAGATCCCAGTGTAAAGAGAGAAAGGAAAAGAAACCCCAGTTTAATGAGAGAAGGGGAAAGTGGCCCCGGTGTAACGAGAGAAGGGGAAAGAGACCCCCGTGTAACGAGAGACGGGGAAAGAAACCCCAGTGTAACAAGAGAGGGGGAAAGAGACTCCAGTGTAACGAGAGGCGGGGAAAGAGGCCCCAGTGTAACGGGAAACGGGGAAAGAGGCCCCAGTGTAATGAGGGAAGGGAAAAGAGACCCCGTTATAACCAGACAAGGGGAAAGTGGCCCCAGTGTAATGAGAGAATGGGAAAGAGGCCCCAATGTAACGAGAGAAGGGGAAAGTGGCCCCAGTGTAACGAGAGAAGGGGAAAGTGGCCCCAGTGTAACGAGAAAAGGGAAAAGTGGCCCCAGTGTAACGAGAGAAGGGAAAAGTGGCCCCAGTGTAACGAGAGAAGGGGAAAGTGGCCCCAGTGTAACGAGAGAAGGGGAAAGTGGCCCCAGTGTAACGAGGGAAGTGGAAAGTTGCTCCAGTGTAACGAGAGAAAGGGAAAGAGACCCCAGTGTAACGAGAGAAGGGGAAAGTGTAACGAGAGAAGGAGAAAATGACCCCAAAGTAACGAGAGTAGGGGAAAGTGGCCTCAGTGTAACGAGAGAAAGGGAAAGAGACCCCAGTGTAACAAACGAAGGGGAAAGTGATCCGAGTGTAACGAGAGAAGGGGAAAGAGATCCCAGTGTAATGGGAGAAGGGGAAAGAGATCCCAGTGTAACGAGAGAAGGGGAAAGTGTAACAAGAGAAGGCAAAGAGACCCCAGTGTAACGAGAGAAGGATAAAGTGGGCCAAGTGTAACGAGAGGAGGGGAAAGAGACCCCAGTGAAACGAGAAAAGGGGAAAGAGGTCCCAGTATAACGAGAGAATGGGAAAGAGTTCCCACTGTACGAGAGAAGTGGAATGAGATCCCAGCGTAAAGAGAGAAGGGGAAAGTGTAACGAGAGAAGGAGAAAGACACCCCAGTGCAACGAGAGAAGGGGAAAGTGGCCCCAGTGTAACGAGAGAAGGGGAAAGTAGCCCCAGTGTAACGAGAGAAGGGGAAAGTAGCCCCAGTGTAACGAGAGAAGGGGAAAGAGATCCCAGTGTAACGAGAGAAAGGGAAAGAGACCCCAGTGTAACAAACGAAGGGGAAAGAGATCCCAGTGTAACGAGAGAAGGGGAAAATGAACCCAGTGTAACGAGAGTAGGGGAAAAGTGGCCCCAGTGTAACGAGAAAAGGGGAAAGTGGCCCCAGTGTAACGAGAGAAGTGGAAAGTTGCTCCAGTGTAACGAGAGAAAGGGAAAGAGACCCCAGTGTAACGAGAGAAGGGGAAAGTGTAACGAGAGAAGGGGAAAATGATTCCAGTGTAACGAGAGTAGGGGAAAGTGGCCTCAGTGTAACGAGAGAAAGGGAAAGAGACCCCAGTGTAACAAACGAAGGGGAAAGAGATCCGAGTGTAACGAGAGAAGGGGAAAGAGATCCCAGTGAAAGGAGGGAAGGGGAAAGAGATCCCAGTGTAACGAGAGAAGTGGAAAGAGATCCCAGTGTAAAGAGAGAAAGGAAAAGAAACCCCAGTTTAATGAGAGAAGGGGAAAGTGGCCCCGGTGTAACGAGAGAAGGGGAAAGAGACCCCCGTGTAACGAGAGACGGGGAAAGAAACCCCAGTGTAACAAGAGAGGGGGAAAGAGACTCCAGTGTAACGAGAGGCGGGGAAAGAGGCCCCAGTGTAACGGGAAACGGGGAAAGAGGCCCCAGTGTAATGAGGGAAGGGAAAAGAGACCCCGTTATAACCAGACAAGGGGAAAGTGGCCCCAGTGTAATGAGAGAATGGGAAAGAGGCCCCAATGTAACGAGAGAAGGGGAAAGTGGCCCCAGTGTAACGAGAGAAGGGGAAAGTGGCCCCAGTGTAACGAGAAAAGGGAAAAGTGGCCCCAGTGTAACGAGAGAAGGGAAAAGTGGCCCCAGTGTAACGAGAGAAGGGGAAAGTGGCCCCAGTGTAACGAGAGAAGGGGAAAGTGGCCCCAGTGTAACGAGGGAAGTGGAAAGTTGCTCCAGTGTAACGAGAGAAAGGGAAAGAGACCCCAGTGTAACGAGAGAAGGGGAAAGTGTAACGAGAGAAGGAGAAAATGACCCCAAAGTAACGAGAGTAGGGGAAAGTGGCCTCAGTGTAACGAGAGAAAGGGAAAGAGACCCCAGTGTAACAAACGAAGGGGAAAGTGATCCGAGTGTAACGAGAGAAGGGGAAAGAGATCCCAGTGTAATGGGAGAAGGGGAAAGAGATCCCAGTGTAACGAGAGAAGGGGAAAGTGTAACAAGAGAAGGCAAAGAGACCCCAGTGTAACGAGAGAAGGATAAAGTGGGCCAAGTGTAACGAGAGGAGGGGAAAGAGACCCCAGTGAAACGAGAAAAGGGGAAAGAGGTCCCAGTATAACGAGAGAATGGGAAAGAGTTCCCACTGTACGAGAGAAGTGGAATGAGATCCCAGCGTAAAGAAAGAAGGGGAAAGTGTAACGAGAGAAGGAGAAAGACACCCCAGTGCAACGAGAGAAGGGGAAAGTGGCCCCAGTGTAACGAGAGAAGGGGAAAGTAGCCCCAGTGTAACGAGAGAAGGGGAAAGTAGCCCCAGTGTAACGAGAGAAGGGGAAAGAGATCCCAGTGTAACGAGAGAAAGGGAAAGAGACCCCAGTGTAACAAACGAAGGGGAAAGAGATCCCAGTGTAACGAGAGAAGGGGAAAATGAACCCAGTGTAACGAGAGTAGGGGAAAAGTGTCCCCAGTCTAACGAGAGAAAGGGAAAGCGGCACAAGTGTAACGAACGAAGGGGAAAGAGATCCGAGTGTAACGAGAGAAGGGGAAAGAGATCACAGTGTAACGAGAGAAGGGGAAAGAGATCCCAGTGTAACGAGAGAAGGATAAAGTGGGCCAAGTGTAAGGGGAGACGGGGAAAGAAACCCCAGTGTAACAAGAGAGGGGGAAAGAGACTCCAGTGTAACGAGAGACGGGGAAAGAGGCCCCAGTGTAACGGGAAACAGGGAAAGAGGCCCCAGTGTAATGAGGGAAGGGAAAAGAGACCCTGTTATAACCAGACAAGGGGAAAGTGGCCCCAGTGTAATGAGAGAAGGGGAAAGTGGCCCCAGTGTAACGAGAGAAGGGGAAAGTGGCCCCAGTGTAAGGAGAAAAGGGGAAAGTGGCCCCAGTGTAACGAGAAAAGGGGAGAGTGGCCCCAGCGTAACGAGAGAAGTGGAAAGTTGCTCCAGTGTAACGAGAGAAAGGGAAAGAGACCCCAGTGTAACGAGAGAAGGGGAAAGTGTAACGAGAGAAGGGGAAAATGACCCCAGTGTAACGAGAGTAGGGGAAAGTGGCCTCAGTGTAACAAGAGAAAGGGAAAGAGACCCCAGTGTAACAAACGAAGGGGAAAGAGATCCGAGTGTAACGAGAGAAGGGGAAAGAGATCCCAGTGTAATGGGAGAAGGGGAAAGAGATCCCAGTGTAACGAGAGAAGGGGAAAGTGTAACGAGAGAAGGGGAAAGAGACCCCAGTGTAACGAGAGAAGGGGAAAGTGGCCCCAGTGTAACGAGAGAAGGGCAAAGAGATACCAGAGGAACAAGAGAAGGGGAAAGAGACACCAGCGTAACAAGAGAAGGGGAAAGTGGCCTCAGTGTAACGAGAGAAGGGGAAAGTGTAACGAGAGAAGGGAAAAGAGACTCCAGTGTAACAAGAGAAGGGGAAAGTGGCCCCAGTGTAACGAGAGAAGGGGAAAGAGATCCCAGCGTAACGAGAGAAGGGGAAAATGAACCCAGTGTAACGAGAGTAGGGGAAAAGTGCCCCCAGTCTAACGAGAGAAAGGGAAAGTGGCACAAGTGTAACGAACGAAGGGGAAAGAGATCCGAGTGTAACGAGAGAAGGGGAAAGAAACCACAGTGTAACGAGAGAAGGGGAAAGAGATCCCAGTGTAACGAGAGAAGGATAAAGTGGGCCAAGTGTAAGGAGAGAAGGGGAAAAATACCCCAGTGTAACGAGAAAAGGGGAAAGAGATCCCAGTGTAACGAGAGAAGTGGAAAGAGATCCCAGTGTAAAGAGAGAAAGGAAAAGAGACCCCAGTTTAATGACAGAAGGGGAAAGTGGCCCCGGTGTAACGAGAGAAGGGGAAAGAGACCCAGGTGTAAGGAGAGGAGGGGAAAGAGACCCCAGTGTAACGAGAGAAGGGTAAGGAGACCCCAGTGTAACGAGAAGGGTAAAGAGACACCAGTGTAACGAGAGACGGGTAAAGAGACCCCAGTGTAAGGAGAGGAGGGGAAAGAGACCCCAGTGGAACGAGAGAAGGGAAAAGAGACCCCAGTGTAACGAGAGAAGGGAAAAGAGACCCCAGTGTAACGAAAGAAGGGGAATGAGACCCCAGCGTAACGAGAGACGGGGAAAGAGGCCTCAGTGTAACGAGAGAAGGGGAAAGAGACTACAGTGTAACGAGAGAAGGGGAAAAAGAGCCCAGTGTAACGAGAGAAGGTGAAAGAGAGCAAAGTGTAACGAGAGAAGGGGAAAGAGAGCCCAGTGTAACGGCAGAAGTAGAAAGAGACCCCCGTGTAACGAGAGACGGGGAAAGAAACCCCAGTGTAACAAGAGAGGGGGAAAGAGACTCCAGTGTAACGAGAGGCGGGGAAAGAGGCCCCAGTGTAACGGGAAACGGGGAAAGAGGCCCCAGTGTAATGAGGGAAGGGAAAAGAGACCCCGTTATAACCAGACAAGGGGAAAGTGGCCCCAGTGTAATGAGAGAAGGGGAAAGTGGCCCCAGTGTAACGAGAGAAGGGGAAAGTGGCCCCAGTGTAACGAGAAAAGGGAAAAGTGGCCCCAGTATAACGAGAGAAGGGAAAAGTGGCCCCAGTGTAACGAGAGAAGGGGAAAGTGGCCCCAGTGTAACGAGAGAAGTGGAAAGTTCATCCAGTGTAACGAGAGAAAGGGAAAGAGACCCCAGTGTAACGAGAGAAGGGGAAAGTGTAACGAGAGAAGGAGAAAATGACCCCAGTGTAACGAGAGTAGGGGAAAGTGGCCTCAGTGTAACGAGAGAAAGGGAAAGAGACCCCAGTGTAACAAACGAAGGGGAAAGTGATCCGAGTGTAACGAGAGAAGGGGAAAGAGATCCCAGTGTAATGGGAGAAGGGGAAAGAGATCCCAGTGTAACGAGAGAAGGGGAAAGTGTAACAAGAGAAGGCAAAGAGACCCCAGTGTAACGAGAGAAGGATAACGTGGGCCAAGTGTAACGAGAGGAGGGGAAAGAGACCCCAGCGAAACGAGAAAAGGGGAAAGAGGTCCCAGTGTAACGAGAGAAGGGGAAAGAGTTCCCAGTGTAACGAGAGAAGTGGAAAGAGATCCCAGCGTAGAGAGAAGGGGAAAGTGTAACGAGAGAAGGAGAAAGACACCCCAGTGCAACGAGAGAAGGGGAAAGTGGCCCCAGTGTAACGAGAGAAGGGGAAAGTAGCCCCAGTGTAACGAGAGAAGGGGAAAGAGATCCCAGTGTAACGAGAGAAAGGGAAAGAGACCCCAGTGTAACAAACGAAGGGGAAAGAGATCCCAGTGTAACGAGAGAAGGGGAAAATGAACCCAGTGTAACGAGAGTAGGGGAAAAGTGTCCCCAGTCTAACGAGAGAAAGGGAAAGCGGCAAAAGTGTAACGAACGAAGGGGAAAGAGATCCGAGTGTAACGAGAGAAGGGGAAAGAGATCACAGTGTAACGAGAGAAGGGGAAAGAGATCCCAGTGTAACGAGAGAAGGATAAAGTGGGCCAAGTGTAAGGGGAGAAGGGGAAAGAGACCCCAGTGCAACGAGAAAAAGGGAAAGAGATCCCAGTGTAACGAGAGAAGTGGAAAGAGATCCCAGTGTAAAGAGAGAAAGGAAAAGAAACCCCAGTTTAATGAGAGAAGGGGAAAGTGGCCCCGGTGTAACGAGAGAAGGGGAAAGAGACCCAGGTGTAAGGAGAGGAGGGGAAAGAGACCCCAGTGTAACGAGAGAAGGGGAAAGAGACCCAAGTGTAACGAGAGAAGGGGAAAGAGACCCCAGTGTAACGAGAGAAGGGGAAAGAGACCCCAGTGTAACGAGAGAAAAGAGAAAGAGAGCCCAGCGTAACGAGAGAAAGGGAAAGATACCCCGGCGTAACGAGGGAAGGGGAAAGAGGCCCCAGTGTAACGAGAGAAGGGGAAAGAGGCCTCAGTGTAACGAGAGAAGGGTAAAGTGACCCCAGTGTAACGAGAGAAGGGTAAAGAGACACCAGTGTAACGAGAGACGGGTAAAGAGACCCCAGTGTAAGGAGAGGAGGGGAAAGAGACCCCAGTGGAACGAGAGAAGGGAAAAGAGACCCCAGTGTAACGAGAGAAGGGAAAAGAGACCCCAGTGTAACGAAAGAAGGGGAATGAGACCCCAGCGTAACGAGAGACGGGGAAAGAGGCCTCAGTGTAACGAGAGAAGGGGAAAGAGACTACAGTGTAACGAGAGAAGGGGAAAAAGAGCCCAGTGTAACGAGAGAAGGTGAAAGAGAGCAAAGTGTAATGAGAGAAGGGGAAAGAAACCCCAGTGTAACAAGAGAGGGGGAAAGAGACTCCAGTGTAACGAGAGGCGGGGAAAGAGGCCCCAGTGTAACGGGAAACGGGGAAAGAGGCCCCAGTGTAATGAGGGAAGGGAAAAGAGACCCCGTTATAACCAGACAAGGGGAAAGTGGCCCCAGTGTAATGAGAGAAGGGGAAAGTGGCCCCAGTGTAACGAGAGAAGGGGAAAGTGGCCCCAGTGTAACGAGAGAAGGGGAAAGTGGCCCCAGTGTAACGAGAGAAGGGAAAAGTGGCCCCAGTGTAACGAGAAAAGGGGAAAGTGGCGCCAGTGTAACGAGAGAAGGGGAAAGTGGCCCCAGTGTAACGAGAGAAGTGGAAAGTTGCTCCAGTGTAACGAGAGAAAGGGAAAGAGACCCCAGTGAAACGAGAGAAGGGGAAAGCGTAACGAGAGAAGGGGAAAATGACCCCAGTGTAACGAGAGTAGGGGAAAGTGGCCTCAGTGTAACGAGAGAAAGGGAAAGAGACCCCAGTGTAACAAACGAAGGGGAAAGAGATCCGAGTGTCAAGAGAGAAGGGGAAAGAGATCCCAGTGTAATGGGAGAAGGGGAAAGAGATCCCAGTGTAACGAGAGAAGGGGAAAGTGTAACAAGAGAAGGCAAAGAGACCCCAGTGTAACGAGAGAAGGATAAAGTGGGCCAAGTGTAACGAGAGAAGGGGAAAGAGACCCCAGTGAAACGAGAAAAGGGGAAAGAGATCCCAGTGTAACGAGAGAAGGGGAAAGAGTTCCCAGTGTAACGAGAGAAGGGGAAAGAGTTCCCAGTGTAACGAGAGAAGTGGAAAGAGATCCCAGCGTAAAGAGAGAAGGGGAAAGTGTAACGAGAGAAGGGGAAAGACACCCCAGTGTAACGAGAGAAGGGGAAAGTGGCCCCAGTGTAACGAGAGAAGGGGAAAGTGGCCCCAGTGTAACGAGAGAAGGGGAAAGTGGCCCCAGTGTAACGAGAGAAGGGGAAAGAGATCCCAGTCTAACAAGAGAAAGGGAAAGAAATCCCAGTGTAACAAGAGAAGGGGAAAGTGTAACGAGAGAAGGGGAAAATGAACCCAGTGTAACGAGAGTAGGGGAAAAGTGTCCCCAGTCTAACGAGAGAAAGGGAAAGCGGCACAAGTGTAAAGAACGAAGGGGAAAGAGATCCGAGTGTAACGAGAGAAGGGGAAAGAGATCACAGTGTAACGAGAGAAGGGGAAAGAGATCCCAGTGTAACGAGAGAAGGATAAAGTGGGCCAAGTGTAACGAGAGAAGGGGAAAGAGACCCCAGTGTAACGAGAGAAGGGGAAAGAGACCCCAGTGTAACGAGAGAAGTGGAAAGAGATCCCAGCGTAAAGAGAGAAGGGGAAAGTGTAACGAGAGAAGGGGAAAGACACCCCAGTGTAACGAGAGAAGGGGAAAGTGGCCCCAGTGTAACGAGAGAAGGGGAAAGTGGCCCCAGTGTAACGAGAAAAGGGAAAAGTGGCCCCAGTGTAACGAGAGAAGGGAAAAGTGGCCCCAGTGTAACGAGAGAAGGGGAAAGTGGCCCCAGTGTAACGAGAGAAGGGGAAAGTGGCCCCAGTGTAACGAGGGAAGTGGAAAGTTGCTCCAGTGTAACGAGAGAAAGGGAAAGAGACCCCAGTGTAACGAGAGAAGGGGAAAGTGTAACGAGAGAAGGAGAAAATGACCCCAGTGTAACGAGAGTAGGGGAAAGTGGCCTCAGTGTAACGAGAGAAAGGGAAAGAGACCCCAGTGTAACAAACGAAGGGGAAAGTGATCCGAGTGTAACGAGAGAAGGGGAAAGAGATCCCAGTGTAATGGGAGAAGGGGAAAGAGATCCCAGTGTAACGAGAGAAGGGGAAAGTGTAACAAGAGAAGGCAAAGAGACCCCAGTGTAACGAGAGAAGGATAAAGTGGGCCAAGTGTAACGAGAGGAGGGGAAAGAGACCCCAGTGAAACGAGAAAAGGGGAAAGAGGTCCCAGTATAACGAGAGAATGGGAAAGAGTTCCCACTGTACGAGTGAAGTGGAAAGAGATCCCAGCGTAAAGAGAGAAGGGGAAAGTGTAACGAGAGAAGGAGAAAGACACCCCAGTGCAACGAGAGAAGGGGAAAGTGGCCCCAGTGTAACGAGAGAAGGGGAAAGTAGCCCCAGTGTAACGAGAGAAGGGGAAAGTAGCCCCAGTGTAACGAGAGAAGGGGAAAGAGATCCCAGTGTAACGAGAGAAAGGGAAAGAGACCCCAGTGTAACAAACGAAGGGGAAAGAGATCCCAGTGTAACGAGAGAAGGGGAAAATGAACCCAGTGTAACGAGAGTAGGGGAAAAGTGTCCCCAGTCTAACGAGAGAAAGGGAAAGCGGCACAAGTGTAACGAACGAAGGGGAAAGAGATCCGAGTGTAACGAGAGAAGGGGAAAGAGATCACAGTGTAACGAGAGAAGGGGAAAGAGATCCCAGTGTAACGAGAGAAGGATAAAGTGGGCCAAGTGTAAGGGGAGACGGGGAAAGAAACCCCAGTGTAACAAGAGAGGGGGAAAGAGACTCCAGTGTAACGAGAGACGGGGAAAGAGGCCCCAGTGTAACGGGAAACAGGGAAAGAGGCCCCAGTGTAATGAGGGAAGGGAAAAGAGACCCTGTTATAACCAGACAAGGGGAAAGTGGCCCCAGTGTAATGAGAGAAGGGGAAAGTGGCCCCAGTGTAACGAGAGAAGGGGAAAGTGGCCCCAGTGTAAGGAGAAAAGGGGAAAGTGGCCCCAGTGTAACGAGAAAAGGGGAGAGTGGCCCCAGCGTAACGAGAGAAGTGGAAAGTTGCTCCAGTGTAACGAGAGAAAGGGAAAGAGACCCCAGTGTAACGAGAGAAGGGGAAAGTGTAACGAGAGAAGGGGAAAATGACCCCAGTGTAACGAGAGTAGGGGAAAGTGGCCTCAGTGTAACAAGAGAAAGGGAAAGAGACCCCAGTGTAACAAACGAAGGGGAAAGAGATCCGAGTGTAACGAGAGAAGGGGAAAGAGATCCCAGTGTAATGGGAGAAGGGGAAAGAGATCCCAGTGTAACGAGAGAAGGGGAAAGTGTAACGAGAGAAGGGGAAAGAGACCCCAGTGTAACGAGAGAAGGGGAAAGTGGCCCCAGTGTAACGAGAGAAGGGCAAAGAGATACCAGAGGAACAAGAGAAGGGGAAAGAGACACCAGCGTAACAAGAGAAGGGGAAAGTGGCCTCAGTGTAACGAGAGAAGGGGAAAGTGTAACGAGAGAAGGGAAAAGAGACTCCAGTGTAACAAGAGAAGGGGAAAGTGGCCCCAGTGTAACGAGAGAAGGGGAAAGAGATCCCAGCGTAACGAGAGAAGGGGAAAATGAACCCAGTGTAACGAGAGTAGGGGAAAAGTGCCCCCAGTCTAACGAGAGAAAGGGAAAGTGGCACAAGTGTAACGAACGAAGGGGAAAGAGATCCGAGTGTAACGAGAGAAGGGGAAAGAAATCACAGTGTAACGAGAGAAGGGGAAAGAGATCCCAGTGTAACGAGAGAAGGATAAAGTGGGCCAAGTGTAAGGAGAGAAGGGGAAAAATACCCCAGTGTAACGAGAAAAGGGGAAAGAGATCCCAGTGTAACGAGAGAAGTGGAAAGAGATCCCAGTGTAAAGAGAGAAAGGAAAAGAGACCCCAGTTTAATGACAGAAGGGGAAAGTGGCCCCGGTGTAACGAGAGAAGGGGAAAGAGACCCAGGTGTAAGGAGAGGAGGGGAAAGAGACCCCAGTGTAACGAGAGAAGGGTAAGGAGACCCCAGTGTAACGAGAAGGGTAAAGAGACACCAGTGTAACGAGAGACGGGTAAAGAGACCCCAGTGTAAGGAGAGGAGGGGAAAGAGACCCCAGTGGAACGAGAGAAGGGAAAAGAGACCCCAGTGTAACGAGAGAAGGGAAAAGAGACCCCAGTGTAACGAAAGAAGGGGAATGAGACCCCAGCGTAACGAGAGACGGGGAAAGAGGCCTCAGTGTAACGAGAGAAGGGGAAAGAGACTACAGTGTAACGAGAGAAGGGGAAAAAGAGCCCAGTGTAACGAGAGAAGGTGAAAGAGAGCAAAGTGTAACGAGAGAAGGGGAAAGAGAGCCCAGTGTAACGGCAGAAGTAGAAAGAGACCCCCGTGTAACGAGAGACGGGGAAAGAAACCCCAGTGTAACAAGAGAGGGGGAAAGAGACTCCAGTGTAACGAGAGGCGGGGAAAGAGGCCCCAGTGTAACGGGAAACGGGGAAAGAGGCCCCAGTGTAATGAGGGAAGGGAAAAGAGACCCCGTTATAACCAGACAAGGGGAAAGTGGCCCCAGTGTAATGAGAGAAGGGGAAAGTGGCCCCAGTGTAACGAGAGAAGGGGAAAGTGGCCCCAGTGTAACGAGAAAAGGGAAAAGTGGCCCCAGTGTAACGAGAGAAGGGAAAAGTGGCCCCAGTGTAACGAGAGAAGGGGAAAGTGGCCCCAGTGTAACGAGAGAAGTGGAAAGTTCATCCAGTGTAACGAGAGAAAGGGAAAGAGACCCCAGTGTAACGAGAGAAGGGGAAAGTGTAACGAGAGAAGGAGAAAATGACCCCAGTGTAACGAGAGTAGGGGAAAGTGGCCTCAGTGTAACGAGAGAAAGGGAAAGAGACCCCAGTGTAACAAACGAAGGGGAAAGTGATCCGAGTGTAACGAGAGAAGGGGAAAGAGATCCCAGTGTAATGGGAGAAGGGGAAAGAGATCCCAGTGTAACGAGAGAAGGGGAAAGTGTAACAAGAGAAGGCAAAGAGACCCCAGTGTAACGAGAGAAGGATAACGTGGGCCAAGTGTAACGAGAGGAGGGGAAAGAGACCCCAGCGAAACGAGAAAAGGGGAAAGAGGTCCCAGTGTAACGAGAGAAGGGGAAAGAGTTCCCAGTGTAACGAGAGAAGTGGAAAGAGATCCCAGCGTAGAGAGAAGGGGAAAGTGTAACGAGAGAAGGAGAAAGACACCCCAGTGCAACGAGAGAAGGGGAAAGTGGCCCCAGTGTAACGAGAGAAGGGGAAAGTAGCCCCAGTGTAACGAGAGAAGGGGAAAGAGATCCCAGTGTAACGAGAGAAAGGGAAAGAGACCCCAGTGTAACAAACGAAGGGGAAAGAGATCCCAGTGTAACGAGAGAAGGGGAAAATGAACCCAGTGTAACGAGAGTAGGGGAAAAGTGTCCCCAGTCTAACGAGAGAAAGGGAAAGCGGCAAAAGTGTAACGAACGAAGGGGAAAGAGATCCGAGTGTAACGAGAGAAGGGGAAAGAGATCACAGTGTAACGAGAGAAGGGGAAAGAGATCCCAGTGTAACGAGAGAAGGATAAAGTGGGCCAAGTGTAAGGGGAGAAGGGGAAAGAGACCCCAGTGCAACGAGAAAAAGGGAAAGAGATCCCAGTGTAACGAGAGAAGTGGAAAGAGATCCCAGTGTAAAGAGAGAAAGGAAAAGAAACCCCAGTTTAATGAGAGAAGGGGAAAGTGGCCCCGGTGTAACGAGAGAAGGGGAAAGAGACCCAGGTGTAAGGAGAGGAGGGGAAAGAGACCCCAGTGTAACGAGAGAAGGGGAAAGAGACCCAAGTGTAACGAGAGAAGGGGAAAGAGACCCCAGTGTAACGAGAGAAGGGGAAAGAGACCCCAGTGTAACGAGAGAAAAGAGAAAGAGAGCCCAGCGTAACGAGAGAAAGGGAAAGATACCCCGGCGTAACGAGGGAAGGGGAAAGAGGCCCCAGTGTAACGAGAGAAGGGGAAAGAGGCCTCAGTGTAACGAGAGAAGGGTAAAGTGACCCCAGTGTAACGAGAGAAGGGTAAAGAGACACCAGTGTAATGAGAGACGGGTAAAGAGACCCCAGTGTAAGGAGAGGAGGGGAAAGAGACCCCAGTGGAACGAGAGAAGGGAAAAGAGACCCCAGTGTAACGAGAGAAGGGAAAAGAGACCCCAGTGTAACGAAAGAAGGGGAATGAGACCCCAGCGTAACGAGAGACGGGGAAAGAGGCCTCAGTGTAACGAGAGAAGGGGAAAGAGACTACAGTGTAACGAGAGAAGGGGAAAAAGAGCCCAGTGTAACGAGAGAAGGTGAAAGAGAGCAAAGTGTAATGAGAGAAGGGGAAAGAAACCCCAGTGTAACAAGAGAGGGGGAAAGAGACTCCAGTGTAACGAGAGGCGGGGAAAGAGGCCCCAGTGTAACGGGAAACGGGGAAAGAGGCCCCAGTGTAATGAGGGAAGGGAAAAGAGACCCCGTTATAACCAGACAAGGGGAAAGTGGCCCCAGTGTAATGAGAGAAGGGGAAAGTGGCCCCAGTGTAACGAGAGAAGGGGAAAGTGGCCCCAGTGTAACGAGAGAAGGGGAAAGTGGCCCCAGTGTAACGAGAGAAGGGGAAAGTGGCCCCAGTGTAACGAGAAAAGGGAAAAGTGGCCCCAGTGTAACGAGAAAAGGGGAAAGTGGCGCCAGTGTAACGAGAGAAGGGGAAAGTGGCCCCAGTGTAACGAGAGAAGTGGAAAGTTGCTCCAGTGTAACGAGAGAAAGGGAAAGAGACCCCAGTGAAACGAGAGAAGGGGAAAGCGTAACGAGAGAAGGGGAAAATGACCCCAGTGTAACGAGAGTAGGGGAAAGTGGCCTCAGTGTAACGAGAGAAAGGGAAAGAGACCCCAGTGTAACAAACGAAGGGGAAAGAGATCCGAGTGTCAAGAGAGAAGGGGAAAGAGATCCCAGTGTAATGGGAGAAGGGGAAAGAGATCCCAGTGTAACGAGAGAAGGGGAAAGTGTAACAAGAGAAGGCAAAGAGACCCCAGTGTAACGAGAGAAGGATAAAGTGGGCCAAGTGTAACGAGAGAAGGGGAAAGAGACCCCAGTGAAACGAGAAAAGGGGAAAGAGATCCCAGTGTAACGAGAGAAGGGGAAAGAGTTCCCAGTGTAACGAGAGAAGGGGAAAGAGTTCCCAGTGTAACGAGAGAAGTGGAAAGAGATCCCAGCGTAAAGAGAGAAGGGGAAAGTGTAACGAGAGAAGGGGAAAGACACCCCAGTGTAACGAGAGAAGGGGAAAGTGGCCCCAGTGTAACGAGAGAAGGGGAAAGTGGCCCCAGTGTAACGAGAGAAGGGGAAAGTGGCCCCAGTGTAACGAGAGAAGGGGAAAGTGGCCCCAGTGTAACGAGAGAAGGGGAAAGAGATCCCAGTCTAACAAGAGAAAGGGAAAGAGATCCCAGTGTAACAAGAGAAGGGGAAAGTGTAACGAGAGAAGGGGAAAATGAACCCAGTGTAACGAGAGTAGGGGAAAAGTGTCCCCAGTCTAACGAGAGAAAGGGAAAGCGGCACAAGTGTAAAGAACGAAGGGGAAAGAGATCCGAGTGTAACGAGAGAAGGGGAAAGAGATCACAGTGTAACGAGAGAAGGGGAAAGAGATCCCAGTGTAACGAGAGAAGGATAAAGTGGGCCAAGTGTAACGAGAGAAGGGGAAAGAGACCCCAGTGTAACGAGAGAAGGGGAAAGAGACCCCAGTGTAACGAGAGAAGTGGAAAGAGATCCCAGCGTAAAGAGAGAAGGGGAAAGTGTAACGAGAGAAGGGGAAAGACACCCCAGTGTAACGAGAGAAGGGGAAAGTGGCCCCAGTGTAACGAGAGAAGGGGAAAGTGGCCCCAGTGTAACGAGAGAAGGGGAAAGTGGCCCCAGTGTAACGAGAGAAGGGGAAAGAGATCCCAGTCTAACAAGAGAAAGGGAAAGAGATCCCAGTGTAACAAGAGAAGGGGAAAGTGTAACGAGAGAAGGGGAAAATGAACCCAGTGTAACGAGAGTAGGGGAAAAGTGTCCCCAGTCTAACGAGAGAAAGGGAAAGCGGCACAAGTGTAAAGAACGAAGGGGAAAGAGATCCGAGTGTAACGAGAGAAGGGGAAAGAGATCACAGTGTAACGAGAGAAGGGGAAAGAGATCCCAGTGTAACGAGAGAAGGATAAAGTGGGCCAAGTGTAACGAGAGAAGGGGAAAGAGACCCCAGTGTAACGAGAGAAGGGGAAAGAGACCCCAGTGTAACGAGAGAAGGGGAAAGAGACCCCAGCGTAACGAGAGAAAGAGAAAGAGACCCCAGCGTAACGAGAGAAAGAGAAAGAGACCCCAGCGTAACGAGAGAAAGAGAAAGAGACCCCAGCGTAATGAGAGAAGGAGAAAGAGACCCCAGCGTAACGAGAGAAGGAGAAAGAGACCCCAGTGTAATGAGAGAAGGGGAAAGAGACCGCAGTGTAACGAGAGGGGGGAGGGAAAGAGACCCCAGTGTAACGAGAGGGGGAGGGAAAGAGACCCCAGTGCAACCAGGGAAGGGGAAAGAGACCCCAGCGTAACGAGAGAAGGGGAAAGAGGTCTCAGTGTTACGAGAGAAGGGGAAAGAGACTACAGTGTAACGAGAGAAGGGGAAAGAGAGCCCAGTGTAATGAGAGAAGGTGAAAGAGAGCAAAGTGTAACGAGAGAAGGGGAAAGAGAGCCCAGTGTAACGGGAGAAGTGGAAAGAGATCCCAGTGTAACGAGAGAGGGGGAAAGAGACTCCAGTGTAACGAGAGACGGGGAAAGAGGCCCCAGTGTAACGGGAAACGGGGAAAGAAGCCCCAGTGTAACGGGAAACGGGGAAAGAAGCCCCAGTGTAACGAGAGAAGGGGAAAGAGACCCCAGTGAAAGGAGGGAAGGGGAAAGAGACCCCAGTGTAACGAGAGAAGGGGAAAGAGACCCCAGCGTAACGAGAGAAGGGGAAAGAGACCCCAGTGTAACGAGTGAAGGGGAAAGAGACCCCAATGTAACGAGTGAAGGGGAAAGAGACCCCAGTGTAATGAGGGAAGGGAAAAGGGACCCCGTTATAACCAGACAAGGGGAAAGTGGCCCCAGTGTAATGAGAGAAGGGGAAAGTGGCCCCAGTGTAACGAGAGAAGGGGAAAGTGGCCCCAGTGTAACGAGAAAAGGGGAAAGTGGCCCCAGTGTAACGAGAGAAGTGGAAAGTTGCTCCAGTGTAACGAGAGAAAGGGAAAGAGACCCCAGTGTAACGAGAGAAGGGGAAAGTGTAACGAGAGAAGGGGAAAATGATTCCAGTGTAACGAGAGTAGGGGAAAGTGGCCTCAGTGTAACGAGAGAAAGGGAAAGAGACCCCAGTGTAACAAACGAAGGGGAAAGAGATCCGAGTGTAACGAGAGAAGGGGAAAGAGATCCCAGTGAAAGGAGGGAAGGGGAAAGAGATCCCAGTGTAACGAGAGAAGTGGAAAGAGATCCCAGTGTAAAGAGAGAAAGGAAAAGAAACCCCAGTTTAATGAGAGAAGGGGAAAGTGGCCCCGGTGTAACGAGAGAAGGGGAAAGAGACCCCCGTGTAACGAGAGACGGGGAAAGAAACCCCAGTGTAACAAGAGAGGGGGAAAGAGACTCCAGTGTAACGAGAGTCGGGGAAAGAGGCCCCAGTGTAACGGGAAACGGGGAAAGAGGCCCCAGTGTAATGAGGGAAGGGAAAAGAGACCCCGTTATAACCAGACAAGGGGAAAGTGGCCCCAGTGTAATGAGAGAATGGGAAAGAGGCCCCAATGTAACGAGAGAAGGGGAAAGTGGCCCCAGTGTAACGAGAGAAGGGGAAAGTGGCCCCAGTGTAACGAGAAAAGGGAAAAGTGGCCCCAGTGTAACGAGAGAAGGGAAAAGTGGCCCCAGTGTAACGAGAGAAGGGGAAAGTGGCCCCAGTGTAACGAGAGAAGGGGAAAGTGGCCCCAGTGTAACGAGGGAAGTGGAAAGTTGCTCCAGTGTAACGAGAGAAAGGGAAAGAGACCCCAGTGTAACGAGAGAAGGGGAAAGTGTAACGAGAGAAGGAGAAAATGACCCCAAAGTAACGAGAGTAGGGGAAAGTGGCCTCAGTGTAACGAGAGAAAGGGAAAGAGACCCCAGTGTAACAAACGAAGGGGAAAGTGATCCGAGTGTAACGAGAGAAGGGGAAAGAGATCCCAGTGTAATGGGAGAAGGGGAAAGAGATCCCAGTGTAACGAGAGAAGGGGAAAGTGTAACAAGAGAAGGCAAAGAGACCCCAGTGTAACGAGAGAAGGATAAAGTGGGCCAAGTGTAACGAGAGGAGGGGAAAGAGACCCCAGTGAAACGAGAAAAGGGGAAAGAGGTCCCAGTATAACGAGAGAATGGGAAAGAGTTCCCACTGTACGAGAGAAGTGGAATGAGATCCCAGCGTAAAGAGAGAAGGGGAAAGTGTAACGAGAGAAGGAGAAAGACACCCCAGTGCAACGAGAGAAGGGGAAAGTGGCCCCAGTGTAACGAGAGAAGGGGAAAGTAGCCCCAGTGTAACGAGAGAAGGGGAAAGTAGCCCCAGTGTAACGAGAGAAGGGGAAAGAGATCCCAGTGTAACGAGAGAAAGGGAAAGAGACCCCAGTGTAACAAACGAAGGGGAAAGAGATCCCAGTGTAACGAGAGAAGGGGAAAATGAACCCAGTGTAACGAGAGTAGGGGAAAAGTGTCCCCAGTCTAACGAGAGAAAGGGAAAGCGGCACAAGTGTAACGAACGAAGGGGAAAGAGATCCGAGTGTAACGAGAGAAGGGGAAAGAGATCACAGTGTAACGAGAGAAGGGGAAAGAGATCCCAGTGTAACGAGAGAAGGATAAAGTGGGCCAAGTGTAAGGGGAGACGGGGAAAGAAACCCCAGTGTAACAAGAGAGGGGGAAAGAGACTCCAGTGTAACGAGAGACGGGGAAAGAGGCCCCAGTGTAACGGGAAACAGGGAAAGAGGCCCCAGTGTAATGAGGGAAGGGAAAAGAGACCCTGTTATAACCAGACAAGGGGAAAGTGGCCCCAGTGTAATGAGAGAAGGGGAAAGTGGCCCCAGTGTAACGAGAGAAGGGGAAAGTGGCCCCAGTGTAAGGAGAAAAGGGGAAAGTGGCCCCAGTGTAACGAGAAAAGGGGAGAGTGGCCCCAGCGTAACGAGAGAAGTGGAAAGTTGCTCCAGTGTAACGAGAGAAAGGGAAAGAGACCCCAGTGTAACGAGAGAAGGGGAAAGTGTAACGAGAGAAGGGGAAAATGACCCCAGTGTAACGAGAGTAGGGGAAAGTGGCCTCAGTGTAACAAGAGAAAGGGAAAGAGACCCCAGTGTAACAAACGAAGGGGAAAGAGATCCGAGTGTAACGAGAGAAGGGGAAAGAGATCCCAGTGTAATGGGAGAAGGGGAAAGAGATCCCAGTGTAACGAGAGAAGGGGAAAGTGTAACGAGAGAAGGGGAAAGAGACCCCAGTGTAACGAGAGAAGGGGAAAGTGGCCCCAGTGTAACGAGAGAAGGGCAAAGAGATACCAGAGGAACAAGAGAAGGGGAAAGAGACACCAGCGTAACAAGAGAAGGGGAAAGTGGCCTCAGTGTAACGAGAGAAGGGGAAAGTGTAACGAGAGAAGGGAAAAGAGACTCCAGTGTAACAAGAGAAGGGGAAAGTGGCCCCAGTGTAACGAGAGAAGGGGAAAGAGATCCCAGCGTAACGAGAGAAGGGGAAAATGAACCCAGTGTAACGAGAGTAGGGGAAAAGTGCCCCCAGTCTAACGAGAGAAAGGGAAAGTGGCACAAGTGTAACGAACGAAGGGGAAAGAGATCCGAGTGTAACGAGAGAAGGGGAAAGAAATCACAGTGTAACGAGAGAAGGGGAAAGAGATCCCAGTGTAACGAGAGAAGGATAAAGTGGGCCAAGTGTAAGGAGAGAAGGGGAAAAATACCCCAGTGTAACGAGAAAAGGGGAAAGAGATCCCAGTGTAACGAGAGAAGTGGAAAGAGATCCCAGTGTAAAGAGAGAAAGGAAAAGAGACCCCAGTTTAATGACAGAAGGGGAAAGTGGCCCCGGTGTAACGAGAGAAGGGGAAAGAGACCCAGGTGTAAGGAGAGGAGGGGAAAGAGACCCCAGTGTAACGAGAGAAGGGTAAGGAGACCCCAGTGTAACGAGAAGGGTAAAGAGACACCAGTGTAACGAGAGACGGGTAAAGAGACCCCAGTGTAAGGAGAGGAGGGGAAAGAGACCCCAGTGGAACGAGAGAAGGGAAAAGAGACCCCAGTGTAACGAGAGAAGGGAAAAGAGACCCCAGTGTAACGAAAGAAGGGGAATGAGACCCCAGCGTAACGAGAGACGGGGAAAGAGGCCTCAGTGTAACGAGAGAAGGGGAAAGAGACTACAGTGTAACGAGAGAAGGGGAAAAAGAGCCCAGTGTAACGAGAGAAGGTGAAAGAGAGCAAAGTGTAACGAGAGAAGGGGAAAGAGAGCCCAGTGTAACGGCAGAAGTAGAAAGAGACCCCCTGTGTAACGAGAGACGGGGAAAGAAACCCCAGTGTAACAAGAGAGGGGGAAAGAGACTCCAGTGTAACGAGAGGCGGGGAAAGAGGCCCCAGTGTAACGGGAAACGGGGAAAGAGGCCCCAGTGTAATGAGGGAAGGGAAAAGAGACCCCGTTATAACCAGACAAGGGGAAAGTGGCCCCAGTGTAATGAGAGAAGGGGAAAGTGGCCCCAGTGTAACGAGAGAAGGGGAAAGTGGCCCCAGTGTAACGAGAAAAGGGAAAAGTGGCCCCAGTGTAACGAGAGAAGGGAAAAGTGGCCCCAGTGTAACGAGAGAAGGGGAAAGTGGCCCCAGTGTAACGAGAGAAGTGGAAAGTTCATCCAGTGTAACGAGAGAAAGGGAAAGAGACCCCAGTGTAACGAGAGAAGGGGAAAGTGTAACGAGAGAAGGAGAAAATGACCCCAGTGTAACGAGAGTAGGGGAAAGTGGCCTCAGTGTAACGAGAGAAAGGGAAAGAGACCCCAGTGTAACAAACGAAGGGGAAAGTGATCCGAGTGTAACGAGAGAAGGGGAAAGAGATCCCAGTGTAATGGGAGAAGGGGAAAGAGATCCCAGTGTAACGAGAGAAGGGGAAAGTGTAACAAGAGAAGGCAAAGAGACCCCAGTGTAACGAGAGAAGGATAACGTGGGCCAAGTGTAACGAGAGGAGGGGAAAGAGACCCCAGCGAAACGAGAAAAGGGGAAAGAGGTCCCAGTGTAACGAGAGAAGGGGAAAGAGTTCCCAGTGTAACGAGAGAAGTGGAAAGAGATCCCAGCGTAGAGAGAAGGGGAAAGTGTAACGAGAGAAGGAGAAAGACACCCCAGTGCAACGAGAGAAGGGGAAAGTGGCCCCAGTGTAACGAGAGAAGGGGAAAGTAGCCCCAGTGTAACGAGAGAAGGGGAAAGAGATCCCAGTGTAACGAGAGAAAGGGAAAGAGACCCCAGTGTAACAAACGAAGGGGAAAGAGATCCCAGTGTAACGAGAGAAGGGGAAAATGAACCCAGTGTAACGAGAGTAGGGGAAAAGTGTCCCCAGTCTAACGAGAGAAAGGGAAAGCGGCAAAAGTGTAACGAACGAAGGGGAAAGAGATCCGAGTGTAACGAGAGAAGGGGAAAGAGATCACAGTGTAACGAGAGAAGGGGAAAGAGATCCCAGTGTAACGAGAGAAGGATAAAGTGGGCCAAGTGTAAGGGGAGAAGGGGAAAGAGACCCCAGTGCAACGAGAAAAAGGGAAAGAGATCCCAGTGTAACGAGAGAAGTGGAAAGAGATCCCAGTGTAAAGAGAGAAAGGAAAAGAAACCCCAGTTTAATGAGAGAAGGGGAAAGTGGCCCCGGTGTAACGAGAGAAGGGGAAAGAGACCCAGGTGTAAGGAGAGGAGGGGAAAGAGACCCCAGTGTAACGAGAGAAGGGGAAAGAGACCCAAGTGTAACGAGAGAAGGGGAAAGAGACCCCAGTGTAACGAGAGAAGGGGAAAGAGACCCCAGTGTAACGAGAGAAAAGAGAAAGAGAGCCCAGCGTAACGAGAGAAAGGGAAAGATACCCCGGCGTAACGAGGGAAGGGGAAAGAGGCCCCAGTGTAACGAGAGAAGGGGAAAGAGGCCTCAGTGTAACGAGAGAAGGGTAAAGTGACCCCAGTGTAACGAGAGAAGGGTAAAGAGACACCAGTGTAACGAGAGACGGGTAAAGAGACCCCAGTGTAAGGAGAGGAGGGGAAAGAGACCCCAGTGGAACGAGAGAAGGGAAAAGAGACCCCAGTGTAACGAGAGAAGGGAAAAGAGACCCCAGTGTAACGAAAGAAGGGGAATGAGACCCCAGCGTAACGAGAGACGGGGAAAGAGGCCTCAGTGTAACGAGAGAAGGGGAAAGAGACTACAGTGTAACGAGAGAAGGGGAAAAAGAGCCCAGTGTAACGAGAGAAGGGGAAAGAAACCCCAGTGTAACAAGAGAGGGGGAAAGAGACTCCAGTGTAACGAGAGGCGGGGAAAGAGGCCCCAGTGTAACGGGAAACGGGGAAAGAGGCCCCAGTGTAATGAGGGAAGGGAAAAGAGACCCCGTTATAACCAGACAAGGGGAAAGTGGCCCCAGTGTAATGAGAGAAGGGGAAAGTGAACCCAGTGTAACGAGAGAAGGGGAAAGTGGCCCCCGTGTAACGAGAGAAGGGGAAAGTGGCCCCAGTGTAACGAGAAAAGGGAAAAGTGGCCCCAGTGTAACGAGAAAAGGGAAAAGTGGCGCCAGTGTAATGAGAGAAGGGGAAAGTGGCCCCAGTGTAACGAGAGAAGTGGAAAGTTGCTCCAGTGTAACGAGAGAAAGGGAAAGAGACCCCAGCGTAACGAGAGAAAGAGAAAGAGACCCCAGCGTAATGAGAGAAGGAGAAAGAGACCCCAGCGTAACGAGAGAAGGAGAAAGAGACCCCAGTGTAATGAGAGAAGGGGAAAGAGACCACAGTGTAACGAGAGGGGGGAGGGAAAGAGACCCCAGTGTAACGAGAGGGGGAGGGAAAGAGACCCCAGTGCAACCAGGGAAGGGGAAAGAGACCCCAGCGTAACGAGAGAAGGGGAAAGAGGTCTCAGTGTTACGAGAGAAGGGGAAAGAGACTACAGTGTAACGAGAGAAGGGGAAAGAGAGCCCAGTGTAATGAGAGAAGGTGAAAGAGAGCAAAGTGTAACGAGAGAAGGGGAAAGAGAGCCCAGTGTAACGGGAGAAGTGGAAAGAGATCCCAGTGTAACGAGAGAGGGGGAAAGAGACTCCAGTGTAACGAGAGACGGGGAAAGAGGCCCCAGTGTAACGGGAAACGGGGAAAGAAGCCCCAGTGTAACGAGAGAAGGGGAAAGAGACCCCAGTGAAAGGAGGGAAGGGGAAAGAGACCCCAGTGTAACGAGAGAAGGGGAAAGAGACCCCAGCGTAACGAGAGAAGGGGAAAGAGACCCCAGTGTAACGAGTGAAGGGGAAAGAGACCCCACTGTAACGAGTGAAGGGGAAAGAGACCCCAGTGTAATGAGGGAAGGGAAAAGGGACCCCGTTATAACCAGACAAGGGGAAAGTGGCCCCAGTGTAATGAGAGAAGGGGAAAGTGGCCCCAGTGTAACGAGAGAAGGGGAAAGTGGCCCCAGTGTAACGAGAAAAGGGGAAAGTGGCCCCAGTGTAACGAGAGAAGTGGAAAGTTGCTCCAGTGTAACGAGAGAAAGGGAAAGAGACCCCAGTGTAACGAGAGAAGGGGAAAGTGTAACGAGAGAAGGGGAAAATGATTCCAGTGTAACGAGAGTAGGGGAAAGTGGCCTCAGTGTAACGAGAGAAAGGGAAAGAGACCCCAGTGTAACAAACGAAGGGGAAAGAGATCCGAGTGTAACGAGAGAAGGGGAAAGAGATCCCAGTGCAATGAGAGAAGGGGAAAGAGATCCCAGTGTAACGAGAGAAGGGGAAAGAGATCCCAGTGTAACGAGAGAAGTGGAAAGAGATCCCAGCGTAAAGAGAGAAGGGGAAAGTGTAACGAGAGAAGGGGAAAGAGACCCCAGTGTAACGAGAGAAGGGGAAAGTGGCCCCAGTGTAACGAGAGAAGGGGAAAGAGACACCAGTGTAACAAGAGAAGGGGAAAGTGGCCTCAGTGTAACGAGAGAAGGGGAAAGTGTAACGAGAGAAGAGAAAAGAGACCCCAGTTTAACGAGAGAAGGGGAAAGTGGCACAAGTGTAACGAACGAAGGGGAAAGAGATCCGAGTGTAACGAGAGAAGGGGAAAGAGATCACAGTGTAACGAGAGAAGGGGAAAGTGATCACAGTGTAACGAGAGAAGGGTAAAGTGTAACAAGAGAAGGGAAAGAGACCCCAGATTAACGAGAGAAGGATAAAGTGGGCCAAGTGTAAGGAGAGAAGGGGAAAGAGACCCCAGTGTAACGAGAAAAGGGGAAAGAGATCCGACTGTAACGAGAGAAGTGGAAAGAGATCCCAGTGTAAAGAGAGAAAGGAAAAGAGACCCCAGTTTAATGAGAGAAGGGGAAAGAGACCCAGGTGTAATGAGAGGAGGGGAAAGAGACCCCAGTGTAACGAGAGAAGGGAAAAGAAAGCCCAGTGTAACGAAAGAAGGGAAAAGAGACCCCAGTGCAACGAGAGATGGGGAAAGAGGCCCCAGTGTAACGAGAAATGGGGAAAGAGGCCCCAGTGTAACGAGAGAAGGGGAAAGAGGCCCCAGTGTAACCAGAGAAGGGAAAAGAGACCCCAGTGTAACGAAAGAAGGGGAATGAGACCCCAGCGTAACGAGAGACGGGGAAAGAAGCCTCAGTGTAACGAGAGAAGGGGAAAGAGACTACAGTGTAACGAGAGAAGGGGAAAGAGAGCCCAGTGTAACGAGAGAAGGTGAAAGAGAGCAAAGTGTAACGAGAGAAGGGGAAAGAGAGCCCAGTGTAACGGCAGAAGTGGAAAGAGACCCCCGTGTAACGAGAGACGGGGAAAGAAACCCCAGTGTAACAAGAGAGGGGGAAAGAGACTCCAGTGAAACGAGAGACGGGGAAAGAGGCCCCAGTGTAACGGGAAACAGGGAAAGAGGCCCCAGTGTAATGAGGGAAGGGAAAAGAGACCCCGTTATAACCAGACAAGGGGAAAGTGGCCCCAGTGTAATGAGAGAAGGGGAAAGTGGCCCCAGTGTAACGAGAGAAGGGGAAAGTGGCCCCAGTGTAAGGAGAAAAGGGGAAAGTGGCCCCAGTGTAACGAGAAAAGGGGAAAGTGGCCCCAGCGTAACGAGAGAAGTGGAAAGTTGCTCCAGTGTAACGAGAGAAAGGGAAAGAGACCCCAGTGTAACGAGAGAAGGGGAAAGTGTAACGAGAGAAGGGGAAAATGACCCCAGTGTAACGAGAGTAGGGGAAAGTGGCCTCAGTGTAACAAGAGAAAGGGAAAGAGACCCCAGTGTAACAAACGAAGGGGAAAGAGATCCGAGTGTAACGAGAGAAGGGGAAAGAGATCCCAGTGTAATGGGAGAAGGGGAAAGAGATCCCAGTGTAACGAGAGAAGGGGAAAGTGTAACGAGAGAAGGGGAAAGAGACCCCAGTGTAACGAGAGAAGGGGAAAGTGGCCCCAGTGTAACGAGAGAAGGGCAAAGAGACACCAGTGGAACAAGAGAAGGGGAAAGAGACACCAGTGTAACAAGAGAAGGGGAAAGTGGCCTCAGTGTAACGAGAGAAGGGGAAAGTGTAACGAGAGAAGGGAAAAGAGACTCCAGTGTAACAAGAGAGGGGGAAAGTGGCCCCAGTGTAACGAGAGAAGGGGAAAGAGATCCCAGCGTAACGAGAGAAGGGGAAAATGAACCCAGTGTAACGAGAGTAGGGGAAAAGTGTCCCCAGTCTAACGAGAGAAAGGGAAAGTGGCACAAGTGTAACGAACGAAGGGGAAAGAGATCCGAGTGTAACGAGAGAAGGGGAAAGAGATCACAGTGTAACGAGAGAAGGGGAAAGAGATCCCAGTGTAACGAGAGAAGTGGAAAGAGATCCCAGTGTAAAGAGAGAAAGGAAAAGAGACCCCAGTTTAATGACAGAAGGGGAAAGTGGCCCCGGTGTAACGAGAGAAGGGGAAAGAGACCCAGGTGTAAGGAGAGGAGGGGAAAGAGACCCCAGTGTAACGAGAGAAGGGGAAAGTGACCCCAGTGTAACGAGAGAAGGGGAAAGTGACCCCAGTGTAACGAGAGAAGGGGAAAGAGACCCCAGCGTAACGAGAGAAGGGGAAAGAGACCCCAGCGTAACGAGAGAAGGGGAAAGAGACCCCAGAGTAACGAGAGAAAGAGAAAGAGACCCCAGCGTAATGAGAGAAAGAGAAAGTGACCCCAGCGTAACGAGAGAAGGGGAAAGAAGCCCCAGTGTAATGAGAGAGGGGGAAAGAGACCCCAGTGCAATGAGAGAAGGGGAAAGAGACAGCTGGGAAACAAGTTGAGAAAATTTACATCAGTGTAACAAGCTGCGGGAAACAGTTACTGGGAGGCTTTGCACATACTCCACTATTCTTTCCTGTAATTGCATGCTGGAGATTGATTGGCTGCCACGCCTGGCACCTTGGGGATACTCACACTTCCACAAGATGATTTCACCTGTGGTGTCTTCACACCTTTGGATCCTTTTCCACCCAATTCATCAGCCAGCCCACAGGTGCTGAAACACAGACTGGGAGTTACTTTTCAGCTCATTTTAGTAATAAGGAATGATTAACTCATATGTATTAACTAAATCAATCAATATAAAAAAAATTGGTTATTACCCAGACTCAACATGCTCTGATACACTCAGCAGAATGACATAACAACCTGATAAAGGGAGGTCCAGAGGGTGAAGGAAGGAGAGGTGATCAAGGGTAGGTCATGCTTAATTCTTTTACGGGACGTGGGTGTCGTTGGCTAGGTCAGCATTTATTGTCCAACCCCAATTATCCTTAAGAAGGTGGTGGTGAGTTGCCTTCTTGAACCTCTTCAGTCAATATGGTGTAGGTACACCCACAGTACTGCAAGGGAGGGAGTTCCAGGATTTTGATCCAGCAACAAGTGAAGGTACGGCAATATATTTCCAAGTCAGGATAGTGAGTGACTTGGAGGGGAACCTCCAGGTGGTGATGTTCCCATGTGTCTGCTGCCCTTGTCCTAGGTGATGGAGGGCGCTCATTTGGAAGGTGCTGTCATAGGAGCTGTGGTGAGTTGCTGCAGTGCATTTTGCAGATGGTACACACTGCTGAAGCTGCGCATCAGTGGTGGAGGGAGTGAATGCAGAAGGTGATGAATGGAGTGCCGATCAAACAGGTTGCTTTTTTCTAGATGCTGTTGAGCTCTTCGAGTGTTGTTGAGGCTGCATTCATCCAGGCAAGTGGAGAGTATTCCATCACACTCCTGACTTGTGCCTTGTCGATGGTGGACAGTGTCTGAAGTGCCAACTCCAGCCAAAGATTACTTATGGGCATATTGAACTTTTAAGGAAGACTTATATGTTTTTTAAAGAAATACAAGCAAGCACACTGAGCAAAAGATGGCTGATAATGCAAAGTGACCACATTCTAGAAAGTTTGTGTATAGATTATACTGACAGGCTTGTCTTGAGAGAACATGGAATGTTGCACCTGAAAAGCTTTCATGGCCTCCTTCGAGCATAAACACTTGAAAGGTGGATAGGAAAGATGCCAAAGACTGAACTTTAATTTCCTGTGGTTGCGGAGACAAAGACTGATTACTACGTCTCAGCAAACATCTAAAATCCATCTCCTGTTGATTCCTATTTCAGAATTTGTAAAATGGTCAGAGGTGAAATAAAACAGACTCTCTGTGCAAGACATGGTTCCCCTCTTTCCCACCACCGCCCCCCGCCTTACAGGAATACACAGGGAAAATGGGTTAAAAAGCTAACTGCAGAGCAGTGCTCAACGAACTCGTCACCCTTGCAGCTGCAGGTGATCTCTCCCTCTGCAGAAGCCATAACCAAAAAGCAAATAGGCTATTTTCATCAGCTATCCTGCAAAGCCAATTGTCTCCAAACCAACTGCTAAACTGCCAAAGTCAGCTCTACCAGAATCACCCAACTTAACAGCCATAATGTTTTGCCATGTACACCTCACAGACAAGCCAAAAACAGATTTGTATTTTTTTTTTAAACTTTTATCTAGACTCCTAACTTCTCATTTTGGGTCTGTGTACATGAGTGCTGCATTTTTTATTACTTTTGGGGGGTTTTTAGTGACAAAGAAACTTACTCTGTCCTTGACTCAAGACAGCCTGGTTAAATCGGCTCCTTCTAAAAAATAAAGACATTTGAACTGGGAAATGATATCCACAGGGAAAAGGATCCCTTTTAAATTAACCTTGTGCAACCATCCGAAGGGGTCGAATAAAGAAGGGGAGCCAGCTCACTCTTCCTCACCCAGGGCGGAATAAAACTGGGGACCCATTTGGGAAGTTAACTAATTGGGGGCCTTGCCCAGGAACCACTCGTAACAACAGGCCATGGGGAGTCAGGTGATGAGTTACTCACCATAGGATTCCCAGCCTCTGGCCTGCTCTTGTAGCCACAGTATTTAAATGGCTGGCCCAGTTCAGTTTCTCGTCAAATGTAACCCCCACCATGTTAATAGTTGGGGATTCAGTGATGGTAATGCCAAGGGGAGATGGTTAGATTCTCTGTTACCAGTGAAAGATTATAGGAGTATGAGAGACTGACCAGTTTTAATAGTGTTAGATAAGAACATAAGAAATTGGAGCACGAGTCAACAATACAGCCTATTGAGCCTGCTGCACCATTCAATATGATTGTGACTGATCTTCAGTCTCAACTCTACTTTCCCACCGACTCCCCTTATCCCTCGATTCCCTGAGACAAACAATCTGTTGTCCCAGCCTTGAACATACTCAATGATGGAGCATCCACAACCTTCTCGGGTTGAGAATTGAAAGGATTTTCAAAAGGCGTTTGATACAGTGCCACACAACAGATCTAGGAGCAAAATTCTACCTCATGGAATAAAAGGGAAAGTAGGCACTTGGAGAAGAAATTGGCTGAGTGACAGGAAACAGAGAGTACTGATAAATGGTTGTCTTTCAGATTGGAGGAAGGTCTGTAGTGGAATTCCTCATGGGTCAGTGTTGGGACCCTTACTCTTCCTGATATATATCAATGACCTAGACTGTGATGTTCAGGGCATCATTTCAAAATTTGCAGATGATACAAAGATGGAAGATGTTGTCAACTGTGATGAGGATAGTCTTAAACTTCAAAAGGACATAGACATGTTGATGGATTGGACAGACAAGTGGCAGATGAAATTCAATGCAGAGAAGAGTGAGGTGATTCAATTTTGGCAGGAAGAAAATGGAGAGAGTGTATAAAATAAAGGGAGAGCCTCTAAAGGAGGTGCAGCAACAGAGGGACTTCTTCCATCTAGAAGGACAAGGGCAGCAGATACATGGGAACCTCACCACCTGCAAGTTCTCCTCCAAGCCACTCACCATCCTGACTTGGAAATATATCACCGTTCCTTCACTGTCGCTGGATCAAAATCCTGGAACACTCTAACAGCACTGTGGGTGTACCTACACCATATGGACAACAGGGGTTCAAGAAGACAGCTCACCACCACTTTCTCAAAGGCAATTAGGGATGGACAATAAATGCTGACCTAGCCAACGACGCCCACATCCCGTGAACGAATTTTAAAAATACTATCCTTAAACACTGAGTAAGCCATGGATCGATCTTTCTAAGATCGATCCTTCTCAGTTTTTGTTTTTCAATGGATGTATTTTTTGTGACATTTTGAATTGTTTCTTTAAATGTTTCCCACTTTTTATTTACCGTCATACCTTTTAGTTTATTTACCAATCAATCTTAGCAAGCTCTCCCCTCATACGTATCCAGTTGGCGCAAAAAGTCTTGTTTGTGATTGGAATATGTCGCTTTCAAACTTCATATGAATTGAATTGTATTATGATCACTATTTTCCAGTGGATGATGGGAGTGTGAGACACTGACCAGTTTTTACAGGCCCGTTTCTTTTTCTTGCCCTCTCCGCAGTCCATTGCTCGAAGCGAGGCCGGATCGGGTTTCTTCAAATCAGCTTCATCCAACAGTTCATCAGAATCAATGAGATCCTGGCGAAAGGCAGAGATACATGGCTGAGTTGTCACTCAGTACAGCTTCTACCCTTCCTATTGTACAGCCTGATTCCCTCCTTGAAAGAACAACAGTGAACCAGATAGGTTTTTACAGCTTCTCTAATTCACAGACTCAAACTGCCATGGTGGATTCTGAGCAAAGTCCATGGATTCCTAGACTATTAACATCACTTCACTCCCATAGCCAGCAGTCAGACAGATGGGCCTTTGAGCCTATAGACCTGTGCAGTGCCTGTGCAGAGCTGTGAAGCCATCTGGTGTTCGCTCAAGGCTGTTCTCAATGCTGATTATAGGTGATTCAGTATTTAACAATCATCCAGTTTTAAACTAAATAGCAGGAACTGCCTCCCAATCCCGGGTGAACGCCTGACTCTGCCCACCAATCCTGGGTAAACACTAGGATCTCCCCACAATCCCAGGTCACCAATCTCTGAGCGCATTCATTGGTGACAGAGCTCTGAGTTCACTGGGTGATTTATCCACCTAGCTGGTGGGTGCCTTTTGGTTGGCTGGATGGAGGAGTGTTTTTAATCCATTCTCAGGGTATGGATGTTGCTGGCAAGGCTGGCATTTATTACCCATTGCAAGCTGCCACAACTGAGTGGCTTGCTTGGTCACTTCAGCAAGCAGTTAAAGAGTCAGCAATATTAGGGAGGAGTGAGGGAGGGAGCTGACGGTCAATGTAGATTCAGTGTAGGGAAGGAATGGTACAGTGGCAGTGCTGGACTAAGGGATGGCATTAAACAGCTAGGGGAGGTCATCAGGATTTCACTGGAGTTTCCTAAATTCAGTATCAAACAGATGGTGGAGACACTGGAATCATCAGGCAATTTAATCTGCATTAAACCTGTCCCCAAGTGCAGCCTGTGAGATTGGGGACAATCCTCATCAGTCACGACGGGTTAGAGGAGAATGCATGGAGGTCCAGACCATCTCCAACTGGCTGAATTCCAGGAGGCACTGGTGAAAGTCAAACAATTCATCTGACTATCAGTGAAGCTGAATTGGAGCAGAGAAACTCAAGGCCAGGGAGTAGCAGCCAATGTGCATATGAATTCCCCTTTTTCTACTCTTTCCTCAAAGCCTTGTAAATGTTTCCTTTCCAAATATTTATCCAAATCAGTTTTACCAGTTGCTATTCAATCTGTTTTCACCCTCTCCCCTGCTAATTATCTGAAATGTGTCTTTTAGTTATTAACCTCCCTAGCAGTTGAAACAATCCCTTTTTATTTAATCTATCCAAATCCTGAATAACTTTGAACACCACCATTAAATCCCTCCAAGCCTTCTCTACTCCAAGGAGAACAATCCCAGCTTCTCCAGTCTCTCCATTTGGCGCAAGTCTTACACCCCGGTACCATTCTAGTAAAACACTGTTCAAGCCTTGAGACCCATCCAGTTTGGTTCCCAGAATTATACAATTCTCCAACTGAGATTAACTTGTGATCTGTAAAGGTTCAGTAAAAGTTAATATAGGTCAGATTTTCTTTATCTAAAGCCCTTGGGGTTGTATGCATTTCGGATTTCATATAATTTCAGTTTTTGGATTCTGCATTTAAACTTACATTACAATAGGCTAAGCCCTGACTAGCTATGGTCTAAAGTAAATAAAATGGCTAGAAAAGTAAGATGTATCAGCGAATAATAAATACAGATAAACAGCGTGGGCAAACACAAACTGTGTAGACTTCCCATGCTAAAGGTCGATGAGGTTTAAAAAAAAAATGTAGCTTTTGGATGTGTTTGGTTTTCAGATTTACAGATAAAGGATGTTCAATCTGCATTAGCTTAACGTAGTCTCAGCTTGGTTTGACTCGTAGCTCTTTCCCCAGGTCAGAAAGTTGAATTCAAGCCATCACACCAGAACTAGCTGTACCACTGATCCTACTCAGTGTTGTCTGCAGGATCCTCCATGGCTGCTTGTGAGGCCTGTGACAGAGAGCTGGTTAACACAAGCTCGCTCTCCACATGGTACATCACGCTATATGCTGCAATTCCCCATACAGGAGAGTTGGACGAGCTAGGAGGGAACAGCACTGAGAGTAAGCACAAAGATTAGAGGGACATCACCATCCTTGGGCCTTCTTTTACCTGGACCTCTAGGGCAGGAGCAGGGCCAGGGCAATTTTACATCCCCTCCCCCCCAACTAGGGCTCTGGGAGACCAGAAGTACAGGGAATCATGCAGAGTCTGAAAAGGTGAGCTCACCACATCATCGTCATTCATGTCTGTGGCTGACAGTGTCCAGGCTTTTCTCGTATTGAGGTCCAGCTGAGGTTTCTCTGTAACATCAAGATCCACGGGTTAGCCTGACTTCACACCTCACTCATTCTCAGCATCTGACCACCTGCAATGACCTAGCAGTTATGGACAGACACAATACTACTTCATTCACACCCACACTACATAAAACGAGTACAAAGCTCTCTCTTATATAATAAAAACAGAAAACGCTGGAAATACTCAGCAGGTCTGGCAGCAACAGTGGAGAGAGAAACAGAGTTAACATTTCAGGTCGTGAACTTTCAACAGGACTGGGAAAAATTAGATATAACAACTTTTATAAACGTGATATGGGGAGGGAGGAGAAGAAGTGAAGGTCTCTGATATAGCAGAAAATGGGAGAGATTAAACAATAAAGAGTCGATGGGACAGAACCAAAAGGAGAGGGAATGGGGCAAGTAAAGAAACAGAAGATGTATCCAGAGAATGGCAGAATTACAACCAGCTGCCATCCAAAAGCAAAAACGAGGAAAACAAAATGAAGACTAAAAGCGGCAAAGGGAAACAGACAAAATGGGCACGGGGAAAGACATTAGAGTGTAAAATTGTTGAACTCAGTGTTCAGTTCAGAAGACTGTAAAGTGCCTAATCGGAAGATGAGGTGCTGTTCCTCGAGCTTGCACTGAGCTTCACTGGTACACCGCAGCAAGTTGGGGATAGAAACGTGAGCATGAGAGCAAGGTGGAGAATTAAAATTGCAGGCAGCTGGAAGGTCAGAGGTCATGCTTGCGGGTTTAGCGGAGGTGTTCTGTAAAGCAGTCACCCAATCTGCATTTGGTCTCCCCAGTGTAGAGGAGACTGCATAGTGAGCAGTGAGTACGGTAGACTAAATTGAAAGAAATACATGTAGATCACTCCTTCATCTGGAAGGAGCATTTGGGGCTTTGGACAGTGAGGAGAGAGAAGGTAAAAGGGCAGGTGTTACATCTCCCGCGATTGCATGGGAAGGTACCGTGGGAAGGCTCTCCCTTATTGATCTTGAACCTCCAGACACCAGACAACATTCTTACCTGCGGCAGAGAAGAAAAGAGTTGACGTTTCGAGGACTCGAAACGTCAACTCTTTTCTTCTCCGCCGATGCTGCCAGACCTGCTGAGTTTTTCCAGGTAATTCTGTTTTTGTTTTTGTTTTACATTTCCAGCATCCGCAGTTTTTTGTTTTTATAACATTCTTACCTTGCTAGGAAATAATCTGACACATCTGTCTGACACCTTCAAACTAACCTCTCTCAGGTAGCTCACCGCACAGTGCCACTCACTCTCACCTCGGGAGTTCAGCTCTTTTGTCCATGTTTGAACCAAGGCTGTAATGAGGTCAGGAGCTGAGTGGCCCTGGCAGGACCTAAACTGAGCATTCATGAGATCATTGCTATGTAAGTTAACAAATATATCACTTGATAGTGTTGTTGATGACCTCTTCCATTACTTTACTGATGATTGAGAGTAGACTAATGAGGGGGTATTTGGCCGGGTTGAATTTGTGTACACAGGACATGCCTGGACAATTTTCCACATAGCTGGGTAGATGAGAGTGTTAGAGCTGTAATAGAACAGCTTGGCTAGGGGCGCGGCAAGTTCTGGAGCACAAGTCTTCATTACGACAACTGGATGTTGTCAGGGCCCATAGCATTTGCAGTATCCAGTGCCTTCAGCTATTTCTTGATATCACGTTGAGTGAATTGAACTGGCTGAAGACAGGCATCTGTGAAGCTGGGGACCTCCGTTCGGCACTTCTGGCTGAAAATGATTCTAAATGCTTCAGCCTTATCTTTTGCACTGACATGCTGGGCTCCTCCATCATTGAGGATGGGGATATGCATGGAGCCTCCTACGCCAGTGAGTTGTTTAATTGTCCACCAGCATTCACGACTGGATGTTGCAAGACTGCAGAGTTTAGATCTGATTCTTTGGTTGTGGGGTCGCTTAGCTCTGTCTACCACTTGCTGCTTCCACTGTTTTGGCAGACAAATAGTCCTGTATTATAGCTTCACGAGGTTGACACCTCATTTTTAGGTGTGCCTGGTGCTGCTCCTGGCATGCCCTCCTGCACTCTTCATTGAACCAGGATTGATCCCTGGCTTGATCTTAATGGTAGACTGAGGTATATGCTAGGGACCTCCATAGGTATGACAACACACAGTCCAGAGAAACCCATAAAGAGTGGCAGGGAAGACAGATACCTGATAAAAGAGGGAAATTTACTCTGTATTTAACACCACGCTCTACCTGTCCTGGGAACGTTTGATGGGGACAGTGTGTCAGAGAATTCCCAAGCCTGGTTGTGAAGAAGACACTGAGACTAGGATGCTTTAGTGGAGACTGTTTATCGTTCACCACAGACCTTACTTCTCCGCACTAACTCACCCACCCCCAGTGCTGGCTCACTCTTCTTTATATACACATCTGAGTATAATTAATCAACACCCAACATCTGTTCACCTTGTTACCTTCAATTACTGGGTATTTAACATCCATCAACAGAATCTATTAGATATGAACACGGTGCAGATGGAGTTTTACTCTTTATCTAACCCCGTGCTGTATCTGCCCTGGGTGTGTTTGGTGGGGATGGTATAAAGGAGCTTTACTCTGTATCTCATCATGACGTACATGTCCTGAGCGTGTTTGAAGTTGGTTGCCTGCATTTCAAACTGTTAGTTCCCCGCATGTTGAGCAAAGCATATTTAAAAATATTCAGAATATTCTTTGAAGTGATGATTGTGATTTCTCAGCTGATCTGCTGCTGCAATGTGTGCAATGCTGGACTCTCGGAGTCAGCAGCCAGAATGACAAGAAAGGGAGAAACTGGGTTTTCATTTATTCCTGGGGTGGGGGTATCAATGGCAAGGCTGCTTTTATTGCCTTGGTTACATAGCAGCACACAGGAAAATGATTAGTCCTGTTCCATAACCATGACTCCTTTACACACGTCACAAAGGCATCTGCTTTCAGGCAGTGAATCAACACCTACCAACTGCTTTCGGTTTTTTAACAAAGGACAGTTTCAGTTGAGCAGAGGATCCGATTTCAAAGTTTGGTTTCTTGGCCATCAACTCCACCTTTATCAAGTTGTTACCCTGGTAACCGACAGATTGTTTGATGGAACCCAGCTGCTCAGCTGTTAAAGACTCAGTTTGTATCTGTGAAGAAGCAGAGTTAGTGAATCTAGTTACTGCTGCTGAGTGTGCGAAGAGAATTAGGAACTACTCCAAGCAAATAAACTTATCGTGGAGCAGAGGGATGGCTGCCCCATCCACACTAGCTCAGTGGGTATATACATCTTCAATACAGACAACCCAAAGGTGCTGCAGCCAGGGCGAGGGAGAATACAATGTACCTGTGCTTCTGCTGCAACTCCGTGGTACACAGGGTGTGAAGTTACTCAAGGTTGGGCTGTATGTCTCCACTCACACAGGGAGAATAGTGACTGGGCTAAGGTCCCATTTCCTCTGGATCCACCAGTAACAGTCTGAGCCTTCAGGACTGCAGTCAGCCCTGATCATAGCCTCCCCATTGCCCTTCCTTGTCACCTCACCCCTTCCCAGCACAACTGCAGCCCCTCTCCAACCCCACTCCGTCTCCCTCCGCCAAAACCCTGCTCTGCCGCACCGCAGCTGAGTTGATCTCAGGCAAAAGATGGACTGACCGTATAGGCTTACCGTAAACAGCCCTACCTCAGTGATCTCGGTAAATCCAGCCAGCTTCAGGGCAGAGGTGAGCTGAGATCCAGTCTTCAGCTTGCTGGAATCACCTAATGCAAACACAAGAGAGCAGTGGGTCAGAGCATGACACTGCTCCATGGCAGATGTGAATGCAGTTTTGACCTCTTATGGCACTGCTCATTGAAGCACATAGGCAGAGGGGGATGACTGATACCCCTGCAACTCAGGGCACCCCATCTGCACCCCCTATCCAACACGACTGAATGGCACCTGATGGAACTGGGATGTGCAGAGGTGAGTAATGTCAGGGCCAGGCCTGGTTGCAAGGTCCTCCACAGCCAATCTTTTTTCTTTTTATTCTTTAATGGGATGTGGATGTCACTGGCAAGGCCAGCATTTGTTGCCCATCCCTAGCTGCCCCTGAACTGAATGGCTTGCTAGAACATTTCAGAGGGCGGTTAAGAGTCACATCTAGGCCAGAGCAGATAAAGAAGGCAGATTTCCTTCCCTAAAGGACATTAGCGAACCAGATGGGTTTTTACAACCAATGGTGGTAATTTCATTGTAGCACTATTACTGACATTTGCTTTCAATTCAGATGTTTGTTGATTAATTGAATTTAAGTTTTACAAGCTGCTGTGATGGGATTTAAACCCTTACTCTCCATACCATGAGCCTGAGCTTCTGGATTACTAGTCTGGTGACATTACCGCTGCACCACCACTAGCTCCTCCCAACATCTGCCAACGATGTACTCAGGCAGCACCAGCTTTAGGAGAGACGGGATTAAGAAAGTTTATTCGAAAGACATCCCAGTGAGATCTCCAATTGTATCTTTCTCTGCCCTCCATTGGGCAATCAGAGCTAACAGTTAGCACTGCAAGACTGAGTATGGAAGGGGCAGGGTAAAGCTCCCTCTGATTGCCCTGAAGAAAGCAACATTAGCTGATGTCTCTGCTTCCTATAGGTTTTCAGGGCTTCACAGTCAGATTGCCAGATGCAAGCTGATTTCTCAGCAAACACTAGCAGTGAATTGATATCAAATTTAAGCCCAAGGATGGCACCAGAGGCTCCTCATTTTCCATTGGCTTTGGCAGTGTTCAGGACCCAGGTGTCAGTATGTCGAGGTATAGCAAAGTGACAACAGATATCAATCCTCACACACTCAACCCTCAGTTTAATGTTAGCACTTCCCATAAATCTCACATTTTTGTCAACTGAGGATTCTCCCCAACAGCCAGGGTTGGCAGGCCTTTGGTCGCATCCATCACATTTCTTGCATTTAAGCTGTTTCCTCCTCCGTCCCAGAAGCAAGGGTCCTCACCTGCCTCCGTATTCAATAGGTCATTCTCCACCATTTCCACTAGCTCCAATGTGACACCACCAATCACACCGTCCCCTGCCCTCTCCTATCAGTGTTAATAAAGGACTGTTCACTCTAACACCCCAGTCTACTCCTCTATCTCCCCAACACCTCATCCCCTTCCCGTGGTGTCTTTTTATGCAATTGCAGGAGATGTAACACCTGCCCTTTATCTCCTCTCTCCTCACTGACCGAGGCCCCAAACACTCCTTCCAGGTGAAGTAGTATTGACTTCTACTTCTTTCAATTTAGTTTACTATATTCATGATGCAGTCTCCTCTACATTGGGGAGACCAAACACAGATTAGGTGATCACTTTGCGGGAACTCCTCCATTCAGTCCTCCCCGAGCTTCCATCACCTTTGATGTTAGCTGCCAGTCTCTTTTTGCTTCTCTTATTTGCTTTTTCACTTCCCCTTTGAACATTTTACATTCAGTCTGGTTCTCAATTGCATCATCCACTTGACATCTGTCATAAGCACATGTTTTCTTCTTCACCTTAATCTCCATCTCTCATCAAACAGGGAGCTCAGGATTTAGAGTTGTACCTTGACTGCACATAGGAACTTAGGATTTAGGAGCAGGAGTTGGCCATTTGGCCCTTCAGGCCTACTTTTCCATTCAATAAGATCATGGCTGATCTGGCTGTGGTCTCAACTCCACTTTCTGCTTGAGCCCCATCTCTTTACACCAAGACAGATAGACAAGGGAATCATCAGTAAACTGAGCTACCATAAGTTCAGTCCCTTCATCCAAATCATTGATGTAGATTGCATATAGTTGAGGCCCCAGCACTGATCCCTGTGGCACTCCACTTGTTACAGCTTGCCAACCTGAAAAATACCCATTTTTCCCTATTTTCTGCTTCCTGTTAGCTAACCAATCCTTTATCTGTGCTAATTATCATTACTTACTTTGGTGTAGTAAGGTAACCTTTGATGTGGCACCTTATCAAATGCCTTTTAGACATCTACAGGTTCCCCTTTATCCACCTTGCTTGTTACTTCCTCAAAAAGCTCTAAAATTAGTTAAATGTGATTGCCCTTTCACAAAGCCATGTTGAGTCTCCTGTTACATTATGCTTTTCTAAGTGCCCTGCTATAACCTCCTTAATAATGGTGTTTACTTGAGGGTCTGACTAAGTAGGGAGTGTTTGGGGGAATGTTTTGTAAGGCTAATTTTAATTGTGCAACTGTAATCATGTGTGCTTAAGTTTCCTTTGATTCTTTTTAATAAAACTTTTACTTTAAATCATTTTTAAATCCCAAAGTGTTACTGGACTTCTTGCTGCTGAGATCAGTACATTTGCTTCTTGTTTTCAAAATACAAGAAAAGGGTATGGCCTGTAAGTCAAGTTTCAATCTGGGATTTGGTTTGCGCAGCTGTGGTCATAACAAATTTGGGGGCTCTTTGTGGGAATATTAAAATTCCTTGATTGGGTTGGAGTTTGTGAATCCAAGTGTACGAGAAGAATGCTTAACTCAGGAGTTTTGGGTTGAGAGATTTTAAAGTGGTTGGACTGCAAAATGACTTTAGAAATTGCTAAGACTTTTCTGGGCCGAGGAAACGTGACTGTGGAGTGTTTGAAATCTCTGACTAAAACTTAGTTGAGAGAGTTAGCAGATGAAGTACAGGTAGAGATAAAAGCGGAATTTCGTAAGAATTTCGTAGCATTTAAAGTTGGAGGAAGGGATGCCTTAAACTAGCGGAGGTAGTATGACTTAAGTTGCAAATGAAGCAGCTTGATAGAAAGAGATAGAGAAAGGCAAAAGCTTGAATTGGAAGAAAAAGAAAGAGAAATGAAAAAAATTCGAGTTAGAAAGAAAGTAGAAAGAAAGAGGAATGATAAAGCTTGAAAAAGAAAAGGACAGTTAAAAGAAATAGAAATAAAAAAGCTTCAATGGTAAAAAGAGCAGAAAAAGGAAAAAAGATTGCAAGAAATAGAAATGCAAAAAATTGAACTTCAACTTGAGAGAGAGAAGTCAGCAATTGAGGAAAGAGATAGGGAAAGAGATAGAGAGCTTCAAGGAGAGAAAGGAGCCAGACAGTATGAATTGTCTAAAGTGAAACTTAGAATGAAGGAAGAAAGGAGAGATAGTGATTCAGGTGGGGACTTCGATTCCTTTGAGGAATTTTATTTAATTAAAAATCTTAGGTCTACATTTACAGAGGATGGAGTTGAAAGGTATTTTACCTCATTTGAAAAGGTAGCTATGAAATTGAAAACAAAAACAGAAATACCTGGAAAAACTCAGCAGGTCTGGCAGCATCGGCAGAGAAGAACAAAGTTGACATTTCGAGTCCTCATGACCCTTCAACAGAACTAAGTAGAAATAGGAAAGGAGTGAAATATAAGCTGGTTTGGGGGGGGGGGGGGGGGGGGGGGGGGGGGAGTTGTTGGGACAAGCAAGCAGTGATAGGAGGAGATAACCAAAGATGTCACAGACAAAAGAACAAAGAGGTGTTGAAGGTGGTGATATTATCTAAAAGAATGTGCTAATTAAGATTGGAGAGCAGGATGAGCAAGGTAGCTCTAGTGGGGGTGGAGTGAAATAAACCATGGGTGGAATACATTTAAAAATAATGGAAATAGGTGGGAAAAGAAAAATCTATATAAATTATTGGAAAAAACAAAAGGGAGGGGGAAGAAATGGAAAGGGGGTGGGGATGTAGGAGGGAGTTCAAGATCTAAAGTTGTTGAACTCAATATTCAGTCCGGAAGGTTGTGAAGTGCCTAGTTGGAAGATCAGGTGCTGTTCCTCCAGTTTGCGTTGAGTTTCACTGGAACAATGCAGCAAGCCAAGGACAGACAAGGGCCAGAGAGCAGGGTGGAGTGTTAAAATTGCAAGCGACAGGAAGGTCTGGGTCATTCTTGTGGACAGATCGAAGGTGTTCTGCAAAGCAGTCGCCCAGTCTGCGTTTGGTCTCTTCAATGTAGAGGAAACCGCACCAGGAGCAACGAATGCAGTAGACTAAGTTGGGGGAAATGCAAGTGAAAAGCTGCTTCACTTGAAAGGAGTGTTTGGGCCCTTGGACCGTGAGGAGAGAGGAAGTGAAGGGGCAGGTGCTGCATATTTTGCGTTTGCATAGGGAGGTGCCGTAGGTGGGGGTTGAGGAGTAGGGGGTGATGGAGGAGTGGACCAGGGTGTCACGGAGAGAACAATCCCTACAGAATGCCGCCGAGGCGGGGGTGGGGGGGGGTGCTGTGAAGGGAAGATGTGTTTGGTGGTGGCATCATGCTGGAGTTGGCAGAAATGGCGAAGGATGATCCTTTGAATGCGGAGGCTGGTGGGGTGATAAGTGAGGACAAGGGTGACCCTATCATGTTTCTGGGAGGGAGGAGAAGGCGTGAGGGCGGATGCGCAGGAGATGGGCCAGACACGGTTGAGGGCCCTGTCAACTACCGTGGGTGGAAAACCTTGGTTAAGGAAGAAGGAGGACATGTCAGAGGAACTGTTTTTGAAGGTAGCATCATCAGAACAGATGCGACGGAGGCGAAGGAACGGAGAGAATGGGATGGAGTCCTTACAGGAAGCGGAGTGTGAGGAGCTGTAGTCGAGGTAGCTGTGGGAGTCGGTAGGCTTGTAATGGATATTGGTGGACAGTCTATCACCAGAAATTGAGACAGAGAGGTCAAGGAAGGGAAGGGAATTGATAGAGATGTACCATGTGGAAATGATGGAGGGGTGAAAATTGGAAGCAAAATTAATACATTTTTCCAGGTCCCGATGAGAGCATGAAGCAGCACCGAAGTAATCATCGATGTACCGGAGAAAGAGTTGTGGGAGGGGGCCGGAGTAGGACTGGAACAAGAAATGTTCCACATACCCCATAAAGAGACAGGCATAGCTGGAGCCCATGTGGGTATCCATAGGCAAACCTTTTATTTGGAGGAAGTGAGAGGAGTTAAAGGAGAAATTGTTCAGTGTGAGAACAAGTTCAGCCAGACGGAGGAGAGTAGTGGTGGATGGGGATTGTTCGGGCCTCTGTTTGAGGAAGAAGCTGAGAGCCCTCAGACCATCCTGGTGGGGGATGGAGGTGTAGAAGGATTGGACGTCCATGGTGAAGAGGAGGCGGTTGGGGCCAGGGAGCTGGAAATTGTTGATGTGACGTAAGGTGTCAGAGGAATCACGGATGTAGGTGGGAAGGGACTGGACAAGGGGAGAGAGAAGGGAGTCAAGATAGCGAGAAGTGAGTTCCATGGGGCAGGAACAGGCTGACATGATCGGTCTGCCGGGACAGTCCTGTTTGTGGATTTTGGGTAGGAGGTCGAAGCAGGCCGTCCGAGGTTGGGTGACTATCAGGTTGGAAGCTGTGGGAGGAAGATCTCCAGAGGAGGTCAGTGACAGTCCTGGAAACAATGGTTTGATGTTAAGTGGTGGGGTCATGGTCCAGGGAGAGGTAGGAGGAAGCGTCTGCGAGTTGACGCTCAGCCTCCGCGAGGTAGAGGTCAGTGCTCCAAACAACAACAGCACCACCCTTGTCAGCGGGTTTGATGACAATGTCAGGTCTGAACCTGAGAGAACGGAGTGCAGTAAGTTCAGAGAGAGATAGGTTAGAATAGGTGAGAGGAGCAGAGAAATTGAGACAACTAATGTCACGCCGACAGTTCTCAATGAAAAGATCAAGAGAAGGTAAGAATCCAGAGGGAGGGGTCCAGGTGGAGGGAGAATATTGGAGGCTATGAAATTGAATTGGCCAAGGGGTGCTTGGACTACAATGTTACAGAGCGTGTTGCTAGGTACAGTAATGAATGTATATGCTAGTTTATCAGAGGAGCAGTCTGCAGATTACGAGATAGTAAAGGTGGCAATACTAAATGCTTATGAGCATGTCCCTGGACTTATCAGGTGAAATTCAGGACTGTAAGAAAGAGACCTCATCAGACTTTTGTAGAGTTTGCAAGAGAAATAGAAATTATCTGAGACCGATGGTTCAGGGCATTAAAATTAGACAAGTCTTCTGAAAACATAAGAGAGATTATGATTATCGAAGAATTTAGAAATAGTATTCCAGTAAACATCAAGACTTATTTAGATGAAAGATAAAGCAAAATGTTCAGGGAAGCTGCTGTTTTAGCCAATACGTATGATATTTCACACAAACAGTAGGAAAAGGGTCATATGGAAATCAGCAGGGAAGTTGGAGATTTAGGAAACCTAGTGATGGGAAAAATGTTAGTAATAAGGATCAAGCTGAAGGACGCCAGTCTATTAAAGATAGAAAGGTGGAAAGTAGAGTTGAAGGAAGGAAACTGAGATGTTACTATTGTAAAAAGGCTGGACATACAAGATCAAATTTTTGGAGGATAAACAGGAGAGCGATTGCAGTGATAAGAACTCAGAAAAGTTCTGGAAGTAAGAGTAGTGGGCTCTGAGATTCAGAAGCAAGATAGAGCAGTGGATTTTGTACAGGCGGAGCAGGAAGAATCAGTGGTAGCCAGAGAAGTGGGAATGTGTTCACCATGGAGACATAGCAAGGGTATTTAGGAAGGACAGAAAGTGAGGGAAAGGTGGAGGGGTGGCTCTGTTATTTAATGATGGTATTAGCACAATAGAGAGGAATGACCTAAATTCAGGAACCCAGGATGTAGAAACAGTTTGGGTAGAGATGAGAACTGGTAAAGGCAAGAAGTCACTTGTGGGAGTTGTGTACAGGCCCTCAAGCAGTAACCGCCTGGTCGGGTTGAGCATAAAGGAAGAAATCATTGGAGCTTGTCAGAAAGGCATGGTGATAATCATGGGAGATTTTAATTTACATATAAGCTGGAAAAGTCAGATGGGCAAAGATAGCCTGGATGGAGAGCATATTGAATGTTTTCGGGATAGTTTCTTAGCGCAGCACAGTCTGGAGCCAACCAAAGAGCAGGCTATAGTAGACCTGGTATTGAGCAACGAGATAGGATTAATTAATAATCTCATAGTAAAGGTACCCCTAGGTGGCCGTGACTATAATATGATTGAATTTTACATTCAGTTTGAGGGAGAGAGGAGTAGGTCCTATGTTTTTAACCTTAAATAAGGACAATTATGAGGGCATGAAAGCTGAGCTGGCTAAAGTGAATTGGCAAATTAGGTTAATAGAGATGCAGTGGCTAATATTTAAAAGGGATATTTCAGAGTGCACAGAATAGATACATTCCAATAAGCAAGAAAATGTCTAAGGGACAGACACACCATCTGTGGTTAACTAGAAAGATTAAAGGGAGTATCAAACTTAAAGAAAAAGCATATAATTGTGCAAGGACGGGTGGCAGGTCAGAAGACTGGACAGAATACAAGTGACAGCAAGGAATGATTAAAGGCTGATGAGGGAAAAATTAGAGTATGAGAGAAAGCTAGCTGGAAGTATAAAAACAGTAAGAGTTTTTATCAATACTTTTAAAAAGAGTTAACAAAATAAGTGCTGGTCCTATAGAAAGTGAGCCTGGAGAATTGATAATGGAAAACAAGGAGATGGCAGATGAATTGAACAGGTATTTTGCATCAGTCTTCACTATAAAGGATACAAGTAGCATCCCAGAAGCAGCCATAAACCAGGAAATGGAAATGGGTGAAGGAAGTCAGGAAAATTACAGTCACCAGAGGAGTGGTAGAGTAAATTGTTGGAGCTGTGGGCTGACAAGTGCCCAGGTCCTGATGGGCTTCATCCTAGGGTCTTAAAAGAAGTGTCTAGAGAGATAGTTGATGCATTGGTTTTAATTTTCCAAAACTCCCTAGATTCGGGGAAGGTCTCATTAGATTGGAAGAAAGCAAATGTAACTCCATTATTCAAAAAGGGAGGGAGATAGAAAGTGGGAAACCACAGGCCAATTAGTTTAACAGGGAAAATATTAGAAGCTGTTATTAAAGAAGTTATAGCAGGGCACTTGGATAAGCTCAAGGTCATCAGGCAGAGTCAACATGATTTTGTGAAAGGGAAATCATGTTTAACCAAATTATTGGAGTTCTTTGAGGAAGTAACAGGTGCTGTGGATAAAGGGGAACCAGTGGATGTAACGTAATTAGATTTCCAGAAGGCATTTGACAAAGTGCTACATCAAAGGTTATTGTGGAAAATAAAAGCTCATGGTATATTGGCATGGATAGAAGGTTGGCAAGCTAACAGCAAGCAGAGAGTAGCATAAATTGTTTCTTTTCAGGTTGGCAAGTTATAACGAGTGGTGTGCCACAGGGATCAGTGCTGGGGCCTCAACTGTTTACAATTTATATAAATGACTTGGATGAAGGGATGGATGGGATAGTTGTCAATTGCTGATGACACAAAGATAGGCAGTAAAGTAATTTGTGAAGAGGACGTAGGGAGGCTACAAAGTGACATGGACAGGTTAAGTGAGTGGGCAAAGATCTGGCAAATGGAGTATAATGTGGGAAAATGTGAAATTGTCTATTTTGGCAGGAAGAATAAAAGAGAAGCACATTATCTAAATGGTGAGAGATTGCAGAGCTGTGAAGTGCAGAGGGACCTAGGTGTCCTAGTGCACGAATCACAAAAGGCAAGTACAGCAAGTAATTAGGAAAGTTAATAGAATGTTATCATTTATTGCGAGGGGAATTGAATACAATATGCTTCAGTTGTACAGGGCATTGGTGAGACCACGTTTGGAGTACTGTATACAGTATTGGTCTCCTTATTTAAGGAAGGATGTAAATGCGTTGGAAGCAGTTCAGAGAAGGTTTACCAGACTAATAACTGGAATGGGTGGGTTGTCTTATGAAGAAAGATTGGACAGACTAGGCTTGTATCTGTTGGAGTTTACAAGGGTAAAGGGTGACTTGATTGAAACATATAAGATCCTGAGGGGTCTTTACAGGGTGGATGTGGAGAGGATGTTTCCTCCTGTGGGAGAATCTAGAACAAGGGGCCACCCATTTATAACAGAGAGGGGGCAAAATTTTTTCACTCAGAGGGTTGCGAATCTTTGGAACTCTCTTCCCGAAAAGGTGGTGGCAGCAAAGCCTTTGAATATTTTTAAGGCAGAGGTGGATAGATTCTTGGTAAGCAAGCAGACGATAAGTTATCGGGGGTAGGCGGGATGCAGATTTGAGGTTATTAAATGGCTGAGCAGGCTCGGAAGGGCCGACTGGCCTACTTCTGTTCCTTGCTCGTATGTAACCTACCCAAAGGAGTTCTGAAGGGCAGGTTACAGAGGTGTTTAAAGATTTTGTACGCAAAGGGAAAATATGTCCATGTTTACAGGGAAAAGCAAGAAAGTAAGTCAAAATTTTAAGGGACACAGGGGGGCTAGCCAGTCCTTAACATTATGGAATAGTGCTATCTGTTGTCCAGAAGCATCTTTGCAGGAGAGAGCTTTGATGAAGGCAATTCATGGAAGAGTCAAACCTAGTTCATTGTATAAATTTTAAAAGTGATTTGAAAACAGGAGAGATGATTGTTGGGGTAGTAGAGAAATTGCGCATGGGTTCAATCTATTCTAGGGAATGATATAGCTGGATCACAGATGTTGACTATGCCTACTGTAGTAGAGCAGCCTGTTGAGACACAGTCAACAGGGGTTTTACAGAAAGATTATCCTGGATTGTTTCCAGATTGTATGTTGACGAGGTCACAGATGCACAAGTTTAAACAGGAAGAGGAAGAATCTAAGAGAAAGGGGAGGATGCTGAAATTCAGTTGGCTGGGTCTGTCTTTGAACAGATTACTCAGGAAGAGAAGATGAAAGTCAATGAGGTTGAGGTGTTTAATTCATTGAAGTTGGTGGAGTTACAGCAGCAGGATCCAGACTTGAAGAAGTTATATCAGACTGCTTATTCTGAAACAAAAGCTGAATACATTCCTGAGTATTATGATATTAAGGACAAAATGCTAATGCGGAAATGGAGAACGCCTCATGGTCCAGCAGATGAAAAGTGGGCAATAGTGTACCAAGTAGCGATACCATCTGGGTACTGGAATGAAATTTTGAGACTAGCTCATGAAATTCCAATGGCTAGACATTTGGGATTTAGGAAAACTCAAGCTAAAATACAAAAGCAGTTCTATTGGTCTGGACTACATAAAGATGTAGTCAAATTCTGTCAAACATGTCACACATGTCAGGTGATAGGAAAATCTCAAGCAGTGACTAAGTCTGCACCTTTAATGCGAATTCCAGCATTTGAGGAATTAACATCTGCTGTGGTCATAACAATACCATTCTTAACCTTCTTATTCTGCCATGGATGATGTATCCTTCTCAAAGAATCTTTTGTTCCCTCACTGGGATAAATCTTTGCTGGGAGCTATCAAATATCTCCTTAAAGGTCATTCATTGCAACTCTACTGCCTGCCTCTTAAACTAGCTTGCCAGTTCACTTTAGCTAGCATTGTCTTCATACCCTTATAATTACCTTTATTCAGGTTTAAAACACTAGTCTGAGGCTCACACTTCTCCCCTTCTATCATGTTATGATCATTGTCACCTGGAGCCGCCTTTACTATAAGGTTATTAATTAATCTTGTCTCATTGCACATTACCAGGTCTAGGGTAGCCTGCACCTAGGCTGGCTCTGGAATGTCCCAAATACACTCTATGAACTCAATCTCCAGGCTACCTTTGCCAATTTGATTCTTTCAATCTACAAATAGATTAAAATCACCCATGATTATTGCGGTACCTTTCTTACACACTCCATTTATTTCTTCTTCTATGCTCTGTTTACAGTGTACCTACTGTTAATGGACCAATAAACTTTACCCAAACTGATTCTACATCTTGGTCTTTTGCGCCAAGGTCATCTTTCCCTGCTGTACCAATGACATCCTTAATTAACAGAGCAACCCCACCACCTTTTCCTAGCTTCCTATCTTTTTGAAATGTCAAATACCCTTCAATATTTAGGTCCCAGCCTTGATCATCCTGCAACTATGTCTTGGTGATTGCTACCAAATCACACATTTATTTCTAACTGTGCCAACAATTCATCCATTTTGTTATGAATGCTGCACACATTCAGATACAGAGCCTTTAACTTTGTCTTTTTACTATTTGTGCACTCTCTGCCCTTTTCTGCTGGTGCACTCTTGAGTTTGAACGCTCTGTCCCTTCCTGCGACACTTGGGTTACCATTACCCAAGTTGGTACTTTGCTCTAATACCTCATTGTTTCCCTTCCATTTACATATCCCCTTGCATGATCCCTCCCCCCGACTATTTGTTTAAAGCCCTCTCTGCTACCCTAATGTGTGACTCGCCAGAACACTAGTCCTTGCATGGTTTAGGTGAAGACTGTCCCAATGGTACAGCTCCCACTTTCCCCAGTACTGGTGCCAGTGCCCCATGAATCGAAACCCATTTCTCCCACACCAGTCTTTGAGCCCTGCATTCATCTCTCTAAATCTTATTTACCCTGTGCCAATTTGTTCATGGCTCAGGTAATGATCCAGAGATTGAGGTTCTGCTTTATAATTTAGCCCGAGCTGTTCATAATCCCAATGCAGAACCTCCTTCCTGGTCCTACCTATGTCTTTGGTGCCAAAGTAGACCATGAGCACTGGATCCTCTCCCTTCCAATGCAAGTTCCTCTCCAGCGCAGAGCAGATGTCCCGAACCCTGGCACCGGTCAGGCAACACAGCCGTCTGGACTATCTCTCCTTGCTGCAGAGAACTGTGTCTATTTCCCTGACTATACAATCTCCTGCTACCACTACATTCCTAGCAACCTCTCACCTACTTGAATGGCCTCCTGTAACATGGCATCATGGTGAGTTTACTTATCCACCCTGCAGCCCCAATTTCATCCATACAGGCTGCAAGAGTCTCAAACAAGGGCTGAGGCTCCTCCAAATCTCAATCCTGCCTCAGCTATTGTCATATCCTCCTGTCCCTGACCACTGACCAAATCTGAAGACTCTAAACTAAGGGGTGTGACTAATGCCTGGTATAAAATGTCTAGATAACTTTCCCCCTCCCTGATGCGTTGGTATCTGCAACTCGGCCTCTAGCTCAATGACTCTGAGCCGAAGCTCTTTAAGCTGCAGACGCTTACTACTTATGTAACCCTCAATCAGTCCGGCACCTAGGAGCTCCCACATTCTGCAGTCACAACATATCATCTTTCCTGCCACCTTTGTTATGGTTTAATTAATTTATTACTTTCTTAATCAATTTATAATGAATAAATGCTACAACACCAATGCATTTGAACTCTCTCTTTAAAGGCTATCCGTTGTTCAGTTATCATTTTGCCTGCCAACCTTTGTTTCCGATTTACTTGGCACAGATCTATTCTTATCCCATTGAAGCTGGCTTTCCCTCATTTAATTATTCTGACCCTGGATTGTTCTTTGTCCTTTTGCAAAGCCAACCTAAACCTTATGATACAATGATCACTGTCCCTTAAATGTTCTCCCACTGAAACGTGATCCCCCTGACCCACCTCATTCCCAAGAACCAGGTCTAGTAGTGCCTCTTTTCTTGTTGGATTGGAAACATACTGCTGTAGGAAATTTTCTTGAATGCACTCTAGGAGCTATTGTCCCTCTCTGCCCTTTACGCTACTGCTACCCCAGTCTATATTTGGATAATTAAAGTTCTCCATTACAACTACTCTATAATTCTTTCATCTCTCTGTAATTTCCTAGCAAGCTTGCTCCTCTAGATCTTTCCCATTAGGTGGTGACCAGTAGACTACACCGAGCAATGTAATAGTGCTTCTATGGTTCCTTACCTCTAAGCATATAAATTCTGTACTTGACCCTTCTTAGGACATCCTCTCTCTCCAACATTGCAATGTTCTCCTCCAATACTGCCACCTCTCCCCCTTTCCTTCCTTCCTTATCTTTCCTGAACACCTTATATCCAGGAATATTTAATACCCAGTCCCGTCCTTTATTGAGCCAGATCTCTGTTATTTCTACAGCTTCATATTTCCGAGTGGCTGTCTGTGCCTGCAGCTCACCTGTTTTATCTTCCACACTCTGCATATGCATATTCACATACATGCACAGTAATTCTAAATCAGACCTTATTACATTTTCTCTTACTCCGAACCTACCTAATACTTTACCATTTCCTACTCTAGTGCTATCTGTCTCTCGTTACTCTCTGTGTGCGTTGGGTTTTCTCTCCAACATGACCTCCTGGTTCCCTCACCCCGACCAAGTTAGTTTAAACCCTCTCCAGTGGCACGGGCAAATCCCCCTGTGATTTCAGGAAAGAAATTTGCTGTCCTTACCTGGTCTGGCCTACATGTCACTCCAGGCCCACAACAGGGGAATGTCGCTGGGCTAGTAATCCAAAAACCCAGGCTAATGCATAGGTTCAAACCCCACCACGGTAGCCACTGGTGGGAATTAAATTCAATTAATGAAATCTGGAATTGGAAGCTAGTCTCAATAATGGTGATAATGAAACTATCATCGATTGTTGTAAAAATCCATCTGGTTCACTAATGTCCAATAGGGAAGGACAACTGCCATCCTTACCTGGTCTGGCCTACATGTGATCCAGACCCACAGCAGTGTGGTTACCTTTTAATTGCCCTCTGAAATGGCTGGCCAAGTTGTCAAAAAGAAAGGACACCACCATCTTATCAAGGCAATTAGGGATGGATAATAATGACACCTAGATCTCATAAATGAACATGGTAGAACAGAACTTGAATATTGCTGAAGAGACATGTTGTCAAAGCTGTTCATCTTGCTCTCTTCAGAACAAAAGCAAGAATGCCAAATTTCAAAGGGAACAACAATTTATACTACAGGAGAAAAGGCTGCTGATTAGTTGGAAAGTCAATTCTGATTGGCCAAGGTGCTGCCATGGAGAAAGCAACAGGAATTGCCATGCTTCTGGGTAATTCAAAAAAAGATCCAAGGCTTGAACATATTCACTTTGCAGAGAACAGGTCCCTGCATATGAATGTTGCCTCTAGCAAGCATAAATGAACCATGTGACAAGTTGGACTGCCTTATCTTAATTATATTAAATCTTGATTATCCTAAATTGGTAGTGTAATTATCGGCGCACTCAGGATTGTTCAGCAAGTGTTGTCCAATCGTGCAATCATATCTAACAAGTAGATGTTTTGTCTTGGGTTTTGCAAGCACTGGGGAGGTTGAGTATGGTCTGTACTCTGCCTATTATGAGTAACTCAAGGAACGTGCTGTTTGATTTGATCAGTCAAGCATTGTGATGTACAGCCTGGCATCACACAGGCACTGAAATTCACACACAACGTTGCTCAATCATGTGGTAGGCAGAACATCTTTCTGGATTGATGACAGCATACTGCTAGTAGTAACTATCACTTGTGTAACCACTGCATGGTAGCAGTGTGAAATGGTTCACTTAACCTGTTGTTCACATTTTTCAGATACTTTGCTTTTCCAGGGTAATCTGAGGTGGACCTGGCACTTTTCAGGTGGCCTTTAGCCCATTTGCGAGTTAGCACAATACACAGTGAACAGTTATCTGCTCAGGATAGCCATTGTCCTGCAGGATAGCCATTGGTGTGCTGTATTCCTGCGTCAAGCTGCAGGATGACCAAATGGTCAGGGCCCTATTTACAAGAAACCTTTACAGCCTTCCACACTCAATATTGAGCACAACCATTTCAAAACGCAATCACTGTTCCAATTATTTTGGGCAGCAGTTGCTGTAACTGCTTGAACCCATCACATGTTATTTAATTCCTCCTGGCTTCCACCCTATCAAAGGTCTTCTCTTTTGCACTTCCCTCCCCACTTCTGGACTTGCTTACAACCCAGTTCTACCCAACTTTTTCCCAGTTCTGATGAAAGGGAATTGAGCTGAAACATTAACTCTATCACTCTCGCCATAGGTTCTGAGTATTTCCAGGATGTTGTGTTTTACACCCTCAATCTAATATAGTTCAAGTTATCAATGTTTGGCCTCAGTCTCTTTCCGATCTCAGGAACATTATATCTGAATTTACCCAGCAGAAGTCCAAAGTAGAATGTCACCTGATACACACACGGGCTCCGTGAAGTAAAATCTTCCTCCAGGCTTCAGGATTCGAGCTATTTCAGCAAAAACCTCAAAACTGTGCATGGTGGCAGAGTTTGGTACTAAGCCTGAGAGCACGAGGTCAAAACTGGAGTCCCGGTGAGCAGCTGAAGTTAGAGAGAGAGAGAGCAGTGATTGAAAGTCATGGGACAGCACGGTAAGAACAAAGCCACACTAACAGCAGCGCCCCCCCCCCATCCCACTTCCCCGCACCAAGCAGATCTTACTGGACAGTCTAAAGGCTGTATTGGCAATCACAGCGTAGTCACCCAGTGTTAAATACAGCTTATTTATTAACATGCACAGGTATATGATTAAATAACAACCAAGAGAAACTCTTTCTCACACAGAGGGTTGAGCGCTGTGCTTATGTCAACATTTAAGAATAACTTAGATAATTGTTATGGAAAGTGGGGATGACAGAATATTGGGAAAGAACAGGAACAAATGATGAGAATAGTACTAGTGCGGAGGGTAGATCCCTCGCTGATCAGTCACTCAAATGCTTAATTAGATATGGAGAATATTTTGTTATCCGCTCTAATCAAGGACTGGTGGAAATGAGAGGGTGTGGAGTAAGCTAAGAAATCAGGCTGGATGGAGGTGGCAGTCAGAGCTCCCCAGAGGTGAGAAGAGTGATAATATCACTGTAACTATTGGCAGGAAAGAGATAGACCATGTGGGAAGTGGAGAAAACAAAGTTAGTAAAGTAGCTTTGCAACTTACATATGGTCAATCTCCCGATGTTTTCCATTGCCACATACCCGAATTCCCCAGCGACTGCCCGAATGTCTTGAACCAGTTGCATCCCGGACTCAGCAGTGGATGAATTGTCCCAGAGGACAACCACATTGTGGCCAGACTTTATATCAAATCGATCCATTAAAAATCCTGAAAAACACAATATTATTAAAAACAAAAACAGAATTACCTGGAAAAACTCAGCAGGTCTGGCAGCATCGGCAGAGAAGAAAACAGTTGACGTTTCGAGTCCTCATGACCCTTCCGATATTATTAAATGCTGACAGTTACACGGAGCAGACATCACCTCATTATCCCTCTCCCCCGTTTTCCCTTCTCCCTCCCATTCTCATCCTGTCTCCCCCCAACCTCCGTCTCTCACCCGTCCCCCTCTCGCCCCTCCCTCCCTCTCTCTCCCCCTCCTCCTCCTCCTCTCTTCTCCCTCCCTCTTCCCCTCTCTCTCTCAATCTCTCTGTATAGATATTCCCCTCTATCTCTCTCTTTATATATAAATATATATCAGTATTTATGTCTCCATTTCGCACTCACTCTCTATGTCGGCGCTGTTTTGACGTCATCGGATCGCGACTAAAGTGACGTCACAGAAGACGTGATGGCGGCGCTCTGGTGGAGCGGACTGCAGAGAGGACTGCGGATCGGTAATCCACCCGGGGAGATGGTGCTGATCCCGGTGCAGAGCGGAGAGGGAATCTGGACTGGGACAGTGGACAGGGCGCGGGGACTCGGGTGGTTATTTTATCTGCAGATTTGCCCAGTTTATTAGTCTCATCACGTTAAGGTTAATTTTAAATCTACAGCATGAACCGTCTCATGTTTCACCCTTTCAAACACCACCTTCAATGTCATCGAGATATCCCCTGCAGCCGAAATCCAATTCTGCTTCACATCAGCCTCCTCACACCTTACTTCATCCAACCTTATTTCACCCGAACCATAACCTTCTCAAAACAAGAACAGAATTACCTGGAAAAACTCAGCAGGTCTGGCAGCATCGGCGGAGAAGAAAAGAGTTGACGTTTCGAGTCCTCATGACCCTTCGACAGAACTGCAGTCTAGAGGGAGATTTGCTCTGTCTCTGACCCCGTGCTGTACCTGTCCTGGGAGTGTTTGATGGGGACAGTGTAGTGGGAGCTTTACTCTGTATCTAACCCCGTGCTGTACCTGTCTTGGGAGTGTTTGATGGGGACAGTGTAGAGGAAGATTTACTCTGTATCTGACCCCGTGCTGTACCTGCCCTGGGAGTGTTAGATGGGGACAGTGTAGAGAGACATTTACTCTGTATCTAACCCCATGCTTTACCTGTCCTGAGAGTGTTTGATGGGACAGTGTAGAGGGAGATTTGCTCTGGATCTAACCCTGTGCTGTGCATGTCCTGGGAGTGTTTGATGGGACAGTGTAGTGGGAGCTTTACTCTGTATCTGACCCTGTGCTGTACCTGCCCTGGGAGTATTTGATGGAATTGCTGGGGTAGTTTTTTTTGCTATGTTTGAATGGCAGAACTGAAGTCCCTTTTCTCTCCCAGCAGCTGGTCTGTACTCCCGTGATGTAGTGCGCAGGGGTCTGCGAACATCAACGTACTTAAGCATGGTTGGTGAGGAGCAGCAGCCCAGAGAGCATTACCAAAGCCCACAGACGTACACAGTGGCTCAGGAATCATACTCCAGGTATGGTCAACAGCTTTGAAGCTCCTGTAGATGAGCAGTACAACGGCATCATTCTCCATATCGAGGAGTAATCGGCTTCACAGGAAATTAAAAGCAGCATCCCCAGTCGTTCAGATCACAAGAGAAACTAAATTGTGTAAGATGTAACCTTTTCCTCACAGGTCACCATATGTTTCCGTCATGGGAACTGTGCGAAATAATAAGACAGCCCCCAAAGCTCAAATTAAACACAAGTGCCTACTAAGTTTGAACCATATCTTCCCCCTGTTATGAGTCTCCAGTTACCATCTAGACGGACAAGGGCAGCAGATAGATGGGAACGTCACTACCTGGAAGTTAGCCAAGCCACTCACCATCCTGACTAGGGAATATATCGCCGTTCCTTCACTGTCACTGGGTTAAGATCCTGGAACTCCCTAACAGCACTGTGGGTGTACCTACACCACATGGACTGCAGCGGTTCAAGAAGGCAGCTCACCACCACCTTCTCAAGGGCAATTAGGGATGGGCAATAAATGCTGGCCCAGCCAGCGATGCCCATATCCTATGAAAGAATAAAATTGCCAGATTCGGTGCTGTATGATTGAGTGTAATGGCAAATGTACATGAAAGCTCAGCGGTGTTACAGTTGGCATAGTGTTTGCAGTATTACAGTTGGCATAGTTCTTGCAATATTACAGATGGCATAGTGCTTGCAGTATTACAGATGGCATAGTGCTTGCAGTATTACAGTTGGCATAATGCTTGCAGTATTGGCCTCCACATTATTGGAAAGATGTTACAGCAATAGAGGGTTGCAGTGCAGATTCACTTGGATGCTGGCTTTATGGAGACATCCAAACAAAAACTTGAAATAATTGGTCCTGTTTTAGATACAAGCAAGGAACTGATTGGATGATTTAATAGTGATGTTTCATATTATGAAGAGATGTGACAGAACAGAAACAGACTCTTTGCAGTGTTTGAGATGTGTAATATTTAGGATAGAGGGCAGGAGAGGCTTTTCACACCAAAGCTTGCGAGTCTGTGGAATGCATTCTTAGAGTCAGTGACTCAGTAGGGAGTCTGTTAGAAATAGTTTAGATAAGTGATTTAAGGAAATCATGCTGGTGGGATATGAGAACAGAAACATAGGATTGGAATAGTGCTTCTGTGGCAGGTAAACACCAAAATGGACAGGATGAGCCAACCATTGGTACCAGCTGCTGGGTGAGCTGGGGGTGCCAGCTGCTGGGTGAGCTGGAGGTGCCGGCTGCTGGGTGAGTTGGGGGTGCCGGCTGCTGGGCGAGCTGGGGGTGCCGGCTGCTGGGCGAGCTGGGGGTGCCGTGGGCTGGGGGTGCCGGCTGCTGGGTGAGCTGGGGGTGCCAGCTAGAGCGGTAAATTGAGCACAATTCTGATTCTATGGGAGATGCTGCTGGAGCTGTGTGCATCTATCTGTCTGTACTTATGTAACTGTGTGCATTGATTGGGTGAGAAGGCCCTCCACTCTCCCTCCATGTTTGAATACCTTTCTGACCCTATGGAATCCATAAGACAGTATTATTCCATACCTCCAGAAAGGGGTAGAGAAATTGGGAAGAGGTGAAGGGAACAGGCAAAGCACTGGGCACTGAGTGAGGAAGTACTGTTGTTAATTGTGTATTGTTTGAGTTAATTGTGTTAAGCTGGTGGACTGGGGACTGAGCTGTGCTCCTATATATAGGAACAGCCGGTGTGCCAACCAGCTCAGGGGACCTCCTTGTTAGCTTGCTCCTGGGCCTGCCCAAGGCAGCGGGCAATCGAGGGGTCATTTAGCCTGATTCCCTGCCCCTCTTCCAAGGTTATGTCTGTGCCCGCGTGTCCCTGCAGAGGTAACTAGGTGTTGGAGGCCTTTCACGATTAGTGGGCACCGGGGGACTGGACTACAACATCGCCCCTGGGAATGTTATTTTAACTTAAGATGAGATTTTCTTTATATTACAGTGGGTCAATGGGACACTTAATTAGTCATGGGTTCGAAAAAGATAGGAACAGACAAATATAATTCAAAAACAGAATTACCTGGAAAAACTCAGCAGGTCTGGCAGCATCGGCGGAGAAGAAAAGAGTTGACGTTTCGAGTCCTCATGACCCTTCGACAGAACTTGCGTTCGAGTCCAAGAAAGAGTTGAAATATAAGCTGGTTTAAGGTGTGTGTGGGGGGGGGCAGAGAGATAGAGAGACAAAGAGGTGGAGGGGGGGGTGGGGGGGTGTGGTTGTAGGGACAAACAAGCAGTGATAGAAGCAGATCATCAAAAGATGTCAACGACAATAGTACAATAGAACACATAGGTGTTAAAGTTAACGTTGGTGATATTATCTAAACGAATGTGCTAATTAAGAATGGATGGTAGGGCACTCAAGGTATAGCTCTAGTGGGTTTTTTTTTATATATAATGGAAATAGGTGGGAAAAGGAAAATCTTTATAATTTATTGGGAAAAAGAAGGGGAGGGGGGAAACAGAAAGGGGGTGGGGATGGGGGAGGGAGCTTACGACCTAAAGTTGTTGAATTCAATATTCAGTCCAGAAGGCTGTAAAGTCCCTAGTCGGAAGATGAGGTGTTGTTCCTCCAGTTTGCGTTGGGCTTCACTGGAACAATGCAGCAAGCCAAGGACAGACATGTGGGCAAGAGAGCAGGGTGGAGTGTTGAAATGGCAAGCGACAGGGAGGTTTGGGTCATTCTTGCGGACAGACCGCAGGTGTTCTGCAAAGCGGTCGCCCAGTTTACGTTTGGTCTCTCCAATGTGGAGGAGACCACATTGGGAGCAACGAATGCAGTAGACTAAGTTGGGGGAAATGCAAGTGAAATGCTGCTTCACTTGAAAGGAGTGTTTGGGTCCTTGGACAGTGAGGAGAGAGGAAGTGAAGGGGCAGATATTGCATTTTTTGCGTGGGCATGGGGTGGTGCCATAGGAGGGGGTTGAGGAGTAGGGGGTGATGGAGGAGTGGACCAGGGTGTCCCGGAGGGAGCGATCCCTACGGAATGCCGATAAGGGGGGTGAAGGGAAGATGTGTTTGGTGGTGGCATCATGCTGGAGTTGGCGGAAATGGCGGAGGATGATCCTTTGAATGCGGAGGCTGGTGGGGTGATAAGTGAGGACAAGGGGGACCCTATCATGTTTCTGGGAGGGAGGAGAAGGAGTGAGGGCGGATGCGCGGGAGATGGGCCGGACACGGTTGAGGGCCCTGTCAACGACCGTGGGTGGAAAACCTTGGTTAAGGAAGAAGGAGGACATGTCAGAGGAACTGTTTTTGAATGTAGCATCATCGGAACAGATGCGACGGAGGCGAAGGAATTGAGAGAATGGGATGGAGTCCTTACAGGAAGCGGGGTGTGAGGAGCTGTAGTCGAGATAGCTGTGGGAGTCGGTGGGTTTGTAATGGATATTGGTGGACAGTCTATCACCAGAGATTGAGACAGAGAGGTCAAGGAAGGGAAGGGAAGTGTCAGAGATGGACCACGTGAAAATGATGGAGGGGTGGAGATTGGAAGCAAAATTAATAAATTTTTCCAAGTCCTGACGAGAGCATGAAGCGGCACCGAAGTAATCATCGATGTACCGGAGAAAGAGTTGTGGAAGGGGGCCGGAGTAGGACTGCAACAAGGAATGTTCCACATACCCCATAAAGAGACAGGCATAGCTGGGGCCCATGCGGGTACCCATAGCCACACCTTTTATTTGGAGGAAGTGAGAGGAGTTGAAGGAGAAATTGTTCAGCGTGAGAACAAGTTCAGCCAGACGGAGGAGAGTAGTGGTGGATGGGGATTGTTCGGGCCTCTGTTCGAGGAAGAAGCTAAGGGCCCTCAGACCATCCTGGTGGGGGATGGAGGTGTAGAGGGATTGGACGTCCATGGTGAAGAGGAAGCGGTTGGGGCCAGGGAACTGGAAATTGTTGATGTGACGTAAGGTGTCAGAGGAATCACGGATGTAGGTGGGAAGGGACTGGACAAGGGGAGATAGAAGGGAGTCAAGGTAATGAGAAATGAGTTCTGTGGGGCAGGAGCAAGCTGAGATGATCGGTCTACCAGGGCAGTTCTGTTTGTGGATTTTGGGTAGGAGATAGAAGCGGGCCGTCCGAGGTTGGGCGACTATCAGGTTGGAAGCTGTGGGAGGGAGATCCCCAGAGGGGATGAGGTCAGTGACAATCCTGGAAACAATGTCTTGATGTTCAGTGGTGGGGTCATGGTCCAGGGAGAGGTAGGAGGAATTGTCTGCGAGTTGACGCTCAGCCTCCGCGAGGTAGAGATCAGTGCACCAGACAACAACAGCACCACCCTTGTCAGCGGGTTTGATGACAATGTCAGGGTTGGACCTGAGAGAATGGAGTGCAGTAAGTTCAGAGAGAGACAGGTTAGAATGGGTGAGAGGAGCAGGGAAATTGAGATGACTAATGTCACGCCGACAGTTCTCAATGAAAAGATCGAGAGAAGGTAAGAATCCAGAGGGAGGGGTCCAGGTGGAGGGAGAATATTGGAGATGGGTAAAAGGATCCGTTGAACTGGCAGAGGACTCCTGCCCAAAGAAGTGAGCCCGGAGACGAAGACGGCGGAAGAAGAGTTCAGTATCATGCCGAGCCCGAAATTCATTGAGGTGAGGGCGTAAGAGTATGAAACTAAGTCCTTTGCTGAGATATAATTGTTGGATTGGAGATGTATGATATATAGGGTGTCTCTGTGAATTAACACTTGTAACTGGATTAAGATTCCAGTTCCTTCCTTCAACCATCGTCTCTCTAAATTGTAATGACTGTTACTGGATCACCACATTTCCACACCACCCTGATCACAATCAGTCGTGTCAGAAAATGGTACAGCTGGATCTGCTGCAGGGAACCAATGGGGCACACCAGTGCTGTCACTGTTTTCCAGCTCGGAATCCCCTTTCCCCTGGGTTAATCAGATATGATGGAGTAACTGGTGCATTTCTTACTCTTCTGTTCACCTTTTTCCAGCAGTCATTCCGATCAGAATGGGCAGAAAGCAGAGGGATTTGAATCTGAAGAGGAGCTGAGACAGCAGCTCCTTTCTGCAGCTCTGGAATTTGTTCCCAGCTTTGGATGGTCACTGGAGGCTGTGGCAGAGGGAGCCAAGGTAGAGGAACCAAGATTTGCTCAAAGCTACAAAGCAGTAAAAATGTTGTATCTGCACAAACTTCCAATCTGCTGAATTCAATTTCCTGTTCCTGTACCGTTTATCCATTCGAAATTCCTAATTCGCATTTCCATTGAAACAACCTGTTTAAAAGGGTCAATCTGTCATACCCTCTCAGCACTGGTGATGTTAAAGCATCTCATGTTTCACGTTACCCTCTACACCCTCCCCACCAAACACTCCCAGGACAGGTACAGCACCAGGTTAGATACAGAGTAAAGCTCCCTCTACGCTGTCCCCAGCAAACACTCCCAGGACAGGTACAGCACTGGATTAGATACAGAGTAAATGTCCCTCTACACTGTCCCCATCAAACACTCCCAGGACAGGTACAGCACAGGGTTAGATATAGAGTAAAATTCCGTCTACACTGTCCCAATCAAACACTCCCAGGACAGGTACAGCACTGGGTTAGATACAGAGTAAAATTCCCTCTACATTGTCCCCATCAAACACTCCGGGGACAGGTACAGCACGGGGTTAGATACTGAGTAAAGCTCCCTCTACACTGTCCCATCAAACACTCCCAGGACAGGTACAGCACTGGGTTAGATACAGAGTAAAGCTGTTTATGCAGTTCCCCTTTGAATACCTCGATTGACCCTGCCTCCGCCACACTCACAGGCAGCGCATTCCAGATCCTCACCACTCGCTGTTTGAAGAAGCTTTCCCTCATGTCGCCTTTGCTTCTTTTGTCAATCACCTTAAATCTGTCTCCCTCTGGTTCTCAATCCTTCACGAATGGGAACAGTTTCTCCCTATCTACTCTGTCCAGACACCTCAAGATTTTGAATATCTCTCTCAAGTCTCCTCTCAAATTTCTCTTCTACAATCTATCAACAATCTATCACCCCTGGAACCATTCTCGGGAAACTTTTCTGCACTCTGTCCAATGCCTTCACATCTTTCCTAAAGTGTGGTGCCCAGAACTGGGCAGAGTACCCCAGCTGAGGCTGAACCAGTGTTTTATACAGGGTGACCATAATCTCATTGCATTTGTACTCTCTGCCCCTATTAACACAGCCCAGAATCCAGTAGGCCTTATTAACCACTATCTCAACCTGTCCTGCAACATTTAATGAGTTATGCACATATACCCCCAGAACTCTGATCCTGCATCCCGTTTGAATTGTACCGTTTATTTTATATTGTCTCTCTGTGTTCTTTCAACCAAATTGAATCGCTTCACGCTTCTCTGCATCAAATTTCATCTGTCCCTCTCTTTGCTCTGTCCCACTTCCCCAGCTGGCTCTCACACTCTCTCCCTCTCTTTCCTCCCACCTCGCTCGCTTTCTCCCTCTCTCACTCCCTTGCACTCTCCCTATCTCCTGCTGTCCCTCGGGCTCTCCTACTCTCGTCCCTCACCTCCCTTCATTCCCTTCTCTCAAACCTTCCCTCTCCCTTTCTTCCCCCTCACCCTCTCCCACTCTCTTCCCCCTCACCCTCTCCTGCTCTCTCGATCTCTTCCTCTCTCGTGCTCTCAGTCTCCCTGCTCTCTCCTTCTCGCTCTCTCCCTCTCCTGCTGCTGGCTCTCTTCCCCTCTCTCCGCCTCTCCCTCCCTCTCTCAGTTTTCTCTATTCTTTTCCTCTCCCTCTTGCCTCTTCCCTCCCACACTCTCTTGCTGCTGCATGTCTCCCTCTTTCGCACTCTACATCTCGTGCTCTCCCTCTCCCTCCCTCGCTATCTCGCGCTCTCCCTCTTCCCTCCCTCGCTATCTCGCGCTCTCCCTCTTCCCTCCCTCGCTATCTTGCGCTCTCCCTCTTCCCTCCCTCGCTATCTCGCGCTCTCCCTCCCTCGCTATCTCGCGCTCTCCCTCTTCCCTCCCTCGCTATCTCGCGCTCTCCCTCTTCCCTCCCTCGCTATCTCGTGCTCTCCCTCTACCCGCCCTCGCTATCTCGCGCTCTCCCTCTCCCTCCCTCGCTATCTCGCTCTCTCCCTCTTCCCTCCCTCGCTATCTTGCGCTCTCCCTCTTCCCTCCCTTGCTATCTTGCGCTCTTCCTCCCTATCTCGCGCTCTTCCCTCCCTCGCGCTCTCCCTCCCTCACTATCTCGTGCTCTCCCTCTCCCTCCCTCGCTATCTTGCGCTCTCCCACTTCCCTCCCTCGCTATCTCACGCTCTCCCTCTTCCCTCCCTCGCTATCTCGCGCTCTCCCTCTTCCCTCCCTTGCTATCTTGCGCTCTCCCTCTCTATCTCGCGTCTCCCTCTCCCTTTCCCGCTGTCTCGCGCTCTCCCTCTCCCCCCCTCGTTATCTCGCGCTGTCCTTCTCCCTCCCTCGCTATCTCGCGCTCTCCCTCTCCCTCCCTCGCTGTCTCGGGCTCTCCCTCTCCCTCCCTCGCTGTCTCGCGCTCTCCCTCTCGCTGTCTCGCGCTCTCACTCTCCCTCCCTCGCTGTCTCATGCTTTCCCTCTCCCTCCCTCGCTGTTTCACGCTCTCCTCCCTCCCTCACTGTCTCGCGCTCTTCCTCTCCCTCGCTGTCTCGCGCTCTCTCTCTCCCTCCCTCGCTGTTTCACACTCTCCTCCCTCCCTCGCTGTTTCATGCTCTCCTCCCTCCCTCGCTGTCTCGCGCTCTCCTCCCTCCCTCGCTGTCTCGCGCTCTCCTCCCTCCCTCGCTGTCTCGCGCTCTCCTCCCTCCCTCGCTGTCTCGCGCTCTCCTCCCTCCCTCGCTGTCTCGCGCTCTCCTCCCTCCCTCGCTGTCTCACGCTCTCCTCCCTCCCTCGCTGTCTCGCGCTCTCCTCCCTCCCTTGCTGTCTCACGCTCTCCTCCCTCCCTCGCTGTCTCGTGCTCTCCCTCTCCATCCCTTGCTGTCTCGCGCTCTCCCTCCCTTGCTGTCTCGCGCTCTCCCCCCCCTTGCTGTCTCGCACTCTCCCTCCCTCGCTGTCTCGTGCTCTCCCTTCCTCGCTGTCTCGCACTCTCCCTCTCCCTCCCTCGCTGTCTCGCGCTCTCCCTCGCTGTCTCACGCTCTCCCTCCCTCGCTGTCTCACGCTCTCCCTCCCTCGCTGTCTCGCGCTCTCCCTCGCTGTCTTGCGCTCCCTCCCTCGCTGTCTCGCGCTCTCCCTCCCTTGCTGTCTCGTGCTCTCCCTCCCTCGCTGTCTCGCGCTCTCCCTCCCTCGCTGTCTCGCGCTCTCCCTCCCTCGCTGTCTCGCGCTCTCCCTCCCTCGCTGTCTCGTGCTCTCCCTCCCTCGCTGTCTCGCGCTCTCCCTCCCTCGCTGTCTCGCGCTCTCCCTCCCTCGCTGTCTCGCGCTCTCCCTCCCTCGCTGTCTCGCGCTCTCCCTCCCTCGCTGTCTCGCGCTCTCCCTCTCCCTCGCTGTCTCGCACTCTCCCTCCCTCGCTGTCTCGCACTCTCCCTCCCTCGCTGTCTCGCGTTCTCCCTCGCTGTCTCGCGCTCTCCCTCTCCCTCCCTCGCTGTCTCACGCTCTCCCTCCCTCGCTGTCTCACGCTCTCCCTCCCTCGCTGTCTCACGCTCTCCCTCCCTCGCTGTCTCACACTCTCCCTCTCTATCCCTCGCTGTCTCGTGTTCTCCCTCCCTCGCTGTCTCACACTCTCCCTCTCTCGCTGTTTCGTGCTCTCCCTCCCTCGCTGTCTCGCGTTCTCCCTCTCCCTCCCTCGCTGTCTCATGCTCTCCTCCCTCGCTATCTCACACTCTCCCTCTCCCTCCCTTGCTGTCTCGTGCTCTCAATCCCTCGCTGTCTCACACTCTCCCTCCCTCGCTGTCTCGTGCTCTCCATCCCTCGCTGTCTCGCGCTCTCCCTCTCCCTCCCTCGCTGTCTCGCACTCTCCCTCTCCATCCATCCCTCGCTTTCTCGAGCTCTCCCTCTCCCTCGCTATCTCATGCTCTCCCTGTCCCTCCCTCGCTGACTCGCGCTCTCCCTGTCCCTCCCTCGCTGTCTCGCGCTCTCCCTGTCCCTCCCTCGCTGTCTCGCGCTTTCCCTCTCCCTCCCTCGCTGTCTCGCGCTCTCCCTCTCCCTCCCTCGCTGTCTCGCGCTCTCCCTCTCCCTCGCATCTCGCGCTCTCCCTCTCCCTCCCTCACTGTCTCGCGCTCTCCCTCTCCCTCCCTCACTGTCTCGCGCTCTCCCTCTTGCTTTCACTCCCTCCCCACTCTTGCGATTTCTGTCTCTGGACCGCGCCCCCTCGAGCTCGTCCTCCCTCGGCCTCTTGCCCTCACGTTCTATCGCCTTCTCCTTTTCTCACCCTCTCGCGCTCCCCCTCCCTCACACTTGCCCTCTCCCTTTCCTGCCATCCCACTTTCCTGCGCCCTCCCTGGCCCTGGTCTGTGCACCCCCCCCATCCCCCCCAGCCGTCCCGTCCCTCGGCCTCTCCCTCCCCTCCCTCGGCCCCTCTCTCGGCCCCTCTCTCGGGCCCCCCCGCCTTGGCCTCTCCCTCGCCGCCCCCCCCCCCACTCAGCCTCACCCATGGCCCCCCCCTCCCTCGCGCCCCCCCCCCCCCCCCCCCTTCCTTGGCCCCTCCCCTCCCTCGGCCTCTCCCTCTCCTCCTGCTGACTCTCCCTGTCCCTGCCCCAATCTCCTCTTGGTGCCAATGATTGATTCTGTCATAGGATGATGAGGAATGGGATGGTGCTAAGGTGCAGTGTCATCATCGATGTGTCCTCTGCCTGTTATCCTGTCTCAGGTGCTGGATCTGTCACCAGCGGTGACTGGGATGTTGAGTCATGGCCCAGGGGACCTCGTTCTGCACTTTGTGTGCCAGTGTAACAAGCAGCTTTCTGAACAACTGACTGAGCAACACCATCAGGTCCAGGCGGGACAGCAGGAGTAAGTATGACAGTAGATATAATGGCCTCAGACACTCCACTTTTCTGATTCACGCAGATAGATAATTATCCAGAGAGTTCAAAGCCATCGTGGCAGTTTGAGAGATTAGATTTGGTTTTAACGAGTCTGAAAATAAAAAGCTGGGTTCAGTAAGAGTGAGGAGAAAACTGTTGGAATGATGTAAAACACAGCTGGTTCATGAATGTCTTTTAGATATTGAACGATTCTCTTTACCATGTCCGGACCCACACCAATTTGGTTAACATCTCAAACATGCCCTCTCAACGAGACTCTCAGATCAATGGTTAAAGGAGAATGCTTATCACCAAACCCTCCCCCTCACCTCCCCCGCCCCCCCCCCCAACCGCGCTCGCCCCCCTCACCCCGCCCCCCCCACCAGTCCCACCACCTCGCCCCCCCCCCTCAGCCCATTCCCCCCCAACCAGCCCCTCACCCTGTCCCCCCCCTCGCCCTATCCTCACCCCGTCCCCCCCCTCACCCTGTTTCCGCCCCCCCTCGCCCTCCCCTTGCCCAGTCCCCACCCCCTCCCCGTCCCACCTCGCTCCGTCCCCCCGTCCACCACCCTCAACCCCCGTTCATCCCCTCTCTTGCCCCGTTTGCCTCCTCTCCCCGTCCTCCCCTCCAGTCCCACTCCCCATTCCCCCCTCGCCCCGTCCCCCCGCCTCACCCCATTCCCCCCCTTGCACTGTCTCCCCCCTCGCCCTGTCCCCTCCCATCGCCCCATCCCCCCCCTCACCCTGTCCACCCCTCCCGCACCCTCACTCCCCCCCCAACCCCACCTCCCCGTCTGCTGCCCTCGTCTTGTTCTCCCCTCCCTGTCCCGCCCCCTCCCCATCCCCCCCCCTGTTCTTCCGTTCACCCCCACTCTCCATTCCCACCCTCTCCCCGTCACCCCACCTCACCATCCCCCCTTCTCCCCGTCCCACCCTCGCCCTGTACCCAATTTCACAGCATTCCCTCAACCCCCGCGCCCCCCCTCCCAATCCCCCACCTCCCACCCTCGCCCTGTACCCCATTTCCCCACACCATCCACACACCCCCTCAACCCCCCGTCCCCCCTCCCCATCCCCACTCCTGCCCATTCCCACCTCTTCCCGTCTTCCCCCTCTCCCCATCACCCCCTCCAAACCCGACCTCAGTTCCGCTCCTTGCCCCGACCCCCCCCCACTCTCCTCGTCCCGTTCCCCCACTTGCCCCATTCCCCCCTTGCCCCCCCACCCCCTCAGCCCCCATCCCCCCTACTCAATGCCCCTTGCCCCCTCAACCCCCGCCTCCCCGTCTGCCCCCCCTCCCCCCAAACCCCACTTCACCCCCCCCCCACTCAAACACCCATCCCCACTTCGTCCCGTCTCCCCCTCGCCCCTTCCCCCCCTCGCCCCTTCCCCCCCTCGCCCCTTCCCCCCCCGGCCCCTTCCCTCCCCCGGCCCCTTCCCCCCCTTTGCCCCTTCCCCCCTTGCCCCTTCCACCCCCTGGCCCCTTCCCCCCCTCGCCCCGTCCCCCCCGGCCTCGTCCCCCCTGGCCCCGCCCCCACTTCACCCCGCCCCCCCCCACCCCATCCCCGCCTCTCGCCACCCCCCCGCCGCCCCACCACCCCTCCCACGTTCGCACCCCCCCCTCGCCCCGTTCCCCTCCTCTCCTGCCACGCTTCGCCTCGCCCTGACTCCCCATGTCCCTTGCCTGTTCCCCCCACCTTCATCATTCTGTCCCCCTTACCCAACTCCCCACCTCTCTCACCCCACTCCCCCATCCTGTCAGGTGGGGGACCTGAGCAAGACAACTGCGATGCCTTGCTCTCCCCGCACTCAATGAGTTTAGGACTGGAATGGGACCCACCTTCAGCAAGTACTTTCAGAAAAGGATGGGAGAACCAGGAAACCATTTCTTCTCTGACCTAACTCTTTGTTGCTATTTCTGAAGATTTTTCGTTCTGTACACAGAGCCAAGAAGACTGATGGATTTGTGAAGGATGCAGTGGAAGCAAGGCTCCGGATGGTGATCCCTTATATAGACACCTGGCCGCAGGTAAAGGCACAGCAGTCAGACCTCACCTGTATGTTCGGGTAAACCCAGGGACTAGCCGGCTCCTGGGCGTAGTACATTGATAAACATACAGGCTGGAGAGCACAGAACCTGTATGCAAAATGAAGTGAATTGAATTCAGCACAGTAACATACTGAGGCTGGGAATTCTACGGAGAGTAACTCACCTCCTGACTCCCCAAAGCCTGTCCACCATCTACAAGGCACAAGTCAGGAGTGTGTTGGAATACTCCCCACTTACCTGGATGAGTGTAGCTCCCACAACACTCAAGAAGCTTGATCCAGGACAAAGCAGCCCACTTGATTAGCACCCCATCCTCAAACATTCACTCCCTCCACCACCGAAGCACAGTAGCAGCAGTGTGTACCACCTACAAGATGCACTGCAGAAATTCACCAAGGCTCCTTTGACAGCACCTTCCAAACCCACAACCACTGCCATCTAGCAGGACAAGGGGAGCAGATTGATGGGAACACCACCATCTGGAAGTTCCCCTCCAAGCCACTCACCATCCTGACTTGGAAATATATCATAGTTCCTTCACTGTCACTGGGTCAAAATCCTGGAACTCCCTTCCTAACAGCTCTGTGAGTGTACCTACACCACATGCACTGCTGCAGTTCAAGAAGGCAGCTCATCACCACCTTCTCAAGGGCAATTAGGGATGGGCAATAAATGCTGGCCCAGCCGGTGACTCCCACAGCCCGTGAATGAATTTTAAAAGAAGGACGCCCACTGTCCTCGGTCTCACTGTTGATGATCTCCATCTCCTGTTGCCATGGTTTGGATCTTTCAGGCCTTGTGATTGGTTGCGTGCAGTCTGAACACCAGGATGTGTTACTCTCTGCAGCTGGGGATTTCTGCCAGTCAGAGTAAACTCAACACCCCATGTTTCACACACTTGAAGCCGCCAAGCCATTAAAAGCCTGCCTTCCCCTCTTCCTGATCAAAAACGTATCCACAACTCACTCAGCTGGAATAATATATTGTACAGGCTCCCAACGGCCCTTCCTGTTGTACTGTCAGTCGTATCACTTTGTCCTCTGGAGATCTGGCAACACTTTACAGCAAATCAAGCATGGTCATTGTTGTAATGTTGGAACTGTGGCAGCCGATTTGCACACAGCAAAATCCCACAACCAGCAGTCTCAGTACTGTATTGGAGTATCAACCTAGAGAGTGCCACCCACTGAGAGGCTGGTACCTAATTGCCACTCCCACTGTGGTGTTGCACAGTGTGAGTGTCAGTACATAACACACTGCTGACTAACCCAACCTTGCAATAACATCCCTGATTACTCCCCATGACCACACGTCATTTTCATAGTAATACGCCATGTACAACTGTTATGGAAAATGCACTAAAGCAAATCTCGCCAATCTCTGGCAGGCTATGAGTATTTTACTGCTCCCACAAAACATTGCCGAGAGTTTGAGGAACCTGACGAATATGGTGGATGAGATCTGGTACTACGCAGGAGACAGGTCCACGGACGTGAGTAACACAATGAACTTAGGGGAGGGAGGTCAGACTGAGGTAGGAGGGAAGGAGGTGAGAGTGTGGGGGAGAGGGTGTGTGTACAGTTTCACCAGCCGACGCCGGCTGGGGTACAGGTTTCACCAGCCGACGCCAGCTGGGGTACAGGTTTCACCAGCCGACGCCGGCTGGAGTACAGGTTTCCAAGCTTTCAGCTGCACTTGGGCATCACTCTTCATGTGTGAGGATATTCCACAATGGACAGTATCAGAGCTGAGCCATTTCCTGTCCTCACTTGTGATGCACTGTCACTCCCTCATGTTGTACTGGAAGCTGGGCTGATTTTCTGTCAGAGAACACTTAGCTGTTGAGCAGTGAGTTTGCAAGCTGCAACCATACACAATTCAGCAGCACTAACTAAAACAAGAGGGTGAATCGGGTTGTTCTTTACTGTCATTATCCTGTGACAGTAATAGTTTTTCTTTTTTGACTCCTGGACAGTCTAACTGGTACACAAAGCGAGCCATTCTGGCAGGAATCTACAATACTACAGAGTTGGTGCTGGTACAGGATTCCTCTCCGGATTATGAAGATACTTGGAACTTCCTGCAAAACCGTGTTAATGATGCTGTCAACGTGGCTCATTCTGTCAAACAGGTGAGATTCCTGGAATCCTGGGGAATTTCACTCACATCAGCTCGAGCTGTCAGCTTCCACATGTACACCTGGGGAATCACTCACTGTGCGTATTCGTCACATTCAATATTCCTCTTAAGCTGCAGAGCCATGCAGCAGCCTGGAAGCTAACCATGTTGGCCATGCTCCTTTATAAACATACAGCCATGCAGCCGCACAATGACATTAAATGCACCAGACATTGAAAACCAGTTTAAAGGGAACTTAGAAACATAGAAAGTTAGGCCATTCAGCCCTTCGAGCCTGCTCCGCCATTCATTATGATCATGGCTGATCACCCAACTCAATAGCCTGCTCCCGCTTTCTCCCCATACCCTTTGATCCCTTTCGTCCCGAGAGCTGTATCTAACTCCTTGAAAACATACAATGTTTTGGCCTCAACTACTTTCTGTGGTAGCGAATTCCACAGGCTCACAGGCTTTGTGAACTTTGTTCACAACCACCCACCGTTCACACTCATCACATACTTCCATACATGCACTTGTCATTCTGAACAAGCCCGCTGGGGGATCGCCCGCCCGCCCGCTGGGGGCTCACTGACTAATCTTGTTTCCTTTTGCAGGCTGGATCAACAGGCAAAGCCCTTTTCCAGGGTCTCGTTGGTGCTGCGGTGACAGTAAGTGAATGTTTGGGTATTTACAACCAATACCAAGTGCTAGACCCCGAGTGCCTGCTGTGGTGTTGAGTCACACACACCAAGCGTGAGGGCCCAGGCTGGATCCTGGTCCTGGGCTGTGCTATATCGTCCAGAGTTGGAGCTGTCAATATTTACCCAGCCACAAGCGTTGGAATGTGTGTGTGAGTGGAGGGCAGCAGTGATGCCTGTTGCAGTTGAATAGCTAATTGGCACCTGCTGTCTGAGATCACACAAGAATAGCTACTTGGGTGACACTCTGAAGGCCACCTGGTGTCTGGGACTCTATCCCAGTACCCACGACAATCTTCAGGAGACAGGAGGGATTGTTGGGCAGAAGCACCAGCCTCCAGGCCACCTTCCTCTTGCCCCCCAATCCTCCAGACCCCTCTGCACCCCCCACCCCACCCCTCCCCAACCCTCCAGCTTCCTCTGCAACCCTCCCTTCAAGCCTCACGTCCTGGGCCCCCCAGTGCCTCCCCAAAGGCCCTGCCCTCAACCTTCCAGGGCCCTCTCACCACCTTCTCATCCCCATTCCCTGTCGCTTACCCAGGCTAATGATTGTTCCCTTTTTCTGCTTGAACAGCTGAAGAACCTGAGTGGTATTGCCCAGAATCGATGAGCAGCCTGTGGGCATCAAGACAAGCGGAGACTAGGACTGGCACCCTTGAAATCGTGTCTCAGGAGAGGCTGCACAGTGTGTACATGTGAATGAGTGAGTGTGTACGTGTGACTGTGCAAAGAAGGATTCTTTATATGTAGAGCCATGTGTTAAAAGTTAAAATAAAGAGCAATCCGAGGAGAAAATAAATTATTCTGCTGTGCGGTCTGAGGTCACTGAGGGTTCAGTTTACACTTCAACAGCCTCTGGACAGTGGGAAACTGACTGGAAAGTGGGCAGGAGTCTAGGATGGGGCATCTGTTTGGACAGTAGTTAGTGGGCTGGGCAGTGGGCCTCAATCTGAGCATTAGGCCGCAGTCTGGGCAGTGGGCTGTGGTCTGGGCTGTGGTCTGAGCCGCAGTCCGGGCAGTGGGTTGTGGTCTGGGCTACAATCTGGGCACTGGGCTGCGGTCCAGGCAGCAGTCTGGGCTGTGGTCCGGGCCACGGTCCGGGCACTGGGCTGTGGTCTGGGCCGCGGTCTGGGCAGTGGGCTGGGCAGTGGTCCGGGTAGTGGGCAGTGGGCTGGGCAGTGGGCCATGGTCTGGGCAGTGGACTGCGGTCTGGGCTGTGGGCTGCGGACTGGGCAGTAGTCCGGGCCGCGGTCTGAGCAGTGGGCTACAGTCTGGGCAATGGGCTGTGATTTCGGCTGTGGTCTGGGCAGTGGGCTGTGGTCTGGACTGTGGTCTGGGTCTGGGCTGCGGTCCGGGAAGCGGTCTGGGCAGTGGGCAGCGATCTGGGCTGTGGTCTGTGCAGTGGGCTGTGGTCTGGGCTGCGGTCCGGGCTGCGGTCCAGGCTGTGGTCTGGGCAGTGGGCAGCGGTCCGGGCAGTGATACACGGTCTGGGCTGTGGGCTGTTGTCTGGGCTGCGGTCTGGGCAGTGGGCTGTGGTCTGGGCAGTGGGCTGTGGTCTGGGCTGCAGTCCGGGCTGTGGTCTGGGCAGTGGGCTGTGGTCTGGGCTGCGGTCCGGGGTGGGGTCTGGGCAGTGGACTGTGGTCCGGACAGTGGGCAGTGGTCTGGGCTGTGGTCTGGGCAGTGGGCTGTGGTCCAGACAGTGGGCAGTGGTCTGGGCTGTGGTCTGGGCAGTGGGCTGTGGTCCAGACAGTGGGCAGTGGTCTGGGCTGAGTTCTGGGCAGTGGGCTGTTGTCTGGGCTGCAGTCCGGGCTGTGGTCTGGGCAGTGGGCTGTCTTCCGGGCACTGGTCTGGGCAGTGGGCTGTGGTCTGGGCTGCAGTCCGGGCAGTAGTCTGGGCAGTGGGCTGTGGTCCAGACAGTGGGCTGTGGTCTGGGCTGCGGTCCGGGCAGAGGTCTGGGCAGTGGGCTGTGGTCTGGGCCGCGGTCTGGGCAGTGGGCTGTGGTCTGGGCAGTGGACTGTGGTCTGGGCTGCAGTCTGGGCAGTGGGCTGTGGTCTGGGCTGCGGTCTGGGCAGTGGGCTGTGGTCTGGGCTGCAGTCTGGGCAGTGGGCTGTGGTCTGGGCTGCAGTCTGGGCAGTGGGCTGTGGTCTGGGCTGCGGTCCGGGCAGTGAGCCGGATAGTGTGCAAGCGTCTGGGGGCCTTTTCCAGGCTGAAATCTCCATGTGGTGATGGGAGAGTGCAGCATTGTTGGAAGTGCTGTATTGTGAATGGAACATTAAACTGAGCTGCCCGTTCAGATGGACTTTAAATATTAACGTGGAGAAGTATTTATTCCACCAACAACTTGATCCTGACCCTGTCCACCCTGACCCTGCCTGACCCCCACCCGCAGCCTGACACACTGCTGCAGCGTTTGTGTTGGAAGCAGCTCTCCTGGATCAGTGTTCCAGTACACCAGCACTGAGGCTGTACCCAGCTGCTGAGGGAGAATTTCCCAGTCTGCGTAAGCTCCCAGTGACAGACAGATTTCACACTTAGTCCGAACGGGCAGAGGGAGCAATAAGAATGGACTTGCCCGTGAAATGGTCACTTGGAGCAAGTTGATTGGGGCCTGGCAGCCTCCACAGAATCACAGGAAGGGGCATGGTCAGTAAGGGAAACTAAATCTGAGTGAGATGGAGACAGAGTGAGTACTTGGGAATTTGATTCAAAGTGGGAATTCAACTGGTAAGTCTTTCTTAAGTTTAATTTTAGACTAAGAGTCAGACCTTGGCTGAGAAGTAGAAGTAACTAACCTCCAAATAAGTTAAATTGCCTTGTTGAGCAGGGCCCAGCCTGGTTTTGGCAGTTACCTGTCACTCAGCTGAAAGCCCTTGGTTCAGTTGGTGTTAATTACTGTAGCAGAAAGTGAAGTCAGCTGTTCACTCATCAGAGTCTCTCTATATGAGAGAGGGGTTTTTAAACTGCATGGTTAGTAAGGGAGAGTACTTGAGTGAGATGGAGACAGAATGAGTACTTGGAAATGTGATTCAAAGTGGGAATCCAGTGCAAAGTGGGGAAAAGAGATGCCTTAGGCAAGGTTTATTGCAAGAAGTAGAACTAGCTGAGTTGGAGCTTGGTGAAGTGGGGGAGGAGGTGCTCCTATTCTTTTTCATCCTCTAGTATTTGATTTCCACTTTGGTGCAGCAGAAGGAGTAGGTTAATCAATAACTGGTAATTAAGTGGAGAGGTCTGAGAGCTTAAAGCAGAAGAGAGAGATGGGAGTTTACAGATAAGATCTAAAAGTGATGTTACAGGAGCCCCATAAGTTAATTGGTTAGTAAGTATAGGCCTTTCTGGACTCAGGAGAGGAGAGGATTGGTGAGTGACAGGTGAGTTATTATATACTGTACCGTAGTAAACATTTCGCATAAAGTTTAAGATCTATCCATGTAGCTTGACCGTGTGCAATGTGCATCTTGCAGTATGTGGGAAGTCGTGCAGGTACAAAGTGCCCTTGATGACTACATCTGCAGGAAATGTCACCAGCTGCAGAAACTTAAGCTCCGGGTTTCAGAACTTGAGCGGCAGCTGGAGTCACTGTGGTGCATTCACAAGGCTGAGGATTGCGTAGATACCACGTTTAGAAAAGTGGTCACACCACAGCTCAGAAGTACACAGGCAGAGAGGGAATGAGTGATCGTCACAATATCAAAAAGAAGCAGGCAGGTAGTGTAGGAATCCCTGCAGGCTATCTCGCTCTCCAACCTCTTTTCAATTTTGGATACTGATGAGCATGATGGCTCCTCAGAGGGCTGCAACAAGAGCCAGGTTTGTGGCACCACAGGTGGCTCAGCTCCCCTGCACGGGAGGAGGGGATAAGGAAGATTGGAAGTGCTATAGTGGTAGGGGATTCCATAGTTAGGGGAGCAGACAGGTGTTTCTGTGACTGTAGACATGATTCCTGGATTGTATGTTGCCTCCCTGGTGTCAGGGTCAAGGATGCCACACATCGGCTGCAGGACACTCTTTTGGGGGAGGGTGAACAGCCAGAGGTCTTTGGGACTAATGACATAGGTAGGAAAAGGGATGAGATCCTGATAGCAGATTTTAGGGAATTAGGAAGGAAATTGAAAAATAGGACCTTAAGAGCAGTAATCTCAGGGTTACTCCCAGTGCCATGTGCTCGTGAGCATAACAATAGGAGGATTGAGCAGTTCAATATGTGGCTGGGGAAATGGAGTAGGAAGGTGGGCTTTAGATTTGAGGCATTGGGATCGGTTCTGGGGCAGGTGGGGCCTGTAAAAGAAGGACGGGTTACACCTTAACAGGACTGGGACTGGTGTCCTTGCGGGGAGGTTTGCTAGTGCTGTTGGGGAGTGTTTGGGGACTAGATTGGCAGGGGGGTGAGAACCTGAGGGGAAATTCAGAGCGGAGAGGAGAGAAACTGGCAGCGGGAAGTAGAGAAACTGGCAGCGGGAAGTAGAGAAGTATTAACTGATGATAAGTATATATTCAGAGAGTAGTATCAAGGCAGGTAGAATACTTGGAGCGTTTGATAGAATTAAAGCAGACAACAGTAAGTTATTGGATGGGGTCAGAGTAAGAGGGAATGTAAAAAAAGCCTAAATCAGGGTTAGTGTCAATGTTTGAATGCATGGAGTGTGATTTATAAGATTGGTGAATTACAAGCACAAGTTGACAAATGGAATTATGATATTGCTACAACAGAGGCCTGGCTCAAAGAAAGCAGGACAGGATGTTAAATATTCCTGGGTTACAAGGTGTGTAGAAGATACAGGAGAGGAAGAAAAGGGTTGTTTGGGGGAGTGGAAGTATTGGTTAAAGATGACATCACAGTACTGGAGAGATAGAACGTTCCAGAGGGGTCAACGATGGGATCTCTCTGGCTAGAGGTAAAGAATGAAAAAGGTGCAATAACATTGATCGGTGTAGTATATAGACCTCCAACTTGTGGAAGGGATGTGGAGAAACAAATCTGTAAAGAAATTACAGAGAGGTGCAAGAAATATAGAGTAATCATAATGGGGGACTTCAATTGTCCAGATATAGACTAGGATAGGAATAGCGCAAAGGGACAAGAGGGGCAAGAATTCCTGGAGTGTGTTCAAGATAATTTTCTGCAGCAGTACGTTTCCAGCAGTGAGAGGACAGGCATTGGTGGAACTAGTTCTGGGGAATGAGTTGGCCCAAGTGGATCAAATGACAGTGGGAGAGCCTTTAGGGGACAGTGACCATTGTATCCTAAGGTTTAAGTTGGCCATGGAAAAGGACAAGGAACAATCCAGATCAGGGATAAATAATTGGGGGAAAGCCAACTTCGATGCAGCTGAGTTGAGTGAGTTTGAATCAAATGTTGGCAGAAAAGACAGTGGCTGAACAATGGGCCACCGTCAAAGAAAAATGTCAATGTATATTCCCTTGAAGGGGACAGGTAGGACAAATAAATCCAGAATGCTTTAGATGACGAGAGATAGGAGTGAAGATGAAAAGTAAGAAGTGCACATATGACAGACGTGAGGTAGAAAATACAATGGAGAATCGGGCTGAATATAGAAGTGCCAGAGGGGAAGTGAAAAAAGTGATAAATAAAACAAGGAGAGAACATGAAAAGAGACTGGCAGCTAACGTAAAAGGGATTCCCAGGGTCTTCTATAAGCATATAAATAATAAAAAGGTTGGCAAAAGAAAGAGTAGGGCCGATTAGAGATTTTTAAAAAAGGAGCCTTGCATGTGGAGGCAGGAGAAATAGCGGAGGTATTAAACGAGTACTCTGCATCTGTCTTTACAAAGGAAGAAGATGCTACCCAGGCAGAGGTGAAGGAGGAAGTGACTGGTACACTAGAAGAATTTACAGTTGAGAAGGAGATGTTAGAAAGACTATCTTTACTTAAAACAGATAAGGTACCAGGACTGGATGAGTTGCATCCAAGGGTACTGAGGGAAGTGAGAGTAGAAATTTTAGAGGCACTAGTGATAATCTTCCAGCCTTCTTTAGACAGAGGGAGGGCTGGAGAATTGTGAATCTTACACCCTTGTTCAAAAAAGGTGCAAGGATAAAGCCAGCAACTATAGACTAGTCAGTGGGAGGGAAACTTCTGCAAACTACTGTTTGGGACAAAATCAATAGACACTTAGACAGGTGCAGGATAATTAAGGAAAGCCAGTGTGGATTCATTAAGGGAAAATCATGTTTAACTAACTTGCTAGAGTTTTTTTGAGGAGATAACAGAGAAGGTTGATTAGGTGTATATGGATTTTCAAAAGGCATTTGATACAGTGCCACACAACAGACTTGTGAGCAAAACTCTACCTCATGGAATAAAATGGAAAGTAGGCACTTGGAGAAGAAATTGGCTGAGTGACAGGAAACAGAGAGTAGTGATAAATGCTTGTTTTTCAGATTGGAGGAAGGTCTGTAGTGGAGTTTCCCAGGGGTCAGTGTTGGGACCCTTACTCTTCCTGATATATATCAATGACCTAGACTGATGTTCAGGGCGTTATTTCAAAATTTGCAGATGATACAAAGATGGGAAATGTCAACTGTGATGAGGATAGACTTGAACTTCAAAAGGACATAGACATGTTGATGGATTGGGCAGACAAGCGACAGATGAAGTTCAATGCAGAGAAGAGTGAGGCGATTTGTTTGGCAGGACGAATATGGAGAGAGAGTATTAAGCAAAGGGAGATACTCTTAAGGAGATGCAGGAACAGAGGGACCTTGGTGTATGTATACATAGGCCATTGAAGGTGGCAGGGCATGTTGAGAGAGCAGTTAATAAAGCATATAGTTTCTAAGGTTTTATTAATAGAGGCATTAAGTACAAGAGTAAGGAGATCATGTTAAACTTGTATAAGACACTAGTTAGGCCTCATCTGGAGTACTGCGTCCAGTTCTGGGCACCATACTTGAGGAAGGATGTGAAGGCATTGGGGAGAGTACAGAGGAGATTCACAGAATTATTCCAGGGATAAAGAACTGTAGCTGTGAGGATAGATTGGAGAGGTTGGGACTGTTTTCCTTGGAGAAAAGAAGGCTGAGAGGAGACTTGATAGAGGTATTCAAGATCCTGGGGGATATGGACAGGGTAAATATTGAGAAACCATTCCCACTCAAGAGAACATCAAGAACTAGAGGGTATGGATTCAAAATATTGGGCAAAAGGAGTAGAAATACCGTAAGGAAAATTTTTTCACCCAGAGGTTGGTTGGAGTCTGGAACGAATTCCTGTGAAGCTGGTGGAGGCAGGTTCGATCGAGGTATTCAAAAGGGAATTGGATTGATACCTGAAAAGAGAATATGCAAGTTTATGGGGGTAAGGCAGGCGAGTGGGACTAGGTAGAATGCTCTTTCAGAGAGCCAGTGCTGAATCGATGAGCTGAATAGCCTCCTGCATTGTAACGATTCTGTGAAAAGATGTTGATAAACTGCAGGATTGAGGGGAACCCAGCTGCATTTGCAGCTGGTGACAGTTTAGTATATGGAATAATCCTATGGTTTCACCAGCATTTAGTCTGAGCGGAGATTCATATCTCCTGCAGTCTCACAGGCAGTCAGTCAGTGCGGTGATGATCAGATTGCTACAATTACTTTGTGAAATAAAAACAGAAAATGCTGGGAAAACTCAGCAGGTCTGACAACATCTGTGGGAAGAGAAACAGAGTTAACGTTTCGAATCTGTATGACTCTTCTTGTATACCTCTATCAAATTTCCCCTCAATCTCCTTTGCTCCAAGAATAATCCCAGCTTCTTTAACCTAACCTCAGGAACACAGGACTTGGGAGCAGGAGGAGGCCATTCAGCCCCTCAAGCCTGCTCCGCCGTTAAATAAATTTTCAACTCCATTTTCCTGTCTGCCATCTGTAACCCTTGATTCCTTTGTCAATCAGAAATCTGTCTAACTCTGCCCTGACTGAATTTAATGACCCAGCCTCCACTGCTCTCTGAGGAAGAGAATTCTAACAACTCAGGAAAAAATTCTCCTCATCTCAGCCCTAAAACGAAGGCCTCATTCTTAAACTGTGCCCCTTGTAGCTGACCTTGTTAGGGGAGATTGTGGCACAGTAATAATGTCAGTAGACTGGTAATCCAGAAGCCCAGGCTAATGTTCTGGGGACATGGGTTTGGGTTCAAATTCATTAATTCAATTAATAAGTAGGCATATAAAGCTAGTCTCAGTAATGGTGACCATGAAACTATCATCAATTGTTTAAAAACCCATCTAATGTCCTTTAGGGAAGGAAATCTACCGTCCTTACCCAGTCTGGCCTACACGTGACTCCAGATCCACAGCAATGATGTTAACTCTAAACTGTCCTCTGAAATGTCCTTGTAAAGTCAATTTCTGATGGGCAACAAAATGCGAGCCTTCCCACTGACACTCACATTTTATGAAATAATTTTTAAAAAAATCCCTGGAAGCATTCTGGTAAATCTCCTCTGCACCTTCTCAAGTTCTCGCATCCTTCCTAAAGTGTGGTGACCAGAATTGGACACAATGCTAACAGCATTCTGGGTGTACCTACACCACATGGACTGCAGCGGTTCAAGAAGGCAGCTCATCACCACCTTCTCAAGGGCAATGAGGGATGGGCAACAAATGCTGGACCAGCCAGCGATACCCTCATCCCGTGAATGAATAAAAAAAAGTTGGGGCCTAACCAGAGTTTCCTAAAGGTTCCGCATAATTTCCCTGCTTTTGTCCTCAATGCCTTTATTTATGAAGCCCTAGAGATACTTTTCTAACTAAAAGTGCCAGGACATACTGAAAAATTAAGACCTATTCTCACATGCTCTGCGGTCCCTCTCTTCCTGAATGTGCTTTAGAACTGTCCCTCCCTAAACCTCTCTGCCTCTCTACCTCACTTGCCTCCTTTAGCTCTTTAAAATCTACCCCTTTAATGAGCTTTTGATCATCCAACCCAATATCTCTTTATGTGCCTCAGTATCGTATTTTGTTTTATACTATTCCCGTGATGTATTTTTCAAGGTTTTATTACATTAAGGGTGCAATATAAATGTAAGTTACTGTCATTAAGTCTATATTTTCTCTTCCTTTCCCTTCAGCCGAAATGCAACACCTCACACTTCACTGTATTAAATTCCATCTGCCTCTTGTCACTCCAGTTTGGTATCATTGGCAAATTTTGAAATTTTACTGAATTCCAAGTTATTTTATATATTATGAATAATAGCAGTGATCCTTGGGGAACAGCACTGTCTATCATCCCCCAATCTGAAAAGCACCCATTTTTAAAATATTTATTCTTGGGATGTGGGTGTCACTGGTTATTCCAGTGTTTATTGCCCCATCCCTAATTGTCCGGGGGCATTTTTAAGAGTCAACCACTGGGTCTAGAGTCACATGTAGGTCAGGATGGTAGATTTCCTTCCCTAAAGGGCATTAGTGAACCAGATGGGTTTTTACAACAATCAACAAAAGTTTCATGGTCATTAGACTTTTAATTTCAGATTTTTATTGAATTCAAATTCCACTGGATTCGAACCCGGGTCCCCAGAGCATTACCCTGAATCTCTGGATTAATAGTCCAGCCACAATACCACTATGCCATTGCCTCCCCCGTTAACCATAACTCATTGTTTTCTGTCTAAACCAATTTTTTTTTCCAAGTTGACGGTGACCACAAGCCTCAATTTTATTAACCAGCCTTTTATCTGGTACTTTGTCAATCCATATAGACAACATTCCCTTCATCAACCTTCTGTTACTTCAACAAAAGTTTAAATACAGCAAAGGTCTTACACAACCACGATCAAAAGCACCAATCTAATTGAATTTTGTATGAACTAAGAGGGAAAGTTGATCATCACTCCCTGCAGACATATAACACCATGTGCAGTTCCAAAGTTCTCTCAACTCGGCCTCTGGTACATAGGGTCATTCACTTTCCCACTCAATAGATTTTGCCCTTGAGTCACATTCACCGCAGCCGTATTCCATCTGAGATGCCATGAGATAGTCACGAACTTGAACAGCACACTCATGCAGAATCTCCTTAGCTAGGTTCACAATAGCACAGATTCCCCAGAGATTCTTTTCTCAGATTTCCTTAATCAACCCTGTTAAACAGCCTGCTCAGCTTTGGAAAATGGAAGCAGCAGCAGCATTAAAATTGTCCAGTTCACAATCCCTGCTCTAACTCTGCTTTCAGCTTTCTGTCCTAGTTAACTATATTTCATACACATACTGCTCCTTGTAAATGTGTCTTCTCTGTTCTCCCCTTTGTTGCAGCTCTCCTTTGTCTATGCCCACATGGCTTCTGTCCTAATTTCCTCACTGTTGTATATCATCTGGGTCAAAGGTTAAGTACATCAGTATTTCTTATCCAAGAAAATTACAATTGATCCCTTTACAATTGATGCAAACTGAGAGGAGATTGGATTGACATTCAAAAACATGAGGGTCTGGATAGAGTAGAAAGGGAGAATGTTTCTCACTGACGAAACGGTCAAGAATGAGCAGGGGCATGTTTAAAGTAATTTGTAAAAGAAGCAAAAGTGATATGATAGAAACTTTTTCATGCAGCGAGTGTTTCGGATCTGGAATGCACTGTCCGAGTGTGTGGTGGAGACAGGGTCAATCAAGTGGTTAGGATCTGAAATGCACTGTCTGAGAGTGTGGTGGAGACAGGGTCAGTCAAGTGGTTAGGATCTCTAATGCATTGTTTGAGAGTGTGGTGGAGACAGGGTCAATCAAATGGTTAGGATCTCGAATGCATTGTTTGAGAATGTGGTAGTGGCAAGTTCAATCAAAGTGTTCAAAAGAGAATTAGGCTGGTATCTGAAATGGAAGGATGTGCAAGGTTATGGAGAGAAGGCGAGGGAGTGGTGCTAGGTAACTCGTTCACTCGGAGTTAGTACAGGCACAAGTCGTTCATTTAGAGACCTGTGAGTGGCTCTGAGGTTACAGGGGACCTTTCGGCCCCTCGGGTCTGTGTTGGCAGGAGGTTGCTCCAGGGTTTTATACTCCCTTGCTGGGTGTCGGAGCGGAGCTGCGGGAGACAATCGGGAGCTGAACAGCGTACTGGCTCACTGTTTCACCATTTCAGCTGCTGAGAGTCAAGAGTGGGGGTAAAAAGCAACTGTGATGTCACAGGAAGCTCGTAAGTTGATTGGCTGGTAAGTGCTCAGTCTAAGGGACAGTGTGTGAGAAACCAGCTTAGGTGAGTTCAGGTTGATCCATAAATAAAAAGAACTAAAACTTTGAAATAATAATCCAAAATTTGAAAACTTTAATTAAAATCAAACAAAGATAAAAATAAAGTAATTTAAACAAACATCTAAACATATACCTTAGCAGGTCTGGCAGCATCGGCGGAGAAGAAAAGAGTTGACGTTTCGAGTCCTCATGACCCTTCGACAGAACTTGAGTTCGAGTCCAGGAAAGAGCTGAAATATAAGCTGGTTTAAGGTGTGTGTGTGGGGGGCGGAGAGGTAGAGAGACAGAGAGGTGGAGGGGGTTGTAGGGACAAACAAGCAGTGATAGAAGCAGATCATCAAAAGATGTCAACGACAATAGGACAATAGAACACATAGGTGTTAAAGTTGGTGATATTATCTAAACGAATGTGCTAATTAAGAATGGATGGTAGGGCACTCAAGGTATAGCTGTAGTGGGTTTTTTTTTTAATAATGGAAATAGGTGGGAAAAGGAAAATCTTTATAATTTATTGGAAAAAAAAAAGAAGGGGGAAACAGAAAGGGGGTGGGGATGGGGGAGGGAGCTCACGACCTAAAGTTGTTGAATTCAATATTCAGTCCGGAAGGCTGTAAAGTCCCTAGTCGGAAGATGAGGTGTTGTTCCTCCAGTTTGCGTTGGGCTTCACTGGAACAATGCAGCAAGCCAAGGACAGACATGTGGGCAAGAGAGCAGGGTGGAGTGTTAAAATGGCAAGCGACAGGGAGGTTTGGGTCATTCTTGCGGACAGACCGTAGGTGTTCTGCAAAGCGGTCGCCCAGCTTACGTTTGGTCTCTCCGATGTAGAGGAGACCACATTGGGAGCAACAAATGCAGTAGACTAAGTTGGGGGAAATGCAAGTGAAATGCTGCTTCACTTGAAAGGAGTGTTTGGGTCCTTGGACGGTGAGGAGAGAGGAAGTGAAGGGGCAGGTGTTGCATCTTTTGCGTGGGCATGGGGTTGTGCCATAGGAGGGGGTTGAGGAGTAGGGGGTGATGGAGGAGTGGACCAGGGTGTCCCGGAGGGAGCGATCCCTACGGAATGCCGATAAGGGGGGTGAAGGGAAGATGTGTTTGGTGGTGGCATCATGCTGGAGTTGGCGGAAATGGCGGAGGATGATCCTTTGAATGCGGAGGCTGGTGGGGTGATAAGTGAGGACAAGGGGGACCCTATCATGTTTCTGGGAGGGAGGAGAAGGAGTGAGGGCGGATGCGCGGGAGATGGGCCGGACACGGTTGAGGGCCCTGTCAACGACCGTGGGTGGAAAACCTCAGTTAAGGAAGAAGGAGGACATGTCAGAGGAACTGTTTTTGAATGTAGCATCATCGGAACAGATGCGACGGAGGCGAAGGAACTGAGAGAATGGGATGGAGTCCTTACAGGAAGTGGGGTGTGAGGAGCTGTAGTCGAGATAGCTGTGGGAGTCGGTGGGTTTGTAATGGATATTGGTGGACAGTCTATCACCAGAGATTGAGACAGAGAGGTCAAGGAAGGGAAGGGAAGTGTCAGAGATGGACCACGTGAAAATGATGGAGGGGTGGAGATTGGAAGCAAAATTAATAAATTTTTCCAAGTCCTGACGAGAGCATGAAGCGGCACCGAAATAATCATCGATGTACCGGAGAAAGAGTTGTGGAAGGGGGCCGGAGTAGGACTGCAACAAGGAATGTTCCACATACCCCATAAAGAGACAGGCATAGCTGGGGCCCATGCGGGTACCCATAGCCACACCTTTTATTTGGAGGAAGTGAGAGGAATTGAAGGAGAAATTGTTCAGCGTGAGAACAAGTTCAGCCAGACGGAGGAGAGTAGTGGTGGATGGGGATTGTTCGGGCCTCTGTTCGAGGAAGAAGCTAAGGGCCCTCAGACCATCCTGGTGGGGGATGGAGGTGTAGAGGGATTGGACGTCCATGATGAAGAGGAAGCGGTAGGGGCCAGGGAACTGGAAATTGTTGATGTGACGTAAGGTGTCAGAGGAATCACGGATGTAGGTGGGAAGGGACTGGACAAGGGGAGAGAGAAGGGAGTCAAGATAACGAGAAATGAGTTCTGTGGGGCAGGAGCAAGCTGAGACGATCGGTCTACCGGGACAGTTCTGTTTGTGGATTTTGGGTAGGAGATAGAAGCGGGCCGTCCGAGGTTGGGCGACTATCAGGTTGGAAGCTGTGGGAGGGAGATCCCCAGAGGAGATGAGGTCAGTGACAGTCCTGGAAACAGTGGCTTGATGTTCAGTGGTGGGGTCATGGTCCAGGGAGAGGTAGGAGGAAGTGTCTGTGAGTTGACGCTCAGCCTCCGCGAGGTAGAGGTCAGTGCGCCAGACAACAACAGCACCACCCTTGTCAGCGGGTTTGATGACAATGTCAGGGTTGGACCTGAGAGAATGGAGTGCAGTAAGTTCAGAGAGAGACAGGTTAGAATGGGTGAGAGGAGCAGGGAAATTGAGACGACTAATGTCGCGCCGACAGTTCTCAATGAAAAGATCGAGAGAAGGTAGGAATCCAGAGGGAGGGGTCCAGGTGGAGGGAGAATATTGGAGATGGGTAAAAGGATCCGTTGAACTGGCAGAGGACTCCTGCCCAAAGAAGTGAGCCCGGAGACGAAGACGGCGGAAGAAGAGTTCAGTATCATGCCGAGCCCGAAATTCATTGAGGTGAGGGCGTAAGGGTATGAAACTAAGTCCTTTGCTGAGCACTGAATGTTCAGCATCGGAGAGGGGAAGGTCAGGGGGTATAGTGAATACACGGCTGGGGTTGGGACTGGAAGAAAGGGTGGGGACGGAGGGACAGGCAGGGGTGGAGGGTCCTAGATGGGTGTTGGTGTCGATGAGTTGTTGGAGCTTGCGTTCCTTAGCACTTGAGAGAAAGAGAAAAAGTTTCTTGTTGAGGCGTCGGATGAGCCGAAGGATAAAATGAAACTGGGGGCACGCGCAGCTTTGAAAAAGGGTACGGCGGTGCTGCTGGACGGAGAGGTCGAGTGTGTTCATATGGCGGCGCATGGCACTGAGAGTGGATTTCAGAATGTGACGGGAACAGCAGTCCGAGAAACGTTTTATGTCCCGGAGATACCTGTAATCCTGGGTGGGTTCGAAACATGAGGGGTGGAATTTCAGTTGAAATCCACGTGGGGTAAGTCGGAGACGGAGACAGTCACTGAGAAAGGAGATATGGCTGTGAAAGCGGGTTTTAGTAAACACCTTGTCAAACACTAGGAGAGAAATGGAAAGCAATGAAGGTGAACAAGGCAACAGAGAGATCCGGAAATCTTGTCGCAGAGACGAACAGAACTTCTTCAAGGAGGTAGGCATTTCTTGAAGAGCAGTGGCAGTCAATTAAACACAGAGATAAAAACAAAAAAACTGCGGATGCTGGAAAGCCAAAACAAAAACAGAATTACCTGGAAAAACTCAGCAGGTCTGGCAGCATCGGCAGAGAAGAAAAGAGTTGACGTTTCGAGTCCCCATGACCCTTCGACAGAACTTGAGTTCGAGTCCAGGAAAGAGCTGAAATATAAGCTGGTTTAAGGTGTGTGTGTGGGGGGCGGAGAGATAGAGAGACAGAGAGGTGGAGGGGGTTGGTGTGGTTGTAGGGACAAACAAGCAGTGATAGAAGCAGATCATCAAAAGATGTCAACGACAATAGTACAATAGAACACATAGGTGTTAAAGTTGGTGATATTATCTAAACGAATGTGCTAATTAAGAATGGATGGTAGGGCACTCAAGGTATAGCTGTAGTGGGTTTTTTTTTAATAATGGAAATAGGAGGGAAAAGGAAAATCTTTATAATTTATTGGAAAAAAAAAAGAAGGGGGAAACAGAAAGGGGGTGGGGATGGGGGAGGGAGCTCACGACCTAAAGTTGTTGAATTCAATATTCAGTCCGGAAGGCTGTAAAGTCACTGTCACTGACCTCATCTCCTCTGGGGATCTCCCTCCCACAGCTTCCAACCTGATAGTCGCCCAACCTCGGACGGCCCGCTTCTATCTCCTACCCAAAATCCACAAACAGAACTGCCCCGGTAGACCGATCGTCTCAGCTTGCTCCTGCCCCACAGAACTCATTTCTCGTTATCTTGACTCCCTTCTCTCTCCCCTTGTCCAGTCCCTTCCCACCTACATCCGTGATTCCTCTGACACCTTACGTCACATCAACAATTTCCAGTTCCCTGGCCCCTACCGCTTCCTCTTCACCATGGACGTCCAATCCCTCTACACCTCCATCCCCCACCAGGATGGTCTGAGGGCCCTTAGCTTCTTCCTCGAACAGAGGCCCGAACAATCCCCATCCACCACTACTCTCCTCCGTCTGGCTGAACTTGTTCTCACGCTGAACAATTTCTCCTTCAACTCCTCTCACTTCCTCCAAATAAAAGGTGTGGCTATGGGTACCCGCATGGGCCCCAGCTATGCCTGTCTCTTTATGGGGTATGTGGAACATTCCTTGTTGCAGTCCTACTCCGGCCCCCTTCCACAACTCTTTCTCCGGTACATCGATGATTATTTCGGTGCCGCTTCATGCTCTCGTCAGGACTTGGAAAAATTTATTAATTTTGCTTCCAATCTCCACCCCTCCATCATTTTCACGTGGTCCATCTCTGACACTTCCCTTCCCTTCCTTGACCTCTCTGTCTCAATCTCTGGTGATAGACTGTCCACCAATATCCATTACAAACCCACCGACTCCCACAGCTATCTCGACTACAGCTCCTCACACCCCACTTCCTGTAAGGACTCCATCCCATTCTCTCAGTTCCTTCGCCTCCGTCGCATCTGTTCCGATGATGCTACATTCAAAAACAGTTCCTCTGACATGTCCTCCTTCTTCCTTAACCGAGGTTTTCCACCCACGGTCGTTGACAGGGCCCTCAACCGTGTCCGGCCCATCTCCCGCGCATCCGCCCTCACTCCTTCTCCTCCCTCCCAGAAACATGATAGGGTCCCCCTTGTCCTCACTTATCACCCCACCAGCCTCCGCATTCAAAGGATCATCCTCCGCCATTTCCGCCAACTCCAGCATGATGCCACCACCAAACACATCTTCCCTTCACCCCCCTTATCGGCATTCCGTAGGGATCGCTCCCTCCGGGACACCCTGGTCCACTCCTCCATCACCCCCTACTCCTCAACCCCCTCCTATGGCACAACCCCATGCCCACGCAAAAGATGCAACACCTGCCCCTTCACTTCCTCTCTCCTCACCGTCCAAGGACCCAAACACTCCTTTCAAGTGAAGCAGCATTTCACTTGCATTTCCCCCAACTTAGTCTACTGCATTCGTTGCTCCCAATGTGGTCTCCTCTACATTGGAGAGACCAAACGTAAGCTGGGCGACCGCTTTGCAGAACACCTGCGGTCTGTCCGCAAGAATGACCCAAACCTCCCTGTCGCTTGCCATTTTAACACTCCACCCTGCTCTCTTGCCCACATGTCTGTCCTTGGCTTGCTGCATTGTTCCAGTGAAGCCCAACGCAAACTGGAGGAACAACACCTCATCTTCCGACTAGGGACTTTACAGCCTTCCGGACTGAATATTGAATTCAACAACTTTAGGTCGTGAGCTCCCTCCCCCATCCCCACCCCCTTTCTGTTTCCCCCTTCTTTTTTTTTTCCAATAAATTATAAAGATTTTCCTTTTCCCTCCTATTTCCATTATTAAAAAAAAACCCACTACAGCTATACCTTGAGTGCCCTACCATCCATTCTTAATTAGCACATTCGTTTAGATAATATCACCAACTTTAACACCTATGTGTTCTATTGTACTATTGTCGTTGACATCTTTTGATGATCTGCTTCTATCACTGCTTGTTTGTCCCTACAACCACACCAACCCCCTCCACCTCTCTGTCTCTCTATCTCTCCGCCCCCCACACACACACCTTAAACCAGCTTATATTTCAGCTCTTTCCTGGACTCGAACTCAAGTTCTGTCGAAGGGTCATGAGGACTCGAAACGTCAACTCTTTTCTTCTCCGCCGATGCTGCCAGACCTGCTGAGTTTTTCCAGGTAATTCTGTTTTTGTTTTGGATTTCCAGCATCCGCAGTTTTTTTGTTTTTATAAACATATACCTTGTAGTTAAGAAACATATAACCTTTAGTTGTCAGTGGTACTATCATTCAATAAACACAGTAAATTGTAGCATACATAGGAAGAAAGTAATTAAAGTAAATGAAATAACTTAAGTTAGAATGGTGGGACAGGTGTTATTTTGCAGCTGTGAGACATGGGAGCTTTAGAACGCCCAAGCGATCCATGACTAACATGTCTGCAGGAAGTGTAAGCAGCTTGACGCATTCCAGGTCAGGATTATCAGGATCCGGAAGCCGAAGTGCAGACATTGCACAACATAAGGGAGGAGGAGAAATACGTAGATACTTTGTTCCAGAAGACAGTTGCACCTCTTAGAAGAGGGTCATCTGTTTTGGTCAGCAGTGAGGGACCAGAGGATGTGACTATGATAGAGAGGCAAGCAAAGGGACTGAGCAGACAGTGGTGGAGGAGGCTCAGACTTTGCAATTGTCAAACAGGTTTGAGGTGTTCACAACCTATGTGGATGGAAGTGAAGTCTGCAAGGTAGATGAGCAGGCTGGCCATGGCACAGGAAGCCATTCAAGCGGGGGAAGCAAAAAGGAATGCAGGGGTATTAGGGAATAGTATGGTGAGGGGGATTGACACTGTTCTCTGCAGCAAAGAGCGAGAGTCCAGATGGCTGTATTGCTTGCCTGGTGTCAGGATTCGGGACATCTGCTCAGGCTGCAGAGGAACTTGCAGCAGGAGAGGCAGGATCCAGTTGTCATGGTCTATGTAGGTACCAATGATATAGGTAGAGCTAGGAAAGAGGTTCTGCACAGTCAGTATGAGGAGCTAGGTACCAAATTAAGAAACAGAACCTCAAAGGTAATAATCTCTGGATTATTATCTGAGCATCATGCAAATTGGCATAGGACAAATAAGATTAGATGAATGTGTGGTTCAAAGACTGGTGTGGGAGAAGTGGGTTCTTGTTCATGGGGCACTGGCACCAGTACTGGGGAAAGTGGGGCTGTACCTTTGGGACGGTCTACACCCGAACCGTGCTGGGACGAGTGTCCTGGTAAGTCACATAACTAGGCAAGTAGAGGGGGCTTTGAACTAAACGAGAGCAGTGAGGGATCAAGCTTGGGTAGCTGTGGCAAATCAAGGCGTAAAGTCAAGCCAGGAAAGCAAAATAGTAATATGAAAAATGAGGCTCAGAGAATGGCAGGAAGGGACAGAGAAAAAACCTAAGAATACATCAACAGTCAAGATTAGCTGTTACAAAGATAACAAAAAGACTAAACCCAAGGCTCTGTATCTGTGCGTAGCATTCATAAAGTGAATGAATTGATGGCCTACATTGAAGTGAATAAATAAGATTTGATAGCCATTTTGGAGACATGGCTGCAGGATGACAAGGATTGGGTCCTGAATGTTGAGGGGTATGTGACATTCATGAAGAATAGGAAGCCAGGTAAAGGTGGAGGGGTAGCACTGTTGATCAAGGATGGCATTTGTACAATAGCTAGAGATGACCTTGATTCAGGAGATCAGGATGTAGAATCGGTTTGGGTAGAAATGAGGAATAGTAGGGGACAGAAGTCATTAGGGGGAGTGGTCTACAAGCCACCGAACAATAACCATAATTTAGGACAAAGTGTACAAGAAGAAATATTGGGTTAAAAGCAAAATATTGCAGATGCTGGAAATCTGAAACAAAAATAGCTGGAAAAATCACGTCTGACAGCATCTGTGGAGAGGAATACAGTTAACGTTTCGAATCCATATGACTCTTCATCAGAACTAAGGAAAAATAGAAATGAGATGAAATACAAGCTGCTAGAGGGGGGGTGGGACAGATAGAACTGGATAGAGGGCCAGGGATAGATGGAGGCAAAGAAGAGGTTGCCAAAGATGTCATAAACAAAAGGTCAAAGGGGTGTTGATGGTGGTGATATTAGCTTAAGTATGTGCTAATGGTGACATTAAGGGTAGAAAGCAGGACGAGCAAGTGACAGATAGCCCTGGTGGGGGTGGGGTAGGGGGAAAAGATTGAAATGGGCTAAAACTGGAACATTGCAGCAGGCCAAGGACGGATATGTGGGCATGAGATCAGGGTGGTGTGTTGAAATGGCAAGCAACAGGGAGGTCTGGGTCATGCTTGCAGACAGACCAAAGGTGTTCCGCAAAGTGGTCACCCAGTCTGCGTTTGGTCTCTGCAATGTAGAGGAAACGACATTGGGAGCAGCGAATGCAATAGACTAAATTGAGGGAAGTGCAAGTGAAATGCTGCTTCACTTGAAAGGAGTGTTTAGGCCCTTGGACGATGAGGGGGGAAGTAAAGGGGCAAGTGTTACACTTTCTGCGGTTGCGTGGGAGGGGGTTGAGGTGTAGGGGGTGATGGAGGAGTGGATCAGGGTGTCCCAGAGAGAACGATCCCTGCGGAATGCTGACGGTGGGGGGGGTGAAGAGAGATGTGTTCGGTGGTGGCATCATGCTGGAGTTGCCGGAAATGGCGGAGGAAGACCCTTTGAATGCGGCGGCTGGTGGGGTGATAGGTGAGGACAAGGGGGACCCCATCATGTTTCTGGGAGGGAGAGGAAAGTCTGAGGGCGGATGCGCGGGAGATGGGCCGGACACAGTTGTGGGCCCTGTCAACCACCGTGGGTGGAAAACCTCGGTTAAGGAAGAAGGAAGACATGTCAGAGAAACTGTTTTGGAAATTGGCATCATCAGAACAGATGGAACAGAGGCGGAGGAACTGAGAGAATGGGATGGAGTCCTTACAGGAAACAGGGTGTAAGGAGCTGTAGCCGAGGTAGCTGTGGGAGTCGGTAGGCTTGTAGTGGATATTGGTGGACAGTCTGTCACCAGAAATTGAGACAGAGAGGTCAAGGAAGGAAAGGGAAGTGTCAGTGATGGATCATGTGAAAGTGATGGAGGGGTGGAAATTGGAAGCAAAATTAATAAATTTTTCCAGGTCTAGACGAGAGCATGAAGCGGCAGTGAAGTAGTCATCGATGTACCGGAGAAAGAGTTATGGGAGGGGGCCTGGGTAGGACTGAAACAAGATGTGTTCCACATACCCCATAAAGAGACAGGCATAACTGGAGCCCATGCGGGTACCCATAGCCATACTTTTTATTTGGAGGAAGTGAGACAAGTTTAAGGAGAAATATTGGGTGTTTGTGCTGAAGGGAGAGCAATAATCCTGGGTGATTTTAGTGTACATATAAACTGGAAAAAATCAGGTTGGCAGTGGTAGCCTGGAAGAAGAGTTCCTGAGAGCAGGATGTCCTAGAACCTACCAGAGAGCAGGTTATATTAGACTTGTTATTGAGTAATGTGATGGGATTAATTAATGACCTCTGAGTGAAGGCATCCCTAGGTATTAGGGACCAAAATATGATTTAATTTTATATCCAGTTTGAAAGGGAGAAGAGCCTAGTATTTTAAACTGGAGTTTAGAAGAGTGAGGGGTGAATCTATTGAAACATGTAAGATTCTGAACGGCCTTGACAAGTTGGATGTGGAAAGGATGTTTCCTGTTGTGGGTGAGTCCAGAACTAGGGGGCACTGTTTTAAAAGTAGGGGTTACCATTATAGGACAGAGATGAGGAGAATTTTTTTTGTCTCAGAGGGTTGTGCAACTTTGAACTCTCTGACTTAGAAGGTGGTGGAAGTGTTGGGTCATTGAATATTTTTAAGGTGGAGGTAGGTAAATTCTTGTTCAGGGAATCAAAGGTTATCGGGTTTAGATGGGAATGTGGAATTCGAAACACTAACGGATTAACCATGATCTTATTGAATGGTGCAGCAGGCTTGGGGGACCGAATGGGCGGCTACTTCTATTTCGTATGTTCATAAGCCTCTGCTTTATTTGTACAGCCCAGGATGGAATGCGCTCCTTCTCGCATTGCTTTTCAAAATAAACTCTCAACTCAAGACCGCGGCGCCTGATGGGATACTGGCAGAGCAGGTCACGCGGGGGTCTGGTGCGATACTGGTGGAGTGAGTCACGCGGGGCCTGGTGGGATGCTGGCGGAGTCCATCGGAGGAATCGCGCTTTCGCTGACATGCCGTACGCGAACCAGCCGACAGTGCGGATCACGGAGCTGACAGACGAGAATGTGAAATTCATCGTAGAAAATACAGAGTTATCGTGAGTCCCAGAGAGGGAGAGAGGCGTGGAGGAGATGGGGGGAAGATAGGGAGGCGGGGTTGAGGAGAGGGGGAGACGGATGGAGAGAGGGAGGCGGGGTTGAGGAGAGGGGGAGACGGACGGAGGGAGGGAGGCGGGGTTGAGGGGAGGGGGAGACTGGGGGGGCGGGGTTGAGGAGAGGGGGAGACGGAGGGGGGGCGGGCGGGGTTGGGGAGAGGGGGAGACGGAGGGGGCGGGGGAGACATGGGAGAAAGATAGGGAGAGACGAGGGGGCGGGGTTGCGGGTTGGGGTTGGGGTTGGGGGGTTGGGGGCGGGGGGCGGGGGGGGGGGGGTGGGGGGGAGTTGGGTGTCTGTCCTGCACAAAGTTCTCTGTCACTGATCTTGATGCTTCTTTGCAGAGTGGCAAATGCCCTACGGAGAGTCCTCATGGCAGAAGTGGCAACTTTGGGTAATTATATATTCTCAATATCTTTCTCTCTCTCTCTCTCTTTGTGACACCCTCGCCCTCTGTCTTTAGCGTTGTGTGCTTTTCTATTGTCTCTGTTTTGTGTTGCAGCCATTGACTGGGTTCAGATTGATGCAAATTCCTCAGTGCTCCATGATGAATTCATTGCACACAGAATCGGTAAGTGTAACCAAAGCATTTCATCTCTCTAAAAGTTCAGGAAAATAAAGGAGCTGGGAGGTTTTTACTCTTTGGGGGATGTGGGCATCACTGGCTGGGCCAGCATTTATCATCCATCCCTAATTCCCTTGAGAAAGTAGTGGTGAGCTGCCTTCTTGAACCACTGCAGTCCATGTGGTACACCCACAATGTTGTTAAGGAGGGAGTTCCAGGATTTTGACCCAGCGACAGTGAAGGAATGGCGATATATTTCCAAGCCAGGATGGTGAGTGGCCTGGAGGGAAACTTCCAGATGGTGGTGTTCCCATATGTCTGCTGCCCTTGTCCTTCTAGATGGTAGTGGTTGTGGGTTTGGAAGGTGCTGTCGAAGGAGGCTTGGTGAGTTCCTGCAGTGCATCTTGTGGATGGTATACACTGCTGCTGCTGTGCGTCGGTGGTGGAGGGAGTGAATATTTGTGGATGTGGTGCCAATCAAGTGGGCTGCTTTCTCCTGGATGGTGTCAAGCTTCTTGAGTGTTGAGGGAGCTGTACTTATCCAGGCAAGTAGGGACTATTCCATCACACTCCTGACTTGTGCCTTGTAGATGGTGGACAGACTTTGGGGAGTCGGGAAGTGAGTTATTCTCTGCAGGATTCCTAGCCTCTGACTTGTTCTTGTAGCCACAATATTTATATGGTTAGTCCAGTTCAGGTTCTGGTGAATGGTAATCCCCAGGATGTTGATAGTGGGGGATTCAGTGACGGTAATGACATTGAATGTCAAGGGATGATGGTTAAATTCTCTCTTGCTGGAGATGGTAATTGCCTGGCACTTGTGTGGCACAAATATTACTTGCCAAGTGTCAGCCCAAGCCTGGATATTGTCCAGGTCTTGCTGCATTTGGACATGGACTAGTTTAGTATCTGAGGAGTCACGAATGGTGCTGATCATTGTGCAATCATCAGCGAACATCCCCACATTTGACCTTATGATGGAAGGAAGTTCATTGATGAAGCAGCTGAAGATGGTTGGGCCGAGGACACTACCCTGAGGAACTCCTGCAGTGATGTCCTGGAGCTGAGATGACAACAACCGCAACCATCTTCCGTTATGCTAGGTATGAGTCAAACCAGTGGAGAATTTTCCCCTTGATTCCCATTGACTCTGGTTTTGCTAGGGCTCCTTGATGCCACACTCAGTCAAATGCTGCCTTGATGTCAAGGGCAGTTACTTTCACCTCACCTCTGAAGTTCAGCTCCATGTTTGAACCAAGGCTGTAATGAGGTCAGGAGCTGAGTGCCCCTGGCGGAACCCAAACTGGTCATCAGTGAGCACGTTATTGCTGTGTAAGTGCTGCTTGATTGCACTGTCAGTGACAATTTCCATCACTTTACTAATGATCAAGAGTAGACTGATGGGATGGTAATTGGCCTGGTTGGATTTGTTATCCTTTTTGTGTACAGGACATACCTGGGCAATTTTCCACATAGCCGGGTAGGTGCCAATGTTGTCGCTGTACTGGAACAGCTTAGCTAGGAACGCGGCAAGTTCTGGAGCACAAGTCTTCAGTGATATTGCCGGAATATTGTCAGGGTCCATAGCCTTTGCTGTATCCAGTGCTTTCAACCATTTCTTGATATCACGTGGAGTGAATCGAATTGGCTGAAGATTGGCACCTGTGATACTGGGGACCTCCAAAGGAGATCAAGATGGATCATCCACTCGGCACTTCTGGCTGAAGATTGCCGTGAATGCTTCAGCCTTATGTTTTACACTGATGTGCTGGGCTCCTTCATCATTGAGGATGGGGATATTTGTGGAGCCTCCTCCTCTAGTGAGTTGTTTAATTGTCCACCACCGTTCATGACTGGATGTGGCAGGACTGCAGAGCTTAGATCTGATCTGTTGGTTGTGGGATCGCTTAGCTCTGTCTATCACTTGCTGCCTATGCTGTTTAGCATGCAAGTATTCCTGTGTCATAGCTTCACCAGGTTGACACCTCATTTTTAGGTGTGCCTGGTGCTGCTCCTGGTATGCCCAGGGTTGATCCCCTGGCTTGATGGTAATGGTAGTGTGGGATGTGCCAGGCCATGAGGTTACAGGTTATGTTCGAGTACAATTCTGCTGCTGTTGTTGATGGCCCACAGTGCCTCAGGGATGCCCAGTCTTGAGTTGATAGATCTGTTTGAAATCTATCCCATTTAGTACAGTGGTAGTGCCACACAACACTCCCCCCCACACACCCCCCTCCAGCACTGCAATATTCTCCCTAATCAATAGCACCACCTTCTCTCTCCCCCTCCCCCCACCACACCCACCCTCCTTTCATTCCTTTCCTATCTTTCCTGAACACTCTGTATCGAGGAATATTAAATTGTTGTTTGCTCATGCAGAACTTGAATATTCCTGAAAAGAGGGACAAGTTGTTGAAGCTTTTTATATTGGCAGATTCACAATCCCTTTGAGATTTGGTATTCTTGTGAATGATGAGTGCAAGACGAAAAGCTTCTACAGCATGTCTCTTTTTCTCTGGAATATCTAACACCCAGTCCTGCCCTATTTTGAGCCTGGACTCTATTATAGCAACAACATTATATTTCCACAGGGCAATTTACACCTGTAACTCACCAATTCTATTGACCACACTGTGCATTCAGAAACATGCACAGTAACACTGATTTAGACTTTGTTACTTATTCCTTTACACTAAACCCAATTAATAACTTACTATTTCCTACGCTAGCGTTATCTATCTCTCCGTGTGTTGTGCACCTCAGTGTTCCTCTCTGATATTACCTCCTGCCAAATTAGTTTAAATCCTCCCCAATAGCACTAACAAAGTGTCCTAAAGTGAAATTGCTCCTAGCTCTGTTCAGGTGCAACCTGTCCTGCCTGTAGCCTGTACAGGAATAAATCTCCCCAGAGCCTGTCCCAGGAACCTAAAGCCCTCCCCCTGCACCATCTTTCCAGCCATGCATTCATCTGCTTTATCCTCTTATTTCTATACTCGCACGTGGTCTTGGGAGTAATCCGGAGGTTCCTAATTTTGTGGACCTGCTTGCTAATTTCTTAGCTCCCTAACTTCTGACTGCAGGGCCACACACCTCTTTCTACCTATGTTCTTGATGCTTTTTCATGACATCCTTGACCCTGACACTAGAGGGGCAATATACCATCCTGGATTCACATCTCTGGCTGCACAAACAGCAGTCTGTTCCTCTAACTATTGAACCACCTATCACTATTGTTCTTCCAGTCTTTTTCAAGACCCCCTGTACATCTGGCCACATGTGGTGCTTGGACTTGGCTCTGGCTGCACTCCCCAGATGAACCATCACTCTCATCAGCATTCAGAACTGAATACTGGTTGGGGAGTGGGATGCACTCTAGGGGACTCCTGCACTCCCTGCCTGTTTCTTCTTAACTGCCTGATGGTCACTCATTCCCTTTGTCCTTGCCAAAGCTTAAGCTGCAGGGTGACCACATCTATAAATGTGCTATCCACAAAGCTCTCAACCTCACAGATGTACCTCAGTGATGGCAGCTGCTGCTCAAGCTCCAAAACCCAGAGTTTGAGCTGTTGCAGATATGGTTATCGAGGAGACCGGAAACATTGTGAAGTTCCCACGTGGCACAGAATGTGCACTCGAGAGATTGGAGCTGCCCTGCCATTCCTCTATCCATTAGATAATAAACCTTACTCCTTATAAAAGATTCACCAGCCACTCACTTCCCATCTGCTGATGTCACTTGATCCGAAAGCACAGCGTTAATTTTCACACGTACACTGATGACACCCAGCTCTACCTCTCTACCATCCCTCTCAATTCCCCCACTGTTGCTAAGTTATCAGATCCTTATCTGGCATCCAGTACTCCACTGAGCAGAAATTTCCTCCAGTTGATTACTGGGAGGACTGAAGCCATTCCATTGGTTTTGGCTCTTGCTGTAGCCACTGTCTCCATCCCTGGGAACTGCTTGAAACTGATGGAGACCATCTTGTCTTTGAGCCCTGGTGAGTTTCCAACCTCAGATGTGCACCATCTCTTGCTGGGCACCTACTTTCACCTCCAACATCACTCAACTCCTGCCTCAGCTTACCGAGAACTCTCATCCATGCCTTTGTTACCTCGACCCTGCTGCAGTGCTGTCAGCCTCCCAAAACCATGGCATATAAACTTGTACTCATTCAAAGCTGTCTGTTTCTTAGTTCACACCAGATTGCATTAACCCTGTGCTCGCTGAGCTCCATTGGCTCCTGGTTTAGCACTGCCCCACTTTTAAAACCCTAATCCATGTTTTCAGCTGCCTCCATGACTTCTCCCCTCCCGATTTCACATCGGAGGTCATTTGTGGGCGAGTTCCAAACTTCCAGCAGCCTTTATGTGTAAACAGGTCTCCTATTTTCAAATCATCCTTAACCTTCTAAATTCCAAGATAAACTACCCTGGTTTCTTTAATCTCTCCTTATACTTTAACCTTGGAGTTCTGGTATCATTCTGGTAAATCTACACTGCACTCCCTCCAAGGCCAATATATCCTTTCTCCTGTGTAGGCCCAGAACTGCTCACAGTGACTCTACGGCTTTGTATAACTGAAGCAGTCTTCTAGCCCTGTGTGTTTGAGTCTTCTGGACACAAAAACTAACTTTCCAAAAGCCTTTTAGGTCATTTTCTGAATCTGTCTATGACTTTTTTGGAGCTCCACTATTTCTAGTTACCATTTCGAAATAGCTGCTGAGTCAATCTCAGGGAAATGTTTTTTCTTCATTTTCAGGATTAATTCCTCTTACAAGTGATGACATTGTGGATAAGATGCAGTATTCAAGGGTATGTGAATATCGGAGCAAGACATGGGAGGGATGTATGGTAGAATGATAATGTGACAAGGTGCTGTGGAGGAAGATCAGCAACGTTGCTGGTTAGCAGGAGAACATGCGTGGGTGCATGGCTGTGTGTGTGTGTTTGCTGGCCTGTGTGCGCTGTCCGTCTGCCTGCCTGCCTGCGCGTGTTGTCCGTCTGCCTGCCTGCGCGTGTTGTCCGTCTGCCTGCCTGCGCGTGTTGTCCGTCTGCCTGCCTGCGCGTGTTGTCCGTCTGCCTGCCTGCGCGTGTTGTCCGTCTGCCTGCCTGCGCGTGTTGTCCGTCTGCCTGCCTGCGCGTGTTGTCCGTCTGCCTGCCTGCGCGTGTTGTCCGTCTGCCTGCCTGCGCGTGTTGTCCGTCTGCCTGCCTGCGCGTGTTGTCCGTCTGCCTGCCTGCGCGTGTTGTCTGTCTGTCTTCCCCCAATTTGTGTGTGTATAACATTGAGAGGCAGTGCTGTATTTCTCAGAAACCATGTGGCACTGACTGCTCGTTTCTTCCCCAGGACTGTACATGTGATGAGTTCTGCCCGGAATGCTCAGTGGAGCTGACGCTCGATGTGAAGTGTAATGAAGATCAGACTCGACACGTCACCTCACGGGATCTACTGTCTAACAATTCCCGGGTTATCCCTGTGAGTGCTGAACACCTGATTCTTCATCCCTTTCCACAGTTCAGTGACTGTAGGAGTATAATCAGCTGTAGCTCATTCCCAGAGAGAGCAATTCCAACCTGACTCAATACCGGGTGGGGATGGGAGATGAATTTTTACAGCACACCACAATCAGCAAGGACTCTATACAACTATCAATCGAAGTGCTCCACTTCTAGCAGGGACTACTGAGGATGGGGGGGTGCAGTGTTTAGGCCGGGGCCATTCTATTAAGGTCAGGAGGGTCCTGAAGGTGGTTGTGGGGTGGAGTGGATGGTTAGGGTGTGTGCACCATGTCCCGTTGGGGGCTGGGAATAAGCTTTATTGTATGGGGGATGGGTCCAGTCCGTCTCCACGTGTTTGTGTGTAATTCTGGGCACTGTGATAATGACTTTAATAAGTACGGCGGGAAGGAGATAAATTAAACTCAGGATCTTAGTTAGGATTGTCAGCCGCAAGGGGCTGAAGCTGGCATGGGTGAAATAGAGAGTTTGGGCAGAGCTGTATGCCTTTGAGTTAGAAACCCGTGAAACCTCTCCAGCTCGCAATGTGAGCTGATTGCACCAGTCCTTTACATGGGGTTCAATTCTTGTTGTCTTTCCAGTTGTAATGGGAACTGCCTTAATCAAGGTGCCAGGCTATCAGCCCAACCTCCCCCAGCGTGATAACAATCACTAACATTACTGCTGACTGCTTTTCTTTTCATTCAACCAGGTCACATCTCGCAGCCGAGACAATGATCCCAATGACTATGTGGAACAGGATGGTGAGTAGAAGCAGTTTGTTCTGGGTTAATATGGGCTGTCTATGGGGAGTGTGTCTGGTGCCATCCGGCTCGACCGCGCGTGTCTGGTGCCATCCGGCTCGACCGCGCGTGTCTGGTGCCATCCGGCTCGACCGCGCGTGTCTGGTGCCATCCGGCTCGACCGCGCGTGTCTGGTGCCATCCGGCTCGACCGCGCGTGTCTGGTGCCATCCGGCTCGACCGCGCGTGTCTGGTGCCATCCGGCTCGACCGCGCGTGTCTGGTGCCATCCGGCTCGACCGCGCGTGTCTGGTGCCATCCGGCTCGACCGCGCGTGTCTGGTGCCATCCGGCTCGACCGCGCGTGTCTGGTGCCATCCGGCTCGACCGCGCGTGTCTGGTGCCATCCGGCTCGACCGCGCGTGTCTGGTGCCATCCGGCTCGACCGCGCGTGTCTGGTGCCATCCGGCTCGACCGCGCGTGTCTGGTGCCATCCGGCTCGACCGCGCGTGTCTGGTGCCATCCGGCTCGACCGCGCGTGTCTGGTGCCATCCGGCTCGACCGCGCGTGTCTGGTGCCATCCGGCTCGACCGCGCGTGTCTGGTGCCATCCGGCTCGACCGCGCGTGTCTGGTGCCATCCGGCTCGACCGCGCGTGTCTGGTGCCATGCTGAGCTGCTGTGGGCTGAAGCTGGCAGTGCCGCTGGACTGCTGTGGGCTGAAGCTGGCAGTGCCGCTGGACTGCTGTGGGCTGAAGCTGGCAGTGCCGCTGGACTGCTGTGGGCTGAAGCTGGCAGTGCCGCTGGACTGCTGTGGGCTGAAGCTGGCAGTGCCGCTGGACTGCTGTGGGCTGAAGCTGGCAGTGCCGCTGGACTGCTGTGGGCTGAAACTGGCAGTGCCGCTGGACTGCTGTGGGCTGAAGCTGGCAGTGCCGCTGGACTGCTGTGGGCTGAAGCTGGCAGTCCTGCTCGATTGCTCTGGGCTGAAGCTGGCAGTGCTGCTGGATTGCTCTGGGCTGAAGATGGCAGTGCCGCTAAACTGCTCTGGGCTGAAGCTGGCAGTGCCGCTGGACTGCTGTGGGCTGAAGCTGGCAGTGCCGCTGGACTGCTGTGGGCTGAAGCTGGCAGTGCCGCTGGACTGCTGTGGGCTGAAGCTGGCAGTGCCGCTGGACTGCTGTGGGCTGAAGCTGGCAGTGCCGCTGGACTGCTGTGGGCTGAAGCTGGCAGTGCCGCTGGACTGCTGTGGGCTGAAGCTGGCAGTGCCGCTGGACTGCTGTGGGCTGAAGCTGGCAGTGCCGCTGGACTGCTGTGGGCTGAAGCTGGCAGTGCCGCTGGACTGCTGTGGGCTGAAGCTGGCAGTGCCGCTGAACTTCTCTGGGCTAAAGCTGGCAGTCCTGCTCGATTGCTCTGGGCTGAAGTTGGCAGTGCTGCTGGATTGCTCTGGCCTGATACTGGAAGTGATGCTGAACTGCTCTGGGCTGAAGATGGCAGTGCTGCTAAACTGCTCTGGGCTGAAGCTGGCAGTGCTGCTGGACTGCTCTGGGCTGAAGCTGGCAGTGCTGCTGGACCGCTCTGGGCTGAAGCTGGCAGTCCTGCTCAATTGCTCTGGGCTGAAGTTGGCAGTGCTGCTGGATTGCTCTGGCCTGATACTGGAAGTGATGCTGAACTGCTCTGGGCTGAAGATGGCAGTGCTGCTAAACTGCTCTGGGCTGAAGCTGGCAGTGCTGCTGGACTGCTCTGGGCTGAAGCTGGCAGTGCTGCTGGACCGCTCTGGGCTGAAGCTGGCAGTCCTGCTCAATTGCTCTGGGCTGAAGTTGGCAGTGCTGCTGGATTGCTCTGGCCTGATACTGGAAGTGATGCTGAACTGCTCTGGGCTGAAGATGGCAGTGCTGCTAAACTGCTCTGGGCTGAAGCTGGCAGTGCTGCTGGATTGCTCTGGGCTGAAGCTGGCAGTCCTACTCGATTGCTCTGGGCTGAAGCTGGCAGTGCTGCTGGATTGCTCTGGCCTGATGCTGGAAGTGATGCTGAACTGCTCTGGCCTGATGCTGGAAGTGATGCTGGACCGCTCTGGGCTGAAGCTGGCAGTGCCGCTGGACCGCTCTGGGTTGAAGCTGGCAGTGCCGCTGGACCGCTCTGGGTTGAAGCTGGCAGTGCCGCTGGACCGCTGTGGGCTGAAGCTGGCAGTGCCGCTGGACCGCTGTGGGCTGAAGCTGGCAGTGCCGCTGGACCGCTGTGGGCTGAAGCTGGCAGTGCCGCTGGACCGCTGTGGGCTGAAGCTGGCAGTGCCGCTGGACCGCTGTGGGCTGAAGCTGGCAGTGCCGCTGGACCGCTGTGGGCTGAAGCTGGCAGTGCCGCTGGACCGCTGTGGGCTGAAGCTGGCAGTGCCGCTGGACCGCTGTGGGCTGAAGCTGGCAGTGCCGCTGGACCGCTGTGGGCTGAAGCTGGCAGTGCCGCTGGACCGCTGTGGGCTGAAGCTGGCAGTGCCGCTGGACCGCTGTGGGCTGAAGCTGGCAGTGCCGCTGGACCGCTGTGGGCTGAAGCTGGCAGTGCCGCTGGACCGCTGTGGGCTGAAGCTGGCAGTGCCGCTGGACCGCTGTGGGCTGAAGCTGGCAGTGCCGCTGGACCGCTGTGGGCTGAAGCTGGCAGTGCCGCTGGACCGCTGTGGGCTGAAGCTGGCAGTGCCGCTGGACCGCTGTGGGCTGAAGCTGGCAGTGCCGCTGGACCGCTGTGGGCTGAAGCTGGCAGTGCCGCTGGACCGCTCTGGCCTGATGCTGGCAGTGCCGCTGGACCGCTCTGGCCTGATGCTGGCAGTGCCGCTGGACCGCTCTGGCCTGATGCTGGCAGTGCCGCTGGACCGCTCTGGCCTGATGCTGGCAGTGCCGCTGGACCGCTCTGGCCTGATGCTGGCAGTGCCGCTGGACCGCTCTGGCCTGATGCTGGCAGTGCCGCTGGACCGCTCTGGCCTGATGCTGGCAGTGCCGCTGGACCGCTCTGGCCTGATGCTGGCAGTGCCGCTGGACCGCTCTGGCCTGATGCTGGCAGTGCCGCTGGACCGCTCTGGCCTGATGCTGGCAGTGCCGCTGGACCGCTCTGGCCTGATGCTGGCAGTGCCGCTGGACCGCTCTGGCCTGATGCTGGCAGTGCCGCTGGACCGCTCTGGCCTGATGCTGGCAGTGCCGCTGGACCGCTCTGGCCTGATGCTGGCAGTGCCGCTGGACTGCTCTGGCCTGATGCTGGCAGTGCCGCTGGACTGCTCTGGCCTGATGCTGGCAGTGCCGCTGGACTGCTCTGGCCTGATGCTGGCAGTGCCGCTGGACTGCTCTGGCCTGATGCTGGCAGTGCCGCTGGACTGCTCTGGCCTGATGCTGGCAGTGCCGCTGGACTGCTCTGGCCTGATGCTGGCAGTGCCGCTGGACTGCTCTGGCCTGATGCTGGCAGTGCCGCTGGACTGCTCTGGCCTGATGCTGGAAGTGCCGCTGGACTGCTCTGGGCTGAAGCTGGCAGTCCTACTCGATTGCTTTGGGCTGAAGCTGGCAGTGCTGCTGGATTACTCTGGCCTGATGCTGGAAGTGATGCTGAACTGCTCTGGCCTGATACTGGAAGTGATGCTGGATTGCTCTGGGCTGAAGCTGGCAGTGCTGCTGGATTGCTCCGGGCTGAAGCTGGCAGTCCTACTCGATTGCTCCGGGCTGAAGCTGGCCGGGCCGCTCCGGGCTGAAGCTGGCCGGGCCGCTCCGGGCTGAAGCTGGCCGGGCCGCTCCGGGCTGAAGCTGGCCGGGCCGCTCCGGGCTGAAGCTGGCCGGGCCGCTCCGGGCTGAAGCTGGCCGGGCCGCTCCGGGCTGAAGCTGGCCGGGCCGCTCCGGGCTGAAGCTGGCCGGGCCGCCCCGGGCTGAAGCTGGCCGGGCCGCCCCGGGCTGAAGCTGGCCGGGCCGCTCCGGGCTGAAGCTGGCCGGGCCGCTCCGGGCTGAAGCTGGCCGGGCCGCTCCGGGCTGAAGCTGGCCGGGCCGCTCCGGGCTGAAGCTGGCCGGGCCGCTCCGGGCTGAAGCTGGCCGGGCTGCTCCGGGCTGAAGCGTGCATTCGAGTTGATTACTGCAGGAATCCTTTATCTTAAATGATGATATTTGCTGAAAGAAATAAGAGCTCGGAATTGACTGTTAGCCGGAGATGTGATCGCTGGACAGGAAGGGAATGGTAGAAGGGGCCATGGGAAGGACCAGGGCTCAAGCTCCGATATGAACCTTTTGGAGGGCCGGACAGGGTGAGGGGAGGGCCCTTGAGGGAGTAACTGGGAGAATGCGGGTTTGCTGGTGTGGTGCTGATTACAGTGGGTGAGGAGTTTGGGGAGGGCGCTGCTGATAGCCAGCGAGAGGGGTTTATGGATTGTCAGAGTGGGTTATGTTGGCGGACAGTGGACATTGATCACTGGGTGTTGGGGCATTGATGTCAGGGGCTGGGTGTGATGTGTTGATGAACGGGTAGTGATATGGGGTGATCCAGTTGGGCAATGACTTGGCCGGGTGGTCTGATGAGGGTCTCCTCTGCCTCCCTCAGATATCCTGATTGTGAAGTTGCGGAAGGGGCAGGAGCTTAGGCTCCGAGCTTACGCTAAGAAGGGTTTCGGGAAGGAACATGCCAAATGGAACCCAACAGCAGGGGTGTCCTTCGAGTACGACCCTGACAATGCCCTGAGGCACACAGTGTACCCCAAACCTGAGGAATGGTGAGGCTCACTCTGGATTTATACTGGCACCAAGTCCCATTTCCATTCCTCATCCAGCCCCGTGGGGCGGAGAGGTGTGCGGGCTTGGTGGAACAGTGAGGGGAGTTGCGTGGTGGTGTGGGGAGGGGAGTGGTGGTGTGGGGTGGAGAAGTGGGGGTGGGAGTGGTGGTGTGGGGAGGAGAGGAGAGTCGAGGAGAGTGGCGCTGTGGGGTGGAGAAGGTGGGGGGAGTGGTGGTGTGGGGAGGAGAGGAGAGTCGAGGGGAGTGGTGGGGTGTGGGGTAGAGAGGGAGGGGAGTGTGGTGGAGTGGAGGTGTGGGGGGGGAGTGGCGGTGTGGGGTAGAGAGGGGAGGGGCGGTGAGTGGCGGGGCAGGAAGGGGAGGGATGGAGTGGAGTGGACGGGTGGAGTGGGGAGTGGAGTGGACGGGTGGAGTGGGGTGTGGATGGGTGTGGCGAGGGGAGGGGAGTGGTGGGGTGGAGAGGGGAGGAGAGTGGCTGGGTGGGGTGGAGACGAGAGGGGTGGGGAGGGGAGGGGAGTGGCGGGGTGGGATGGAGAGGGGAGTTGCGGGGTGGGGAGAGGAGGGGACGAGTGGGGAGAGGAGGCGACAGGTGGGGTGGAGTGGAGAGGGGAAGGGGGGGTGGTGGGTGGAGAGGGGAGGGGAGCGGAGTGGAGGGGAGCGGAGTGGAGGGGAGTCGCGGGGTGGGGTGGGGAGGGAGATGTTTAAATTCTGCATTCTTCCTTTTTCTAAATGTTGATTGTTTCTATGAAATTTTAAGGCCCAAAAGTGAGTACTCTGAACTGGATGATGAGGAAATTCAGGCTCCGTATGACCCTAATGGCAAACCAGAAAGGTACACACTTCATTCTCATTTTTGTGATGTGAGCTTTGCTCCAAATCCCTAATTGCCCTTGAACAGGTACATCCACAGTGCTGTTAGGGAGGGAGTTCCAGGGTTTTACCCCAGCGACGGTGAAGGAACGGCGATATATTTCCAAGCCAGGATGATGAGTGGCTTGGAGGTTAACTTCCAGGTGGTGATGTTCCCATGTGTCTGCTGCCCTTGTCCTTCTAGATGGTAGCGGTTGTGGGTTTGGAACATGCTGTCTAAGGAGCCTTGGTGAGTTCCTGCAGTACATCTTGTAAATGGTACACACTGCTGCTACTGTGTTTTAGTGTTGGAGGGAGTGAATGCTTGTGGATGTGGTGCTAATCAAGTGGGATGCTTTGTCCTGGATGTTGTCAAGCTCCTTGAGTGTTGTGGGAGCTGTGCTCATCCAGGCAAGTGGGAAGTATTCCATCACACTCCTAACTTGTGCCTCGTAGATGGTGGACAGGTTTTGGGGAGTCAGGAGGTAAGTTACTCTCTGCCGGATTCCCAGCCTCTGACCTGCTCTTGTAGTCACAGTATTTATATGGCTAGTGCAGTTCAGTTTCTGGTCAATGTTAACCCCCAGGATGTTGATAGTGAGGGATTCAGTGATGGTAATGTCAAGGGATGATGGTTAGATTCTCTCTTGTTGGAGATGGTCATTGCCTGGTACCTGTGTGGCGCAAATATTATTGAACTATGAAGATTTGTTTTTAGCTCTGATACATGAGGGTCTATTTAACCTTTCCAGTGTGGATCATGTTTTTGAGTTTTGTTCCCATCAGGTTTTATTTCAATGTGGAATCTTCGGGAGCACTACGCCCTGAGACCATCGTACTATCAGCTCTCTCTGGACTGAAGAAGAAATTGAGTGACCTGCAGACAATGCTGAGTCATGAAATCCAGAGTGATGTTCTCACCATCAATTAGCAAGGTCCAGACTGACGTTGACCACTGGCCCGGTGCTAGTGGTGTGGGGAGTGTCCGTCTCTCTCCAAACTCAGGTTGGGGCGGGTGGTCTGAGCTTGCCTGGACCGCAGGGGTGGCTGTTCCAGACTCTCTGCACTCGTGTATAAGCTGTATGTTTGCACCGCTGTGTTTTGGTGCTTTCACCTTTCCTTTGTTGATTTGTAAACATGATTAAATCTGTTTTGGTCCCAGTGCTGTCTCTTTTTGCTAAAAGTAAGGGGATTATTTGAAGTTTGGCCACACATCGAATGTGGGGATGCAATACGAATATTGTGGATGCTGGATATCCACAGCAGGTCAGACTGTAACTGTGGTGAAAGAAATGGTTAAGCTTTCAAAGATCTTTGTGTTTCTGATGATAGGTCAAGACCAGGAACGTGAACTCTTTGTCTCATCAACGATGCTGCCAGAGCTGCTGAGTATTTCCAGCATTTTCTATTTTCATAATCAAACGTGGGAATTCTGCAGACAGAGAATTAAAGTGTGGGTTACCGTATGTGAGAGAATGGGGATTAAAACTGGGGGTTGCTGTAGGGGGAGGATGGGGATTAAAGCTGGGGGTTGCTGTAGGGGGAGAATGGGGATTAAAGCTGGGGGTTGATTTAGGGGGAGAATGGGGATTAAAGCTGGGGGTTGATTTAGGGGGAGAATGGGGATTAAATGCTGGGGGTTGATTTAGGGGGAGAATGGGGATTAAAGCTGGGGGTTGATTTAGGGGGAGAATGGGGATTAAATGCTGGGGGTTACTTGTAGGGAAGAGAATGGGGGTTCACTATGGGGAGAATGGGGCTGACTGTATGGGGGAGAATGGGAAGTAAAGCCAGTGGTTACTGTATGGGGATTAATCCTGGGGGTTACTGTACGAAGAGAATGGAGATTAATGCTGGGGGTTACTGTGTTGGGAGAATGGGGATTAATGCTGGAGGTTACTGTGTGGGGAGAATGGGGATTAATGCTGGAGGTTACTGTATGTGGGGAGTATGGGGATTAAAGCTGGGGGTTACAGTATGGGGGAGAATGGGGATTACAGTATGGGGATTAGAGTTGGGGGTTACAGTATGGGGGAGAATGGGGATTAAAGCTAGGTCCACTGTATGGGGATTGAAGCTGAGGGTTACAGTAGGGGAGATTATCAATTAAAACCGGGTTTCTTTCTGGGGGAGAATGGCAATTTAAGGTGGGGTTTACTGAACTGGGAGAGAATGGGGATTAAAGATGCTTATTACTGTATTAATTGATGGGTTAAACATGTGGATGGTGTTTAAAGGATGGGATATTTATAAATTGGTGGGGTTGGTGTTGATAGGATGGGATATTTATAAATTGGGGTTGGTGTTGACATGATGGGATATTTATAAATTGGGGAGGTTGGTGTTGAGATGGTGGGATATTTATAAATTGGGGGGGTTGGCGTTGAGATGATGGGATATTATAAATTGGGGGGGTTGGTGTTGAGATGATGGGAAATTTATAAATTGGGGGGGTTGGTGTTGATAGGATGGGATATTTATGAATTGGGGGGGGGTTGGTGTTGAGATGATGGGATATTTATAAATTGGGGGGGTTGGCGTTGAGATGATGGGATATTTATAAATTGGGGGGGTTGGTGTTGAGATGATGGGATATTTATAAATTGGGGAGGTTGGTGTTGAGATGATGGGATATTTATAAATTGGGGGGGTTGGTGTTGATAGGATGGGATATTTATAAATTGGGGGGGGGGTTGGTGTTGATAGGATGGGATATTTATAAATTGGGGGGGTTGGGGTTTAGAGGATTTCTAACCCCGTGCTGTGCCTGTCCTGGGATTGTTTGCTGGGGAAAGTGAAGTGTGCATTTACTCTGTACCTAACCCCGTGCTGTGCCGGTCCTGCGAGTGTTTGAAGGGGACAGTTTAGAGGGAGCTTTACTCTGTACGCTCCCAGGACAGGTACAACAAGGGGATAGATACAGAGTAAAAATCCATCTACATTCTCTCTATCAAACATTCCCAGGACAGGTACAGCACGGTATAAAATAGAGAGTAAAGCTCCCTCAACACTCCCCCGTTTAAACACTCCCAGGACAGGTCCAGCACGACGTCAGATCCAGAGTAAAGCTCCTAGTACACAGTCCCCAGCAAACACACCGGGGACAGGTAAAGCACAGTGTTAGATACAGAGTAAAGCTCGATCTACATTCTCCCCATCAAACACTCCCAGGACAGGTACAGCACAGAGTGAAATACAGAGTAAATCTCCCTCTACACTGTCCCCGGTAAACTCTCCCAGGACAGGTACAGCACAGGGTTAGATACAGAGTAAAGCTTCCTCTACACTGTCTCCATCAAACACTCCGGGGACAGGTACAGCACGGGGTTAGATACAGAGTAAAGCTCCCTCTACACTGTCCCCATCAAGCACTCACAGGACACGTACAGCACAGGGTTAGGTACAGAGTAAATCTCCCTCTACAATGTCCCCGGTAAACTCTCCCAGGACAGGTACAGCATGGGGTTAGGTACAGAGTAAGGCTCCTTCTACACTGTCCCTATCAAACACTCATAGGTCAGGTACAGCACGTGGTTCGATACAGAGTATAGCTCCCTCTACACTGTCCCCATCAAAGACTTGCACTACCGGTACAGCAAGGGGTTAGATACAGAGTAAAGCTCTATCTACATTCTCCCTATCAAACATTCCCAGGACAGGTACAGCACGGTGTAAAATAGAGAGTAAAGCTCCCTCTACACTGCCCCGTTTAAACACTCCCAGGACAGGTCCAGCAAGGGGTTAGATACAGAGTAAAGCTCCCTCTACACTGTCCCCATCAAACACTCCTGGGACAGTTAAAGCACTGGGTTAGATACAGAGTAAAGCTCCATCTACATTCTCCCCATCAAACACTCCCAGGGCAGGTACAGCACAGGGTTAGATACAGAGTTAATCTCCCTCTACACTGTCCCCGGTAAACTCTCCCAGGACAGGTACAGCACGGGGTTAGATACAGAGTAAAGCTCCCTCGACATTGTCCCCATCAAACACTCCCAGGACAGGTACAGCACGGGTTAGATACAGAGTAAAGCTCCCTCTACACTGTCCCCATCAAACGCTCTCAGGACAGGTACAGCACGGTGTAAAATACAGAGTAAAGCTCCCTCTGCACTCACCCCTTTAAACATTCCCAGGACAGGTCGAGCACGGGGTTAGATACAGAGTAAAGCTCCCTCTACACTGTCCCCAGCAAAACCTCCGGGGACAGGTAAAGCACAGTATTAGATACAGAGTAAAGCTCCCTCTACACTGTCCCCATCAAACACTCTGTGGACAGGTAAAGCACGGGGTTAGATACAGAGTAAAGGTCCCTCTGCAATGAACCCATCAAACACTCTGGGGATAGGTACAGCACGGGGTTAGATACACAGTAAAGCTTCCTCTACACTGTCTCCATCAAAAACTCTGGGGACAGGTACAGCACGGGGTTAGATACAGAGTAGAGCTGTCTCTACACTGTCCCATCAAACACTCCCAGGACAGGCACAGCACTTGGTTCGATACAGATGAAAGCTCCCTCTACACCGTCCCATCAAACAATCCCAGGACAGGTACAGCAAGGGGTTAGATACAGAGTAAAGCTTCATCTACATTCTCCCCATCAAACATTCCCAGGCAGGTACAGCAAAGGTTAGATACAGAGTAAAGCTCCCTCTACACTGTCCCCATCAAACACTCTCAGGACAGGTACAGCACGGGGTTAGATATAGAGTAATGCTCCCTCTACAATGTCCCCATCGACCACTCCGGGGACAGGTAAAGCATGGGTTTAGATAGAGAGTAAAGCTCCCTCTACAGTGTCCCCATCAAACACTCCGGGGACAGGTACAGCACGGGGTTAGATACAGAGTAAAGCTTCCTCTACACTGTCCCCATCAAACACACCGGGGACAGGTACAGCAGTGGTTTAGATATAGAGTAAAGCTCCCTCTACACCGTCCCATCAAACACTCCCAGGACGGGTACAGCACGGGGTTAGATACAGAGTAAAGCTTCATCTACATTCTCGCCATCAAACATTCCCAGGCAGGTACAGCAAAGGTTAGATACAGAGTAAAGCTCCCTCTACACTGTCTCCATCAAACACTCCGGGGACAGGTACAGCACGGGGTTAGATGCAGAGTAAAGCTCCCTCTACACTGAACCCATCATACACTACGGGGACAGGTACAGCACGGGGTAAGATACAGAGTAAAGCTCCCTCTACTCTGTCCCCATCAAGCACTCACAGGACACGTACAGCACAGGGTTAGGTACAGAGTAAATCTCCCTCTACAATGTCCCCGGTAAACTCTCCCAGGACAGGTAGAGCATGGGGTTAGGTACAGAGTAAGGCTCCTTCTACACTGTCCCTATCAAACACTCATAGGACAGGTACAGCACATGGTTCGATACAGAGTATAGCTCCCTCTACACTGTCCCCATCAAAGAATCCCACTACAGGTACAGCAAGGGGTTAGATACAGAGTAAAGCTCTATCTACATTCTCCCTATCAAACATTCCCAGGACAGGTACAGCACGGTGTAAAATAGAGAGTAAAGATCCCTCTACACTGCCCCGTTTAAACACTCCCAGGACAGGTCCAGCACGGGGTTAGATACAGAGTAAAGCTCCTACTACACAGTCCCCAGCAAACACACCGGGGACAGGTAAAGCACAGTGTTAGATACAGAGTAAAGCTCCATCTACATTCTCCCCATCAAACACTCCCAGGGCAGGTACAGCACAGGGTTAGATACAGAGTAAATCTCCCTCTACACTGTCCCCGGTAAACTCTCCCAGGACAGGTACAGCACGGGGTTAGATACAGAGTAAAGCTCCCTCGACATTGTCCCCATCAAACACTCCCAGGACAGGTACAGCACGGGTTAGATACAGAGTAAAGCTCCCTCTACACTGTCCCCATCGAACGCTCTCGGGACAGGTACAGCACGGTGTAAAATACAGAGTAAAGCTCCCTCTGCACTCACCCCTTTAAACACTCCGGGGACAGGTTGAGCACGGGGTTAGATACAGAGTAAAGCTCCCTCTACACTGTCCCCAGCAAACACTCCGGGGACAGGTACAGCACGGGGTTAGATACAGAGTAAAGCTCCCTCTACACTGAACCCATCATACACTACGGGGACAAGTACAGCACGGGGTAAGATACAGAGTAAAGCTTCCTGTACACTGTCCCCATTAAGCACTCACAGGACAGGTGCAGCACAGAGTTAGGTACAGAGTAAATCTCCCTCTACACTGTCCCCAGTAAACTCTCCCAGGACAGGTACAGCATGGGGTTAGGTACAGAGTAAGGCTCCATCTACACTGTCCCCATCAAACGCTCCCAGGACAGGTACAGCAAGGGGATAGATACAGAGTAAAAATCCATCTACATTCTCCCTATCAAACATTCCCAGGACAGGTACAGCACGATATAAAATAGAGAGTAAAGCTCCCTCTACACTCCCCCGTTTAAACACTCCCATGACAGGTCCAGCACGACGTCAGATCCAGAGTAAAGCTCCTACTACACATCCCCAGCAAACACACCGGGGACAGGTAAAGCACAGTGTTAGATACAGAGTAAAGCTCCATCTACATTCTCCCCATCAAACACTCCCAGGACAGGTACAGCACAGGGTTAGATACAGAGTAAATCTCCCTCTACACTGTCCCCGGTAAACTCTCCCAGGACAGGTACAGCATGGGGTTAGATACAGAGTAAAGCTCCCAATATATTGTCCCCATCAAACACTCCCAGGACAACTACAGCACAGGTTAGATACAGCGTAAAGCTCCCTCTACACTGTCCCCATCAAACGCTCTCAGGACAGGTACAGCACCGTGTAAAATACAGAGTAAATCTCCCTCTACACTCACCCCTTTAAACACTCCCAGGACAGGTCGAGCACGGGGTTAGATACAGAGTAAATCTCCCTCTACACTGTCCCCAGCAAACCCTCCGGGGACAGGTACAGCACGGGGTTAGATACAGAGTAAAGCTCCCTCTACACTGCCCCCATCAAACACTCTGTGGACAGGTAAAGCACAGGGTTAGATACAGAGTAAAGGTCCCTCTAAAATGTCCCCATCAAACACTCTGGGGATAGGTACAGCACAGGGTTAGATACACAGTAAAGCTTCCTCTACACTGTCTCCATCAAAAACTCTGGGGACAGGTACAGCACGGGGTTAGATACAGAGTAGAGCTGTCTCTACACTGTCCCATCAAACACTCCCAGGACAGGCACAGCACTTGGTTCGATACAGATGAAAGCTCCCTCTACACCGTCCCATCAAACAATCCCAGGACAGGTACAGCAAGGGGTTAGATACAGAGTAAAGCTTCATTTACATTCTCCACATCAAACATTCCCAGGCAGGTACAGCAAAGGTTAGATACAGAGTAAAGCTCCCTCTACACTGTCCCCATCAAACACTCTCAGGACAGGTACAGCACGGGGTTAGATACAGAGTAAAGCTCCCTCTACAATGTCCCCATCAACCACTCCGGGGACAGCTAAAGCATAGGTTTAGATAGAGAGTACAGCTCCCTCTACAGTGTTCCCATCAAACACTCCGGGGACAGGTACAGCACGGGGTTAGATACAGAGTAAAGCTCCCTCTACACTGTCCCCATCAAACACTCCGGGGACAGGTACAGCAGGGGTTTAGATATAGAGTAAAGCTCCCTCTACACCGTCCCATCAAACACTCCCAGGACGGGTACAGCACGGGGTTAGATACAGAGTAAAGCTTCATCTACATTCTCGCCATCAAACATTCCCAGGCTGGTACAGCAAAGGTTAGATACAGAGTAAAGCTCCCTCTACACTGTCCCCATCAAACACTCCGGGGACAGGTACAGCACGGGGTTAGGTACAGAGTAAAGCTCCCTCTACACTGTCCCCATCAATCACTCACAGGACACATACAGCACAGGGTTAGGTACAGAGTAAATCTCCCTCTACAATGTCCCCGGTAAACTCTCCCAGGACAGGTACAGCATGGGGTTAGGTACAGAGTAAGGCTCCATCTACACTGTCCCTATCAAACACTCATAGGACAGGTACAGCACATGGTTCGATATAGAGTATAGCTCCCTCTACACTGTCCCCATCAAAGAATCCCACTAAAGGTACAGCAAGGGGTTAGATACAGAGTAAAGCTCTATCTACATTCTCCCTATCAAACATTCCCAGGACAGGTACAGCACGGTGTAAAATAGAGAGTAAAGCTCCCTCTACACTGCCCCGTTTAAACATTCCTAGGACAGGTCCAGCACGGGGTTAGATACAGAGTAAAGCTCCTACTACACAGTCCCCAGCAAACACACCGGGGACAGGTAAAGCACAGTGTTAGATACAGAGTAAAGCTCCCTCTACACTGTCCCCATCAAACACTCCTGGGACAGTTAAAGCACTGGGTTAGATACAGAGCAAAGCTCCCTCTACATTGTCCCCATCAAACACTCCCAGGACAGGTACAGCATGGGTTAGATACAGAGTAAAGCTCCCTCTACACTGTCCCCATCAAACGCTCTCAGGACAGGTACAGCACGGTGTAAAATACAGAGTAAAAATCCCTCTACACTCACCCCTTTAAACACTCCCAGTACAGGTCGAGCACGGGGTTAGATACAGAGTAAAGCTCCTACTACACAGTCCCCAGCAAACAATCGCAGGACAAGTATAGCACGACGTCAGTTCCAGAGTAAAGCTCCATCTACAATGTCCCCATCAAACACTCCGGGGACAGGTAAAGCACGGGGTTAGATACACAGTAAAGCTTCCTCTTCACTGTCTCCATCAAACACTCCGGGGACAGGTACAACACGGGTTTCGATGCAGAGTAAAGCTCCCTCTACACTGAACCCTTAAACACTCCCAGGAAAGGTATAGCACGGGGTTAGATAAAGAGTAAAGATCCCACTACACTGTTCCCATCAAAGACTCCCAGGACAGGTACAGCACAGGATTAGATACAGGGCAGAGCTCCCTCTACACTCTCCCCATCAAACACTCTCAGGGCAGGTACAGCAAGGGGTTAGATACAGAGTAAAGCTTCATCTACATTCTCCCCATCAAACATTCCCAGGCAGGTACAGCAAAGGTTAGATACAGAGTAAAGCTCCCTCTACACTGTCCCCATCAAACACTCTCAGGACAGGTACAGCACGGGGTTAGATACAGAGTAAAGCTTCCTCTACACTGTCCCCATCAAACACTCCGGGGACAGGTACAGCAGGGTTTTAGATATAGAGTAAAGCTCCCTCTACAACGTCCCATCAAACACTCCCAGGACGGGTACAGCACGGGGTTAGATACAGAGTAAAGCTTCATCTACATTCTCGCCATCAAACATTCCCAGGCAGGTACAGCAAAGGTTAGATACAGAGTAAAGCTCCCTCTACACTGCCCCCATCAAACACTCTGTGGACAGGTGAAGCACAGTATTATTTACAGAGTAAAGCTCCCTCTACAATGACCCCATCAAACACCACGGGGACAGGTACAGCACGGTGTTAGATACAGAGTAAAGATCCCTCTACACTGAACCCATCATACACTCCGGGGTCAGGTACAGCACGGGGTTACATACAGAGTAAAGCTCCCTCTACACCGTCCCATCAAAAACGCGCAGGAAAGTTACAGCACGGGGTTAGATAAAGAGTAAAGCTCCCTCAACACTGTCCCCATCAAACGCTCCCAGGACAGGTACAGCACGGGTTTAGATAAAGAGTAAAGCTCCCCTTCCACTCTCCCATCAAACACTCCCATGACAGACACAGCACTTTTTTCGATACAGAGTAAATCTCACTGTACACTGTCCCGTCAAATACTAAAAGCATAGGTAGAGCTTGGTATTAGATACAGAGTAAATCTCCCTCTACACTGTTCCGATCAAAGACTCCCAGGACAGGTACAGGACAGGATTAGATACAGGGTAAAGCTACATCTACACTGTCCCCAGCAAACACTCCCAGGGCAGTTACAAAACGGGGTTAGATACATAGTAATGCTCCTTCTACACCGTCCCATCAAACACTCACAGGACAGGTACAGCAAGGGGTTAGATACAGAGTAAAGCTTCATCTACATTCACCCCATCAAACATTCCCTGGCAGGTACAGCAAAGGTTAGATACAGAGTAAAGCTCCCTCTGCACTGTCCCCAACAAACACTCCGGGGACAGGTAAAACATGGGTTTAGATACAGAGTAAAGCTCCCTCTACACTGTCCCCATCAAACATTCCGGGGACAGGTAAAGCAAGGGTTCAGATACAGAGTAAAGCTCCCCCTACAGTGTCCCCATCAAAAACGCGCAGGAAAGTTACAGCACGGGGTTAGATAAAGAGTAAAGCTCCCTCAACACTGTCCCCATCAAACGCTCCCAGGACAGGGACAGCACGGGTTTAGATACAGAATTAAGCTCCCCTTCCACTGTCCCATCAAACACTCCCATGACAGACACAGCACTTGTTTCGATACAGAGTAAATCTCCCAGTACACTGACCCCATCAGCCACTAACAGCATAGGTAGAGCTTGGTGTTAGATACAGTGTAAAGCTCCCTCTACACTGTTCCCATCAAAGACTCCCAGGACAGGTACAGCACAGGATTAGATACAGGGTAAAGCTCCCTCTACACTGTCCCCAGCAAACACTCCCTGGGCAGGTACAAAACGGGGTTAGATACAGAGTAAAGCTCCATCTACATTCTCCCCATCAAACACTCCCAGGACATTGACAGCACAGGGTTAGATATACAGTTACTCTCCCTCTACACTGTCCCCGGTAAACTCTCCCAGGACAGGTACAGCACGGGGTTAGATACAGAGTAGAGCTGTCTCTACACTGTCCCATCAAACACTCCGGGGACAGGTAAGCACAGTATTATTTACAGAGTAAAGCTCCCTCTACACTGTCCCCATCAACACTCTGTGGACAGGTGAAGCACGGGGTTAGATACAGAGTAAAGCTCCCTCCACAATGACCCCATCAAACACTCCGGGGACAGGTACAGCACGGTGTTAGATACAGAGTAAAGATCCCTCTGCACTGAACCCATCATACACTCTGGGGTCAGGTACAGCACGGGGTTACATACAGAGTAAAGCTCCCTCTACACCGTCCCATCAAAAACGCGCAGGAAAGTTACAGCACGGGGTTAGATAAAGAGTAAAGCTCCCTCAACACTGTCCCCATCAAACACTCCCAGGACAGGTACAGCACGGGTTTAGATAAAGAGTAAAGCTCCCCTTCCACTCTCCCATCAAACACTCCCATGACAGACACAGCACTTTTTTCGATACAGAGTAAATCTCACTGTACACTGTCCCGTCAAATACTAAAAGCATAGGTAGAGCTTGGTATTAGATACAGAGTAAATCTCCCTCTACACTGTTCCGATCAAAGACTCCCAGGACAGGTGCAGCACAGGATTAGATACAGGGTAAAGCTACCTCTACACTGTCCCCAGCAAACACTCCCAGGGCAGTTACAAAACGGGGTTAGATACATAGTAATGCTCCTTCTACACCGTCCCATCAAACACTCACAGGACAGGTACAGCACGGGGTTTGATACAGAGTAAAGCTCCCTCTACATTCTCAACATCAAACACTCCCAGGACAGGGACAGCACAGGGTTAGATACAGAATAAATCGCCCTCCACACTGTCCCCGGTAAACTCTCCCAGGACAGGTACAACACGGGGTTAGATACAGAGTAAAGCTCCCTCGACATTGTCCCCATCAAACACTCCCAGGACAGGTACAGCATGGGGTTAGATACAGAGTAGAGCTGTCTCTACAATGTCCCATCAAACACTCCCAGGACAGGCACAGCAATTGGTTTGATACAGATTAAAGCTCCCTCTACACTGTCCCCAACAAAGACTACCATTACAGGTACAGCAAGGGGTTAGATACAGAGTAAAGCTACCTCTACACAGTCCCATCAAACAATCCCAGGACAGGTACAGCAAGGGGTTAGATACAGAGTAAAGCTTCATCTACATTCACCCCATCAAACATTCCCTGGCAGGTACAGCAAAGGTTAGATACAGAGTAAAGCTCCCTCTACACTGTCCCCATCAAACAGTCTGGGGACAGGTAAAACTTGAGTTTAGATACAGAGTAAAGCTCCCTCTACACTGTCCCCATCAAACATTCAGGGGACAGGTAAAGCAAGGGTTTAGATACAGAGTAAAGCTCCCTCTTCACCTTCCCATCAAACACTCCCAGGACGGGTACAGCACGGGGTTAGATAAAGAGTAAAGCACCCTCTACACTGTCCCCATCAAACGCTCTCAGGACAGGTACAGCACGGTGTAAAATACAGAGTAAAGCACCCTCTACACTCCTCCCTTTAAAAACTCCCAGGACATGTCGAGAACGGGGTTAGATACAGAGTAAAGCTCCTACTACACAGTCCCCTGCAAACACTGGCAGGACAAGTACAGCACGACGTCAGATCCAGAGTAAAGCTCCCTCTACACTGTCCCCAGCAAACCATCTGGGGACAGGTACAGCATGGGGTTAGATACAGAGTAAAGCTTTTTCTACACTGTCCCCATCAATCACTCCGGGGACAGGTAAGCACGGGTCTAGATACCGATTAACGCTCCCTCTACAGTGTCCCCATCAAACACTCCGGGGACAGGAACAGCACGGGGTTAAATACAGAGTAAAGCTTCCTCTACACTGTCCCCATCAAACACTCCGGGAGCAGGTACAGCACGGGTTTAGATACAGAGTAAAACTCCCTCTACACCGTCCCATCAAACCCTCCCAGGACGGGTACAGCACGTTGTTAGATACAGAGTAAAGCTCCATCTACATTCTTCCCATCAAACATTCCCAGGACAGTTACAGCACGACGTCAGATCCAGAGTAAAGCTCCCTCTGCACTGTCCCCATCAAACACTCCGGGGACAGGTAAAGCACAGTATTAGATACAGAGTAAAGCTCCCTGTACACCCTCCCCATCAAACACTCCGAGGACATGTACAGCACGGGGTTAGATACAGAGTAATGCTCCCTCTACACTAAACCCATCATATTCTCCAGGGGCAGGTACAGCATGGGGTTAGATACAAAGTAAAGCTCACTCTACACCGTCCCATCAAAAACTCCCAGGAAAGTTACAGCACATGGTTAGATAAAGAGTAAAGCTCCCTCTACACTGTCCCCATCAAACGCTCCCAGGACAGGGACAGCACGGGGTTAGATACAGAGTTAAGCTCCCCTTCCACTGTCCCATCAAACACTCCCATGACAGACACAGCACTTGTTTCGATACAGAGTAAATCTCACTGTACACTGTCCCGTCAAACACTAAAAGCGTAGGTAGAGCTTGGTATTAGATACAGAGTAAATCTCCCTCTACACTGTTCCGATCAAACACTCCCAGGGCAGTTACAAAACGGGGTTAGATACATAGTAATGCTACTTCTACACCGTCCCATCAAACACTCCCAGGGCAGTTACAAAACGGGGTTTGATACAGAGTAAAGCTCCATCTACATTCTCCCCATCAAACACTCCCAGGACAGGGACAGCACAAGGTTAGATACAGAGTAAATCTCCCTCTACACTGTCCCCGGTAAACTCTCCCAGGACAGGTACAGCACGGGGTTAGATACAGAGTAGAGCTGTCTCTACACTATCCCATCAAACACTCCGGGGACAGGTAAGCACAGTATTATTTACAGAGTAAAGCTCCCTCTACATTGTCCCCATCAAACACTCTGTGGACAGGTGAAGCACGGGGTTAGATACAGAGTAAAGCTCCCTCTACAATGACCCCATCAAACACTCCGGGGTCAGGTACAGCACGGGGTTACATACAGAGTAAAGCTCCCTCTACACCGTCCCATCAAAAACGCGCAGGAAAGTTACAGCACGGGGTTAGATAAAGAGTAAAGCTCCCTCAACACTGTCCCCATCAAACGCTCCCAGGACAGGTACAGCACGGGTTTAGATAAAGAGTAAAGCTCCCCTTCCACTCTCCCATCAAACACTCCCATGACAGACACAGCACTTTTTTCGATACAGAGTAAATCTCACTGTACACTGTCCCGTCAAATACTAAAAGCATAGGTAGAGCTTGGTATTAGATACAGAGTAAATCTCCCTCTACACTGTTCCGATCAAAGACTCCCAGGACAGGTACAGCACAGGATTAGATACAGGGTAAAGCTACATCTACACTGTCCCCAGCAAACACTCCCAGGGCAGTTACAAAACGGGGTTAGATACATAGTAATGCTCCTTCTACACCGTCCCATCAAACACTCACAGGACAGGTACAGCAAGGGGTTAGATACAGAGTAAAGCTTCATCTACATTCACCCCATCAAACATTCCCTGGCAGGTACAGCAAAGGTTAGATACAGAGTAAAGCTCCCTCTGCACTGTCCCCAACAAACACTCCGGGGACAGGTAAAACATGGGTTTAGATACAGAGTAAAGCTCCCTCTACACTGTCCCCATCAAACATTCCGGGGACAGGTAAAGCAAGGGTTCAGATACAGAGTAAAGCTCCCTCTACAGTGTCCCCATCAAACACTCCGGGGACAGGTACAGCACGGGATTAGATACAGAGTAAAGCTTCCTCTACACTGTCCCCATCAAACATTCCGGGGACAGGTACAGCACGGGTTTAGATACAGAGTAAAGCACCCTCTACACTGTCCCCATCAAACGCTCTCAGGACAGGTACATCATGGTGTAAAATACAGAGTAAAGCACCCTCTACACTCCCCCATTTAAACACTCCCAGGACATGTCGAGAACGGGGTTAGATACAGAGTAAAGCTCCTACTACACAGTTCCCAGCAAACACTGGCAGGACAAGTACAGCACGATGTCAGATCCAGAGTAAAGTTCCCTCTACACTGTCCCCAGCAAACCATCCGGGGACAGGTACAGCACGGGGTTAGATACAGAGTAAAGCTTTTTCTACACTGTCCCCATCAATCACTCCGGGGACAGGTGCAGAACGGGTCTAGATACCGATTAACGCTCCCCCTACAGTGTCCCCATCAAACACTCTGGGGACAGGTACAGCACGGGATTAGATACAGAGTAAAGCTTCCTCTACACTGTCCCCATCAAACACTCCGGGAGCAGGTACAGCACGGGTTTAGATAAAGAGTAAAACTCCCTCTACACCGTCCCATCAAACCCTCCCAGGACGGTAACAGCACAGGGTTAGATACAGAGTAAAGCTGCATCTACATTCTTCCCATCAAACATTCCCAGGACAGTTACAGCACACGTCAGATCCAGAGTAAAGCTCCCTCTGCACTGTCCCCAGCAAACACTCCGGGGACAGGTAAAGCACAGTATTAGATACAGAGTAAAGCTCCCTCTACACTGGCCCCTTCAAACACTCTATGGACAGGTAAAGCACGGGGTTAGATACAGAGTAAAGCTCCCTCTACAATGTCCCCATCAAACACTCCGGGGACAATTACAGCACGGGGTTAGATGCAGAGTAAAGCTCCCTGCACACCCTCCACATCAAACACTCCCAGGACATGTACAGCACGGGGTTAGATACAGAGTAATGCTCCCTCTATTCTAAACCCATCATATTCTCCGGTGACAGGTACAGCATGGGGTTAGATACAGAGAAAAGGTCACTCTACACCGTCCCATCAAAAACTCCCAGGAAAGTTACAGCACATGGTTAGATAAAGAGTAAAGCTCCCTCTACACTGTCCCCATCAAACGCTCTCAGGACAGGTACAGCACGGTGTAAAATACAGAGTAAAGCACCCTCTACACTCCTCCCTTTAAAAACTCCCAGGACATGACGAGAACGGGGTTAGCTACAGAGTAAAGCTCCTACTACACAGTCCCCAGCAAACACTGGCAAGACAAGTACAGCACGACGTCAGATCCAGAGTAAAGCTCCCTCTACACTGTCCCCATCAAACATTCAGGGGACAGGTAAAGCAAGGGTTTAGATACAGAGTAAAGCTCCCTCTTCACCGTCCCATCAAACACTCCCAGGACGGGTACAGCACGGGGTTAGATAAAGAGTAAAGCACCCTCTACACTGTCCCCATCAAACGCTCTCAGGACAGGTACAGCACGGTGTAAAATGCAGAGTAAAGCACCCTCTACACTCCCCCCTTTAAACACTCCCAGGACATGTCGAGAACGGGGTTAGATACAGAGTAAAGCTCCTACTACACAGTCCCCTGCAAACACTGGCAGGACAAGTACAGCACGACGTCAGATCCAGAGTAAAGCTCCCTCTACACTGTCCCCAGCAAACCATCCGGATACAGGTACAGCACGTGGTTAGATACAGAGTAAAGCTTTTTCTACACTGTCCCCATCAATCACTCCGGGGATAGGTAAGCACGGGTCTAGATACCGATTAACGCTCCCTCTACAGTGTCCCCATCAAACACTCCGGGGACAGGTACAGCACGGGGTTAGATACAGAGTAAAGCTTCCTCTACACTGTCCCCATCAAATACTCCGGGAGCAGGTACAGCACGGGTTTAGATACAGAGTAAAACTCCCTCTACACCGTCCCATCAAACCCTCCCAGGACGGGCACAGCACGTTGTTAGATACAGAGTAAAGCTCCATCTACATTCTTCCCATCAAACATTCCCAGGACAGTTACAGCACGACGTCAGATCCAGAGTAAAGCTCCCTCTGCACTGTCCCCATCAAACACTCCGGGGACAGGTAAAGCACAGTATTAGATACAGAGTAAAGCTCCCTGTACACCCTCCCCATCAAACACTCCGAGGACATGTACAGCACGGGGTTAGATACAGAGTAATGCTCCCTCTACACTAAACCCATCATATTCTCCAGGGGCAGGTACAGCATGGGGTTAGATACAGAGTAAAGCTCACTCTACACCGTCCCATCAAAAACTCCCAGGAAAGTTACAGCACATGGTTAGATAAAGAGTAAAGCTCCCTCTACACTGTCCCCATCAAACGCTCCCAGGACAGGGACAGCACGGGGTTAGATACAGAGTTAAGCTCCCCTTCCACTGTCCCATCAAACACTCCCATGACAGACACAGCACTTGTTTCGATACAGAGTAAATCTCACTGTACACTGTCCCGTCAAACACTAAAAGCGTAGGTAGAGCTTGGTATTAGATACAGAGTAAATCTCCCTCTACACTGTTCCGATCAAACACTCCCAGGGCAGTTACAAAACGGGGTTAGATACATAGTAATGCTACTTCTACACCGTCCCATCAAACACTCACAGGACAGGTACAGCACGGGGTTTGATACAGAGTAAAGCTCCATCTACATTCTCCCCATCAAACACTCCCAGGACAGGGACAGCACAGGGTTAGATACACAGTAAATCTCCCTCTACACTGTCCCCGGTAAACTCTCCCAGGACAGGTACAGCACGGGGTTAGAGACAGAGTAGAGCTGTCTCTACACTATCCCATCAAACACTCCGGGGACAGGTAAGCACAGTATTATTTACAGAGTAAAGCTCCCTCTATACTGTCCCCATCAAACACTCTGTGGACATGTGAAGCACGGGGTTAGATACAGAGTAAAGCTCCCTCTACAATGACCCCATCAAACACTCCGGGGTCAGGTACAGCACGGGGTTACATACAGAGTAAAGCTCCCTCTACACCGTCCCATCAAAAACGCGCAGGAAAGTTACAGCACGGGGTTAGATAAAGAGTAAAGCTCCCTCAACACTGTCCCCATCAAACGCTCCCAGGACAGGTACAGCACGGGTTTAGATAAAGAGTAAAGCTCCCCTTCCACTCTCCCATCAAACACTCCCATGACAGACACAGCACTTTTTTCGATACAGAGTAAATCTCACTGTACACTGTCCCGTCAAATACTAAAAGCATAGGTAGAGCTTGGTATTAGATACAGAGTAAATCTCCCTCTACACTGTTCCGATCAAAGACTCCCAGGACAGGTACAGGACAGGATTAGATACAGGGTAAAGCTACATCTACACTGTCCCCAGCAAACACTCCCAGGGCAGTTACAAAACGGGGTTAGATACATAGTAATGCTCCTTCTACACCGTCCCATCAAACACTCACAGGACAGGTACAGCAAGGGGTTAGATACAGAGTAAAGCTTCATCTACATTCACCCCATCAAACATTCCCTGGCAGGTACAGCAAAGGTTAGATACAGAGTAAAGCTCCCTCTGCACTGTCCCCAACAAACACTCCGGGGACAGGTAAAACATGGGTTTAGATACAGAGTAAAGCTCCCTCTACACTGTCCCCATCAAACATTCCGGGGACAGGTAAAGCAAGGGTTCAGATACAGAGTAAAGCTCCCCCTACAGTGTCCCCATCAAACACTCCGGGGACAGGTACAGCACGGGATTAGATACAGAGTAAAGCTTCCTCTACACTGTCCCCATCAAACACTCCGGGAGCAGGTACAGCACGGGTTTAGATAAAGAGTAAAACTCCCTCTACACCGTCCCATCAAACCCTCCCAGGACGGTTACAGCACAGGGTTAGATACAGAGTAAAGCTGCATCTACATTCTTCCCATCAAACGTTCCCAGGACAGTTACAGCACGATGTCAGATCCAGAGTAAAGCTCCCTCTGCACTGTCCCCATCAAACACTCCGGGGACAGGTAAAGCACAGTATTAGATACAGAGTAAAGCTCCCTCTACACTGTCCCCTTCAAACACTCTGTGGACAGGTAAAGCACGGGGTTAGATACAGAGTAAAGCTCCCTCTACAATGTCCCCATCAAACACTCCGGGGACAATTACAGCACGGGGTTAGATGCAGAGTAAAGCTCCCTGCACACCCTCCACATCAAACACTCCCAGGACATGTACAGCACGGGGTTAGATACAGAGTAATGCTCCCTCTATTCTAAACCCATCATATTCTCCGGTGACAGGTACAGCATGGGGTTAGATACAGAGAAAAGCTCACTCTACACCGTCCCATCAAAAACTCCCAGGAAAGTTACAGCACATGGTTAGATAAAGAGTAAAGCTCCCTCTACACTGTCCCCATCAAACGCTCCCAGGACAGGGACAGCACGGGTTTAGATACAGAATTAAGCTCCCCTTCCACTGTCCCATCAAACACTCCCATGACAGACACAGCACTTGTTTCGATACAGAGTAAATCTCCCAGTACACTGACCCCATCAGCCACTAACAGCATAGGTAGAGCTTGGTGTTAGATACAGTGTAAAGCTCCCTCTACACTGTTCCCATCAAAGACTCCCAGGACAGGTACAGCACAGGATTAGATACAGTGTAAAGCTCCCTCTACACTGTCCCCAGCAAACACTCCCTGGGCAGGTACAAAACGGGGTTAGATACAGAGTAAAGCTCCATCTACATTCTCCCCATCAAACGCTCCCAGGACATTGACAGCACAGGGTTAGATACACAGTTACTCTCCCTCTACACTGTCCCCGGTAAACTCTCCCAGGACAGGTACAGCACGGGGTTAGATACAGAGTAAAGCTCCCTCTACATTGTCCCCATCAAACACTCCCAGGACAGGTACAGCACGGGGTTAGATACAGAGTAGAGCTGTCTCTACACTGTCCCATCAAACACTCTGGGGACAGGTAAAGCATGGGTTTAGATACAGAGTAAAGCTCCCTCTACACTGTCCCCATCAAACACTCCGGGGACAGGTAAAGCACGGGGTTAGATACAGAGTAAAGCTCCCTCTACAATGTCCCCATCAAACACTCCGGGGACAATTACAGCACGGGGTTAGATGCAGCGTAAGGCTCCCTGTACACCCTCCACATCAAACACTCCCAGGACATGTACAGCACGGGGTTAGATACAGAGTAATGCTCCCTCTACACTAAATCCATCATATTCTCCGGGGACAGGTACAGCATAGGGTTAGATGCAGAGTAAAGTCACTCTGCACCGTCCCATCAAAAACTCCCAGGAAAGTTACAGCACATGGTTAGATAAAGAGTAAAGCTCCCTCTACACTGTCCCCATCAAACGCTCCCAGGACAGGGACAGCACGGAGTTTGATACAGAGTTAAGCTCCCCTTCCACTGTCCCATCAAACACTCCCATGACAGACACAGCACTTGTTTCGATACAGAGTAAATCTCCCAGTACACTGACCCCATCAGCCACTAACAGCATAGGTAGAGCTTGGTGTTAGATACAGTGTAAAGCTCCCTCTACACTGTTCCCATCAAAGACTCCCAGGACAGGTACAGCACAGGATTAGATACAGGGTAAAGCTCCCTCTACGATGTCCCCAGCAAACACTCCCTGGGCAGGTACAAAACGGGGTTAGATACAGAGTAAAGCTCCATCTACATTCTCCCCATCAAACGCTCCCAGGACATTGACAGCACAGGGTTAGATATACAGTAACTCTCCCTCTACACTGTCCCCGGTAAACTCTCCCAGGACAGGTACAGCACGGGGTTTGATACAGAGTAGAGCTGTCTCTACCTTGTCCCCATCAAACACTCCCAGGACAGGTACAGCACGGGGTTAGATACAGAGTAGAGCTGGCTCTACACTGTCCCATCAAACACTCTGGGGACAGGTAAGCACAGTATTATGTACAGAGTAAAGCTCCCTCTACACTGTCCCCATCAAACACTCTGTGGACAGATGAAGCACGGGGTTAGAAATAGAGTAAAGCTCCCTCTACAATGAACCATCAAACACTCCGGGGACAGGTACAGCACGGTGTTAGATACAGAGTAAAGATCCCTCTACACGGAACCCATCATACACTCCGGGGACAGGTACAGCAGGGGGTTACATACAGAGTAAAGATCCCTCTACACCGTCCCATCAAAAACGTGCAGAAAAGTTACAGCACGGGGTTAGATAAAGAGTAAAGCTCCCTCAACACTGTCCCCATCAAACGCTCCCAGGACAGGTACAGCACGGGTTTAGATACAGAGTAAAGCTCCCCTTCCACTGTCCCATCAAACACTCCCATGACAGACACAGCACTTTTTTCGATACAGAGTAAATCTCACTGTACACTGTCCCGTCAAACACTAAAAGCATAGGTAGAGCTTGGTATTAGATACAGAGTAAATCTCCCTCTACACTGTTCCGATCAAAGACTCCCAGGACAGGTACAGCACAGGATTAGATACAGGGTAAAGCTACCTCTACACTGTCGCCAGCAAACACTCCCAGGTCAGTTACAAAACGGGGTTAGATACATAGTAATGCTCCTTCTACACCGTCCCATCAAACACTCACAGGACAGGTACAGCACGGGGTTTGATACAGAGTAAAGCTCCCTCTACATTGTCCCCATCAAACACTCGCAGGACAGGTACAGCACAGGGTTAGATACATAGTAAAGCTCACTCTACACCGTCCCATCAAAAACTCCCAGGACAGGTACTGCACAGGGTTAGATACAGAGTGAATCTCCCTCTACACTGTCCCCGGTAAACTCTCCCAGCACAGCTACAGCACGGGGTTAGATACAGAGTAAAGCTCCCTCGACATTGTCCCCATCAAACACTCCCAGGACAGGTACAGCACGGGGTTAGATACAGAGTAGAGCTGTCACTACAAAGTCCCATCAAACACTCCCAGGACAGGCACAGCACTTGGTTTGATACAGATTAAAGCTCCCTCTACACTGTCCCCAACAAAGACTACCATTACAGGTACAGCAAGGGGTTAGATACAGAGTAAAGCTCCCTCTACACAGTGCCATTAAACAATCCCAGGACAGGTACAGCAAGGGATTAGATACAGAGTAAAGCTTCATCTACATTCACCCCATCAAACATTCCCTGGCAGGTACAGCAAAGGTAAGATACAGAGTAAAGATCCCTCTACACTGTCCCCAACAAACACTCCGGGGACAGGTAAAACATGGGTTTAGATACAGAGTAAAGCTCCCTCTACACTGTCCCCATCAAACATTCCGGGGACAGGTAAAGCAAGGGTTTAGATACAGATTAAAGCGCCCTCTATAGTGTCCCCATCAAACACTCCGGGGACAGGTAAAGCAATGGTTTAGATACAGAGTAAAGCTCCCTCTTCACCGTCCCATCAAACACTCCCAGGACGGGTACAGCACGGGGTTAGATACAGAGTAAAGCACCCTCTACACTGTCCCCATCAACCGCTCTCAGGACAGGTACAGCACGGTGTAAAATACAGAGTAAAGCACCCTCTACACGCCCCGCTTTAAACACTCCCAGGACATGTCGAGAACGGGGTTAGATACAGAGTAAAGCTCCTACTACACAGTCCCCTGCAAACACTGGCAGGACAAGTACAGCACAACGTCAGATCCAGAGTAAAGATCCCTCTACACTGTCCCCAGCAAACAATTCGGGGACAGGTACAGCACGGGGTTAGATACAGAATAAAGCTTTTTCTACACTGTCCCCATCAATCACTCCGGGGACAGGTACAGCACGGGTCTAGATACCGATTAACGCTCCCCCTACAGTGTCCCCATCAAACACTCCGGGGACAGGTACAGCACGGGGTTAGATGCAGAGTAAAGCTTCCTCTACACTGTCCCCATCAAACACTCCGGGAGCAGGTACAGCACGGGTGTAGATACAGATTAAAACTCCCTCTACACCGTCCCATCAAACCCTCCCAAAACGGGTACAGCATGGGGTTAGATACAGAGTAAAGCTCCATCTACATTCTTCCCATCAAACATTCCCAGGACAGTTACAGCACGACGTCAGATCCAGAGTAAAGTTCCCTCTGCACTGTCCCCATCAAACATTCCGGGGACAGGTAAAGCACAGTATTAGATACAGAGTAAAGCTCCCTCTACACTGTCCCCATCAAACACTCTGTGGACAGGTAAAGCACGGGGTTAGATACAGAGTAAAGCTCCCTGTACACCCTCCCCATCAAACACTCCCAGGACATGTACAGCACGGGGTTAGATACAGAGTAATGCTCCCTCTACACTAAACCCATCATATTCTCCGGGGACAGGTACAGCATGGGGTTAGATACAGAGTAAAGCTCACACTACTCAGTCCCATCAAAAACTCCCAGGAAAGTTACAGCACATGGTTAGCTAAAGAGTAAAGCTCCCTCTACACTGTCCCCATCAAACGCTCCCAGGACAGGGACAGCACGGGGTTAGATACAGAGTTATGCTCCCCTTCCACTGTCCCATCAAACACTCCCATGACAGACACATCACTTGTTTCGATACAGAGTAAATCTCCCAGTACACTGTCCCCATCAACCACTAACAGCATAGGTAGAGCTTGGTGTTAGATACAGTGTAAAGCTCCCTCTACACTGTTCCCATCAAAGACTCCCAGGACAGGTACAGCACAGGATTAGATACAGGGTAAAGCTCCCTCTACACTGTCCCGAGCAAACACTCCCTGGGCAGGTACAAAACGGGGTTAGATACAGAGTAAAGCTCCCTCTACACTGTCCCATCAAACACTCACAGGACAGGTACAGCACGGGGTTTGATACAGAGTAAAGCTCCATCTACATTCTCCCCATCAAACACTCCCAGGACAGGGACAGCACAGGGTTAGATACACAGTAAATCTCCCTCTACACTGTCCCCGGTAAACTCTCCCAGGACAGGTACAGCACGGGGTTAGATACAGAGTAAAGCTCCCTCTACATTGTCCCCATCAAACACTCCCAGGACAGGTACAGCACAGGGTTAGATACAGAGTAGAGCTGTCTCTACACTGTCCCATCAAACACTCTGGGGACAGGTAAAGCATGGGTTTAGATACAGAGTAAAGCTCCCTCTACACTGTCCCCATCAAACACTCCGGGGACAGGTAAAGCACGGGGTTAGATACAGAGTAAAGCTCCCTCTACAATGTCCCCATCAAACACTCCGGGGACAATTACAGCACGGGGTTAGATGCAGCGTAAGGCTCCCTGTACACCCTCCACATCAAACACTCCCAGGACATGTACAGCACGGGGTTAGATACAGTGTAATGCTCCCTCTACACTAAATCCATCATATTCTCCGGGGACAGGTACAGCATAGGGTTAGATGCAGAGTAAAGTCACTCTGCACCGTCCCATCAAAAACTCCCAGGAAAGTTACAGCACATGGTTAGATAAAGAGTAAAGCTCCCTCTACACTGTCCCCATCAAACGCTCCCAGGACAGGGACAGCACGGAGTTTGATACAGAGTTAAGCTCCCCTTCCACTGTCCCATCAAACACTCCCATGACAGACACAGCACTTGTTTCGATACAGAGTAAATCTCCCAGTACACTGACCCCATCAGCCACTAACAGCATAGGTAGAGCTTGGTGTTAGATACAGTGTAAAGCTCCCTCTACACTGTTCCCATCAAAGACTCCCAGGGCAGGTACAGCACAGGATTAGATACAGGGAAGAGCTCCCTCTACACTGTCCCCATCAAACCCTCCCAGGACGGGTACAGCACGGGGTTAGATACAGAGTAAAGCTCCATCTACATTCTTCCCATCAAACATTCCCAGGACAGTTACAGCACGACGTCAGATCCAGAGTAAAGCTCCCTCTGCACTGTCCCCATCAAACACTCCGGGGACAGGTAAAGCACAGTATTAGATACAGAGTAAAGCTCCCTCTACACTGTCCCCATCAAACACTCTGTGGACAGGTAAAGCACGGGGTTAGATACAGAGTAAAGCTCCCTCTACAATGTCCCATCAAGCACTCTGGGGACAATTACAGCACGGGGTTAGATGCAGAGTGAAGCTCCCTGTACACCCTCCCCATCAAACACTCCCAGGACATGTACAGCACGGGGTTAGATACAGAGTAATGCTCCCTCTACACTAAACGCATTATATTCTCCGGGGACAGGTACAGCATGGGGTTTGATACAGAGTAAAGCTCACTCTACTCCGTCCCATCAAAAACTCCCAGGAAAGTTACAGCACATGGTTAGATAAAGAGTAAAGCTCCCTCTACACTGTCCCCATCAAACGCTCCCAGGACAGGGACAGCACGGGGTTAGATACAGAGTTAAGCTCCCCTTCCACTGTCCCACCAAACACTCCCATGACAGACACAGCACTTGTTTCGATACAGAGTAAATCTCCCAGTACACTGTCCCCATCAGCCACTAACAGCATAGGTAGAGCTTGGTGTTAGATACAGTGTAAAGCTCCCTCTACACTGTTCCCATCAAAGACTCCCAGCACAGGTACAGCACGGAGTTAGATACAGAGTAAAGGTCCCTCTACACTGTCCCCGGTAAACTCTCCCAGCACAGGTACAGCATGGGGTTAGATACAGAGTAAAGCTGCTTCTACACTGTCCCCATCAAACACTCCGAGGACAGTTACAGCACGGGGTTAGATACAGAGTAAAGCTGTCTCTACAACTGTCCCATCAAACAGTCCCAGGACAGGCACAGCAGTTGGTTCGATACACATTAAAGCTCCCTCTACTGTGCCCAGCAAACAAAAACAGAACTGGTACAGCACGGAGTTAGATACAGAGTAAAGGTCCCTCTACACTGTTCCCATCAAAGACTCCCAGGACACGTACAGCACAGGAATAGATACAGGGTAAAGCTACTTCTACACTGTGCCCAGCAAACACTCCCAGGGCAGGTACAACACGGGGTTAGATACAGAGTAAAGCTCCGTCTAAACTATCCCCAGCTACCACTCCCAGGAAAAGTAAAGAACGTGATTAGTTACTGAGTAATGCTCCCTCTACACCGTCTCATCAAACACTCAAAGGACAGGAACAGCACAGTGTTAGATACAGAGTAAATCTCCCTCTACACTGTTCCCGGTAAACACTCCCAGGACAGGTGCAGCACGGGTTAGATACAGAGTAAAGCTCCTTCTATACTGTCCCATCAAAGACTCCGGGGACAGGTACAGCACAAGGTTAGATACAGAGGAAAGATCCCTCTACACTGTCCCCATCAAACTCTTACAGGACACATACAGCACGGTCTAAAATACAGTGCAAAGCTCCTTATCCAATGTCCCCATCAAACACTCACAGGACATGCACAGCAATTGGTTCAATACAGAGTAAAGCTCCCTCTACACTGTCCCCATCAAACACTCCGGGGACAGGTGCACCACGGGTTTAGATATAGAGTAAAGCTCCCTCTACACCCTCCTCATCAAACACACCCAGGACAGGTACAGCATGGGGTTAGAGACAGAGTAAATCTCCCTCTACACTGAACCCATCATACACTCCGGGGACAGGTATAGCATGGGTTTAGATACAGAGTAAAGCTCCCTCTACACTGTACCCATCAAACACTCACAGAACAAGTAGAGCACGGTGTTAGATACAGCTAAATTTCCCTCTACACGGACCCATCAAGCACTCACAGGACAGGTACAGCACAAGTTTAGATACAGAGTAAAGCGCCCTCTACACTGTCCCCATCAACACTCACAGAACAAATACAGCACGGTGTAAAATACAGAGTAAAGCTCCCTCTACACTCTCCCGTTGAAACACTCCCAGGACAGGTACAGCATGGGGTTAGATACAGAGTAAAGCTTCTACTACACAGTCCCAAGCAAACACTCGCAGGACAGGTACAGCATGACGTCAGATCCAGATTAAAGCTCCCTCTACCTTGTCCCCAGCAAACAGTCCGGGGACAGGTAAAGCACAGTGTTAGATACAGAGTAAATCTCCCTCTACACTGTCCCCATCAAACACTCCGCGGACAGTTACAGCACAGGGTTAGATACAGAGCAAAGCTGTCTCTACAACTGTCCCATCAAACAGTCCCAGGTCAGGCACAGCAGTTGGTTCGATACAGATTAAAGCTCCCTCTACACTGTCCCCGGTAAACACTCCCAGGACAGGTGCAGCACGGGTTAGATACAGAGTAAAGCTCCTTCTATACTGTCCCATCAAACACTCCGGGGACAGGTACAGCACGGGGTTAGATACAGAGGAAAGATCCCTCTACACTGTCCCCGTCAAACTCTTACAGGACACATACAGCACGGTCTAAAATACAGTGCAAAGCTCCTTATCCACTGTCCCCATCAAACACTCACAGGACATGCACAGCAATTGGTTCAATACAGAATAAAGCTGCCTCTACACCCTCCTCATCAAACACTCCCAGGACAGGTACAGCACAGGGTTAGAGACAGAGTAAAGCTCCCTCTACACTTAACCCATCATACACTCCGGGGACAGGTACAGCACGGGTTTAGATACAGCTAAATCTCCCTCTACACTGTCCCCATCAAGCACTCACAGGACAGGTACAGCGCAAGTTTAGATACAGAATAAAGCGCCCTCTACACTGTCCCCATCAACACTCACAGAACCAATACAGCACGGTGTAAAATACAGAGTAAAGCTCCCTCTACACTCCCCCGTTGAAACACTCCCAGGATAGGTACAGCATGGGGTTAGATACAGAGTAAAGCTCCTACTACACAGTCCCAAGCAAACACTCGCAGGACAGGTACAGCATGACGTCAGATCCAGAGTAAAGCTCCCTCTATACTGTCCCCAGCAAACAGTCCGGGGACAGGTAAAGCACAGTGTTAGATACAGAGTAAAGCTCCCTCTACACTGTCCCCATCAAACACTCCGCGGACAGGTGCAGCATGGGTTTAGATACAGAGTAAAGCTCCCTCTACACCCTCCGCATCAAACACTCCCAGTACATGCACAACACGGGGTTAGATTCAGAGTAAAGCCTTCCTCTACACTGTCCCCATCAAACACTCCGGGGACAGATACAGCACGGGTTTAGATACAGAGTAAAGCTCCCTCTACACCCTCCCCATCAAACGCTCCCAGGACATGTACAGCATGGGGTTAGATACAGAGTAAAGCTCCCTCTACACTGAACCATCATACACTCCGGGGACAGGTACAGCACGGGGTTAGATGCAGAGTAAAGTTCCCTCTACTCTCCCCCATTTAAACACTCGCAGGACAGGTCCAGCAAGGTGTTAGATACAGCATAAAGCTCCTACTACCCATCCCCAGCAAACACTCCCAGGACAAGTACAGCACGAAGTCAGCTCCACAGTAAAGCTCCCTCTACACTGTCCCCATCAAACACTCCGGGGACAGTTAAAGCACTGCGTTAGATACAGAGTAAAGCTCCCTGTACACTGTCCCCATCAAACACTCACATCATAGTTAGAGCTTGGTGTTAGATACAGAGTAAAGCTTCTTCTACACTGTTCCCAACAAACACTCCCAGGACAGGTACAGCATGGGGTTAGATGCAGAGTAAATCTCCCTCTACAATGTCCCCGGTAAACTCTCCCAGGGCATGCACAGCAGTTGGTTCGAAACAGATTAAAGCTCCCTCCACTCTCCCCATCAAACACTCACAGAACTGGTACAGCACGGAGTTAGATACAGAGTAAAGGTCCCTCTACACTGTCCCCGGTAAACTCTCCAAGGACAGGTACAGCATGGGGTTAGATACAGAGTAAAGCTTCTTCTACACTGTCCCCATCAAACACTCCGAGGACAGTTACAGCACGGGGTTAGATACAGAGTAAAGCTGTCTTTACAACTGTCCCATCAAACAGTCCCAGGGCAGGCACAGCAGTTGGTTAGATACAGATTAAAGCTCCCTCTACACTGTCCCCGGTAAACACTCCCAGGACAGGTGCAGCACGGGTTAGATACAGAGTAAAGCTCCTTCTATACTGTCCCATCAAAGACTCCGGGGACAGGTATAACACGGGGTTAGATACAGAAGAAAGATCCCTCTACACTGTCCCCATCAAACTCTTACAGGACACATACAGCACGGTCTAAAATACAGTGCAAAGCTCCTTATCCACTGTCCCCATCAAACACTCACAGGACATGCACAGCAGTTGGTTCAATACAGAGTAAAGCTCCCTCTACACTGTCCCCATCAAACACTCCGGGGACAGGTGCACCACGGGTTTAGATACAGAGTAAAGCTCCCTCTACACCCTCCTCATCAAACACTCCCAGGACAGGTACAGCACGGGGTTAGAGACAGAGTAAAGCTCCCTCTACACTGAACCCATCATACACTCTGGGGACAGGTACAGCACGGGTTTAGATACAGCTAAATCTCCCTCTACACTGTCCCCATCAAGCACTCACAGGACAGGTACAGCACAAGTTTAGATACAGAGTAAAGCGCCCTCTACACTGTCCCCATCAACACTCACAGAACAAGTACAGCACGGTGTAAAATACAGAGTAAAGCTCCCTCTACACTCCCCCATTGAAACACTCCCAGGACAGGTACAGCATGGGGTTAGATACAGAGTAAAGCTCCTACTACACAGTCCCAAGCAAACACTCGCAGGACAGGTACAGCATGACGTCAGATCCAGATTAAAGCTACCTCTACACTGTCCCCAGCAAACAGTCCGGGGACAGGTAAAGCACAGTGTTAGATACAGAGTAAAGCTCCCTCTACACTGTCCCCATCAAACACTCCGTGGACAGGTACAGCACGGGTTTAGATACAGAGTAAAGCTCCCTCTACACCCTCCCCATCAAACGCTCCCAGGACATGTATAGCATGGGGTTAGATACAGAGTAAAGCTCCCTCTACACTGAACCATCATACACTCCGGGGACAGGTACAGCACGGGGTTAGATGCAGAGTAAAGCTCCCTCTACTCTCCCCCGTTTAAACACTCGCAGGACAGATCCAGCACGGGGTAAGATACAGCGTAAAGCTCCTACTACCCATCCCCAGCAAACACTCCCAGGACAAGTACAGCACGAAGTCAGCTCCACAGTAAAGCTCCCTCTACACTGTCCCCATCAAACACTCCGGGGACAGTTAAAGAACGGGGTAAGATACAGAGTAAATCTCCCTCTACACTGTCTCCATCAAATACGCCTGGGACAGTTACAACACAGGGTTAGACACAGAGTAAATCTCCCTGTACACTGTCCCCATCAAACACTCACATCATAGTTAAAGCTTGGTGTTAGATACAGAGTAAAGCTCCTTCTACACTGTTCCCAACAAACACTCCCAGGACAGGTACAGCACGGGGTTAGATGCAGAGTAAATCTCCCTCTACAATGTCCCCGGTAAACTCTCCCAGGGCAGGCACAGCAGTTGGTTCGAAACAGATTAAAGCTCCCTCTATTGTCCCCATCAAACACTCACAGAACTGGTACAGCACGGAGTTAGATACAGAGTAAAGGTCCCTCCACACTGTTCCCATCAAAGACTCCCAGGACACGTACAGCACAGGAATAGATACAGGGTAAAGCTATCTCTACACTGTGCCCAGCAAACACTCCCAGGGCAGGTACAACACCGGGTTATATACAGAGTAAAGCTCCCTCTAAACTATCCCCAGCAACCACTCCCTGGACAAGTACAGAACCTGAATAGATACAGAGTAAAGCTCCCTCTACACCGTCCCATCAGACACTCATAGGACAGGAACAGCACAGTGTTAGATACAGAGTTAATCTCCCGCTACACTGTCCCCAGTAAACACTCCCAGGACAGTTGCAGCACGGGTTAGATACAGAGTAAAGCTCCTTCTATACTGTCCCATCAAACACTCTGGGGACAGGTACAGCACGGCGTTAGATACAGAGGAAAGATCCCTCTACACTGTCCCCATCAAACACTCACAGGACATGCACAGCACTTGGTTCAATACAGAGTAAAGCTCCCTCTACACTGTCCCCATCAAACACTCCGCGGACAGGTACAGCACGGGTTTAGATACAGAGTAAAGCTCCCTCTACACCCTACACATCAAACACTCCCAGGACAAACACAGCACGGTGTTAGATACAGAGTAAAGCTTCCTCTAACAATTCCCATCAAACACTCCAGGGACAGGTACAGCACGGGTTTAGATACAGAGTAAAGCTCACTCTACACCCTCCCCATCAAACGCTCCCAGGACATGTACAGCATGGGGTTCGATACAGAGTAAAGCTCCATCTACACTGAACCATCAAACACTCTGGGGACAGGTACAGCATGGGGTTAGATAGAGAGTAATGCTCCCTCTACACTGTCCCCACCAAACAGTCCAGGGACAGGTACAGCACGGGGTTAGATAAAGATTAAAGCTCCTACTACACAGTCCCCAGTAAACACTCGTAGGACAAGTACAGCACGACGTCAGCTCCAGAGTAAAGCTCCCTCTACACTCTCCCTATCAAACACTCTGGTGACAGGTAAAGCACAGTGTTAGATACAGAGTAAAGCTCCCTCTACACTCTCCCTATCAAACACTCTGGTGACAGGTAAAGCACAGGCTTAGATACAGAGTAAAGCTCCCTCTACACTGTCCCCATCCAACACTCCGTGGACAGGTAAAGCACAGGGTTAGATACAGACTAAAGCTCCCTCTATACTGTCCCCATCAAACACTCCCAGCAATGTTACGGCACGGGGTTAGATACAGAGTGAATCTCCCTCTGCACTGTCCCCATCAAGCACTTCCAGGACAGGTACAGCACAGGCATAGATATAGAGTAAAACTCCCTCTACAATGTCCCTATCAAAAACTCCTAGGACAGGTGCAGCACTGGTTAAGATATAGAGTATTGCTGTCTCTACACTGTCCCCATCAAACACTCCCAGGACAGGTAAAGCACGGGGTTAGATACAGAGTAAAGCTCCCTCTACAGTGTCCCCATCAAACACTCCGGGGACAGGTACAGCACGGGGTTAGATACAGAGTAAATCTTCCTCTACACTGTCTCCATCAAACACTCCGGGGACAGGTACAGCACTGTTTTAGATGCAGAGTAAAGCTCCCTGTACACCCTCCACATCAAACACACCCAGGACATGTACAGCACTGTGTAAAATACAGAGCAAAGCTCCCTCTACACACCACCGTTTAAACACTCCCAGGACAGGTCCAGCACGGGGTTAGATACAGAGTAAAGCTCCTACTACACAGTCCCCAGCAAACACTCGCAGGACCAATACAGCACGACGTCAGATCCAGAGTAAAGCTCCCTCTACACTGTCCCCTTCAAACACTTCGGGGAAATTTAAAGCACGGGGTTAGATACAGAGTGAAGCTTCCTCTAAACTGTCTCCATCAAACACTCCGGGGACAGGTACAGCACGGAGTTAGATGCAGAGTAAAGCTCCCTGAACACCCTCCACATCAAACACTCCCAGGACAGGGACTGCACGGGGTTAAATAAAGAGTAAAGCTCCTACTACACAGTCCCCAGCAAACACTCGCAGGACAAGTACAGCACGAAGTCAGATCCAGAGTAAAGCTCCCTCTACAGTCCCCCGGTTTAAACACTCCCAGGACAGGTCCAGCACGGGGTTAGATACAGAGTAAAGCTCCTACTACACAGTCCCCAGCAAACACTCGCAGGACAAACACAGCACGACGTCAGATCCAGAGTAAAGCTCCCTCTCCACTTTCCCCATCAAACACTCCGGGGAGAGGTAAAGCACAGAGTTAGATACAGAGTAAAGCTCCCTCTACACTGTACCCATCAAACACTCCGGGGACAGTTAAAGCACGGGGTTAGATGCAGAATAAAGCTCCCTCTACAGTGTCCCCATCAAACACTCCGGGGACAGGTAAAACACAGTGTTAGACACAGAGTAAAGCTCCCTCTACACTGTCCCCCTCAAACAATCCGGGGAAAGGTAAAGCACGGGGTTAGATACAGAGTAAAGCTTCCTCTACACTGTCTCCATCAAACACACCCAGGACATGTACAGCACTGGGGTAGATACAGAGTAAAGCTCCCACTACTCTGTCCCCATCAAACTCTCCGGGGTCAGGTACAGCACTGTGTAAAATACAGAGCAAATCTCCCTCTACACACCCCCGTTTAAACACTCCCAGGACAGGTCCAGCACGGGGTTAGATACAGAGTAAAGCTCCTACTACACAGTCCCCAGCAAACACTCACAGTACAAATACAGCACGGCGTCAGATCCAGAGTAAAGCTCGCTCTACACTTTCCCCCTCAAACACTGCGGGTAAAGGTAAAGCATGGTGTTAGATACAGAGTAAAGCTTCCTCTACACTGTCCCCATCAAACACTCCGGGGACAGGTACAGCACGGGGTTAGATGCAGAGTAAAGCTCCCTGTACACTCTCCACATCAAACACTCCCAGGACAGGTACTGCACGGAGTTAGATACAGAGTAAAGCTCCTACTATACAGTCCCCAGCAAACACTCGCAGGACAAGTATAGCACGACGTCAGATCCAGAGTAAAGCTCCCTCTACACTGTCCCCATCAAACACTCACAGCATAGTTAGAGCTTGGTGTTAGATACAGAGTAAATCTCCTTCTACAATGTTCCCAACAAACACTCCTAGGACACGTACAGCACGGGTTTAGATGCAGTGTAAATCTCCCTCTACAATGTCCCCTGTAAACTCTCCCAGGACAGGTACAGCATGGGGTTAGATACAGAGTAAAGCTTCTTCTACACTGACCCCATCAAACACTACGAGGACTGTTACAGCACGGGGTTAGATAAAGAGTAAAGCTGTCTCTACAACTGTCCCATCAAACAGTCCCAGGAGAGGCACAGCAGTTGGTTCGATACAGATTAAAGCTCCCTCTACTGTCCCCATCAAACACTCACAGAACTGGTACAGCACGGAGTTAGATACAGAGTAAAGGTCCCTCCACACTGTTCCCATCAAAGACTCCCAGGACAGGTACAGCACAGGATTAGATACAGAGTAAAGCTTCCTCTACACTGTCCCCATCAAACACTCCGGGGACAGGTACAGCACGGGGTTAGATACAGAGTAAAGCTCCCTCTACACCCTCCCCATCAAACAATCCCAGGACATGTACAGCATGGGGTTAGATACAGAGTAATGCTCCCACTACACTGAACCATCATACACTCCGGGGACAGGTACAGCACGGGGTTAGATACAGAGTAAAGCTCCCTCTACACTACCTCCATCAAACACTCACAGAACAAGCAGAGCACGGTGTTAGATACAGCTAAATCTCCCTCTACACTGTCCCCATCAAGCACTCACAGGACAGGTACAGCACAGGGTTAGATACAGAGTAAATCTCTCTCTACACTGTCCCCATCAAACACTCACAGAACAAGTACAGCACGGTGTAAAATACAGAGTAAAGCTCCCTCTACACTCCCCCGTTTAAACACTCCCAGGACAGGTACAGCACCGGGTTAGATACAGAGTAAAGCTCCTACTATACAGTCCCCAGCAAACACTCGCAGGACAAGTACAGCATGTGGTTAGATACAGAGTAAAGCTTCTTCTACACTGTCCCCATCAAACACTCCGAGGACAGTTACAGCACGGGGTTAGATACAGAGTAAAGCTGTCTCTACAACTGTCCCATCAAACAGTCCCAGGACAGGCACAGCTGTTGGTTCGATACAGATTAAAGCTCCCTCTACTGTCCCCATCAAACACTCACAGAACTGGTACAGCACAGTGTTAGATACAGAGTAAATCTCACTCTACACTGTCCCCGGTAAACACTCCCAGGACATGTACAGCAATTGGTTCAATACAGAGTAAATCTCCCTCTACACTGTCCCCATCAAACACTCCGGGGACAGGTACAGCACGGGGTTAGAGACAGAGAAAAGCTCCCTCTACACTGAACCCATCATACACTGCGGGGACAGGTACAGCACGGGGTTAGATACAGAGTAAAGCTCCCTCTACACTGTCCCCATCAAACACTCACAGGACAAGTACAGCACGGTGTTACATACAGCTAAATCTCCCTCTACACTGTCCCCATCAAGCACTCACAATACAGGTACAGCACAGGGTTAGATACAGATTAAAGCTCCTACTACACAGTCCCCAGCAAACACTCACAGGACAAGTACAGCAAGACGTCAGATCCAGAGTAATGCTCCCCCTACACTGTCCCCAGCAAATAGTCCAGGGACAGGTAAAGCAGGGGGTTAGATACAGTGTAAAGTTCCCTATACACCATCCCATCAAACACTCCCAGGACAGGTACAGCACGGGGTTAGATACAGAGTAAAGCTCCATCTACATTCTCACCATCAAACATTCCCAGGACAGTTACAGCACAGGGTTAGCTACAGAGTAAAGCTACCTCTCCACTCCCCCCTTTAAACACTCCAAGGACAGGTTGAGTACGGGTTTAGATACAGAATAAAGCTCCTACTACTGAGTCCCCAGCAAACACTCGCAGGACAAGTACAGCACGACGTCAGCTCCAGAGTAATGCTCCCTCTACACCCTCCCCATCAAAAAATCCCAGGACATGTACAGCATGGGGTTAGATACAGAGTAAAGCTCCCACTACACTGAACCATCATTCACTCCGGGGACAGGTACAGCACGGGTTTAGATACAGAGTAAAGCTCCCTCTACACTATCTCCATCAAACACTCACAGAACAAGTAGAGCACGGTGTTAGATACAACTAAATCTCCCTCTACACTGTCCCCATCAAGCACTCACAGGACAGGTACAGCACAGGTTTAGCTACAGAGTAAATCTCCCTCTACACTGAACCCATCATACACTCTGGGGACAGGTACAGCACGGGTTTAGATACAGAGTAAAGCTCCCTCTACAATGTCCCCATCAAACATTCACAGAACAAGTACAGCACGGTGTAAAATACAGAGTAAAGATTCCTCTACACTCCCCCGTTTAAACACTTCCAGGACAGGTACAGTACCGGGTTAGATACAGAGTAAAGCTCCTACTACACAGTCCCCAGCAAACAGTCGCAGGACAAGTAAAGCACGACGTCAGATCCAGAGTAAAGCTCCCTCTACAGTGTCCCCATCAAACACTCCGGGGACAGGTACAGCACGGGGTTAGATGCCGAGTAAAGCTGCCTGTACACCCTCCCCATCAAACACTCCCAGGACATGTACAGCACGGGGTTAGATACAGAGTAAAGCTTCCTCTACACTGTCTCCATCAAACACTCCGGGGACAGGTACAGCACGGGGTTAGATGCAGAGTAAAGCTGCCTGTACACCCTCCCCATCAAACACTCCCAGGACATGTACAGCACGGGGTTAGATACAGAGTAAATCTCCCTCTACACTGTCTCCATCAAACTCTTCGGGGACAGGTATAGCACTGTGTAAAATACAAAGTAAAGCTCCCTCTACAGTGTCCCCATCAAGCACTCCGGGGACAGGTACAGTACGGGGTTAGATACAGAGTAAAGCTCCCTCTACACTGTCCCCATCAAACACTCACAGAACAAATACAGCACGGTGTTGGATACAGCTATATCTCCCTCTACACTGTCCCCATCAAGCACTCACAGGGCAGGTACAGCACAGGGTTAGATACAGATTAAAGCTCCTACTACACAGTCCCCTGCAAACAATCGCAGGACAAGTACAGCACGACGTCAGATCCAGAGTAATGCTCCCTCTACTCTGTCCCCAGCAAACAGTCAAGGGACAGGTAATGCAGGGGGTTAGATACAGACTAAAGCTCCCTCTACACCGTACCATCAATCACTCCCAGGACAGGTACAGCAGGGGGTTAGATACAGAGTAGAGCTCCATCTACATTCTCACCATCAAACATTCCCTGGATAGTTACAGCACAGGGTTAGATACTGAGTAAAGCTCCATCTACACTGTCCCCATCAAACGCTATCAGGACAGGTACAGCACTGTGTAAAATACAGAGTAAGGCTGCCTCTACAGTCCCCCCTTTAAACACTCCAAGGACAGGTCGAGCGCGGGTTTTGATACAGAGTAAAGCTCCTACTACACAGTCCCTAGCAAAAACTCGCAGGACAAGTACAGCACGACATCAGCTCCAGAGTAAAGCTCCCTCTACACTGTTCCCATCAAACACTCCGGAGACAGGTAAAGCACAGTGTTAGATACAGAGTAAAGCTCCCTCTACAGTGTCCCCATCCAACACTTCGGGGACAGTTAAAGCACGGGGTTAGATACTGAGTAAATCTCCCTCTACAGTGTACCCATCAAACAATCCGGGGACAGGTACAGCACGGGGTTAGATACAGATTAAAGCTCCCTCTACACTGTCCCCATCAAACTCTCCGGGGACATGTATAGCACTGTGTAAAATACAGAGTAAAGCTCCCTCTACACTCTCCCATCAAACACTCCCAGGACAGGCACAGCAATTGTTTCGATACAGAACAAATCTCCCTGTACAATGTCCCCATCAAACACTCACAGCATAGTTAGAGCTTGGTGATAGATACAGAGTAAATCTCCTTCTACAATGTTCCCAACAAACACTCCCAGGACAGGTACAGCACGGGGTTAGATACAGAGTAAATCTCCCTCTACACTGTCCCCTGTAAACTCTCCCAGGACCAGTACAGCATGGGATTAGATACAGAATAAAGCTTCTTCTACACTGTCCCCATCAAACACTCCGAGGACAGTTGCAGCACGGGGTTAGATACAGAGTAAAGCTGTCTCTACAACTGTCCCATCAAACAGTCCCAGGACAGGCACAGCAGTTGGTTTGATACAGATTAACGCTCCCTCTACTGTCCCCATCAAACATTCACAGAACTGGTGCAACACAGAGTTAGATACAGAGTAAAGCTCCCTATACACTGTTCCCATCAAAGACTCCCAGGACAGGTACAGCACAGGATTAGATACAGGGTAACGCTACCTCTACACTGTGCCCAGCAAACACTCCCAGGGCAGGTAGAACACGGGGTTAGATACAGAGTAAAGCTTATTCTAAACTGTCCCCAGCAACCACTCCCAGGACAAGTACAGAACGTGACTAGTTACAGAGTAAAGCTCCCTCTACACCGTCCCATCAAACACTCCCAGGACAGGAACAGCACAGTGTTAGATACAGAGTAAATCTCCCTCTACACTGTCCCCGGTAAACACTCCCAGGACAGGTACAGCACTTGGTTCAATACAGAGTAAAGATCCCTCTAAACTCTCCCCATCAAACACTCCCCGGAGAGGTACAGCACGGGGTAAGAGACAGAGTAAATCTCCCTCTACACTGAACCCATCATACACTCCGGGGACAGGTACAGCACGGGGTTAGATACAGAGTAAAGCTCCCCCTACACTTTCCCCATCAAACACTCACAGAAAAGTAGAGCACGGTGTTACATACAGCTAAATCTCTCTCTACACTCTCCCCATCAAGCACTCACAGGAAAGGTACAGCACAGGGTTAGATACAGAGTAAAGCTACCACTACACTGGCCCCATCAAACACTCACAGAACAAGTACAGCACGGTCTAAAATACAGAGTAAAGCTCCCTCTACACTCCCCCGTTTAAACAATCCCAGGACAGGTACAGCACGGGTTTAGATACAGAGTAAAGCTCCCGCTACACCCTCCCCATCAAACATTCCCAGGACATGTACTGCTTGGGGTTAGATACAGAGTAAAGCTCCCTCTACACTGAACCATCATACACTCCAGGGACAGGTACAGCACGGGGTTAGATACAGAGTAAAGCTCCCTTTACACTGTCCTCACCAAACACTCCAGGGACAGGTACAGCACGGGGTTAGAAACAGATTAAAGCTCCCATTACACTGTCCCCATCAAACTCTCCGGGGACATGTACAGCACTGTGTAAAATACAGAGTAAAGCTCCCTCTACACTGTCCCATCAAACACTCCAAGGACAGGCACAGCAATTGTTTCGATACAGAATAAATCTCCCTGTACGCTGTCCCCATCACACACTCACAGCATAGTTAGAGCTTGGTGATAGATACAGAGTAAATCTCCTTCTACAATGTTCCCAACAAACACTCCCAGGACAGGTACAGCACGGGCTTAGATACAGTGTAAATCTCCCTCTACACTGTCCCCTGTAAACTCTCCCAGGACAGGTACAGCATGGGGTTAGATACAGAGTAAAGCTTCTTCTACACTGTCCCCATTAAACACTCCGAGGACAGTTACAGCATGGGGTTAGATACAGAGTAAAGCTGTCTCTACAACTGTCCCATCAAACAGTCCCAGGACAGGCACAGCAGTTGGTTAGATACAGAGTAAATCTCCATCTACATTCTCACCATCAAACATTCCCAGGACAGTTACAGCACAGGGTTAGATACAGAGTAAAGCTACCTCTCCACTCCCCCCTTTAAACACTCCAAGGACAGGTTGAGTACGGGTTTAGATACAGAGTAAAGCTCCTACTACACAGTCCCCAGCAAACACTCGCAGGACAATTACAGCACGACGTCAGCTCCAGAGTAATGCTCCCTCTACACTGTCCCCATCAAACACTCCAAGGACAGGTAAAGCACAGTGTTAGATACAGAGTAAAGCTCCCTCTACACTGTCCCCATCCAACACTCCGGGGACAGTTAAAGCACGGGGTTAGATACAGAGTAAATCTCCCTCTACAGTGTACACATCAAACACTCCGGGGACAGGTAAAGCACAGTGTTAGATACAGAGTAAAGCTCCCTCTACAGTGTCCCCATCAAGCACTCCGGGGACAGGTACAGCTCGGGGTTAGATACAGAGTAAAGCTCCCTCTACACGGTCCCCATCAAACACTCCCAGGAACGTTACTGCACGGGGTTAGACACAGATTAAATCTCCCTCTGCACTGTCCCCATCAAGCACTTCCAGGACAGGTACAGCACAGGCTTAGATATAGAGTAAAGCTCCCCCTACAATGTCCCAATTAAACACTCCTAGGACAGGTGCAGCACTGGTCAAGATATAGAGTAATGCTATATCTACACTGTGCCCATCAAACACTCCCAGGACAGGTACAGCAAGTGGTTAGATACTGAATAAAGCTCCTTCTACACTGTCCCCCTCAAATACTCCCAGGACAAGTAAAGCACGGGGTTAGATACAGAGTAAAGCTCCCCTTCCACTGTCCCCATCAAACACTCACAGCATAGTTAGAGCTTGGCGTTAGATACAGAGTAAAGCTCCTTCTACACTTTTCCCAACAAACACTCCCAGGACAGGTACAGCACGGGGTTAGATACAGAGTAAATCTCCCTCTACAATGTCCCCTGTAAACTCTCCCAGGACAGGTTCAGCATGGGGTTAGATACAGAGTTTAGCTCCCACTACACTGAACCATCATACACTCCGGGGAGAGGTACAGCATGGGTTTAGATACAGAGCAAAGCTGTCTCCACATCTGTCCCATCAAACAGTCCCAGGACAGGCACAGCAGTTGGTTTGATACAGATTAACGCTCCCTCTACTGTCCCCATCAAACACTCACAGAACTGGTACAGCACGGAGTTAGATACAGAGTAAAGGTCCCTCTACAATGTTCCCATCAAAGACTCCCAGGACAGGTACAGCACAGGATTAGATACAGGCTAAAGCTACCTCTACACTGTCCCCAGCAAACACTCCCAGGGCAGGTATAACACGGGGTTATATACAGAGTAATGCTCCCTCTAAACTGTCCCCAGCAACCAGTCCCAGGACAAGTACAGAACGTGATTAGATACAGAGTAAAGCTCCCTCTACACCGTCCCATCAAACACTCACAGGACAGGTACAGCACGGGGATAGATACAGACTAAAGCTCCATCTACATTCTCCCCATCAATCACTCCCAGGACAGGAACAGCACAGTTTTAGATACAGAGTAAATCTCCCTCTACACCGTTCCCTGTAAACACTCCCAGGACAGTTGCAGCACGGGTTAGATACAGAGTAAAGCTCCTTCTATACTGTCCCATCAAACACTCCGGGGACAGGTACAGCACGGGGTTAGATACAGAGGAAAGATCCCTCTACACTGTCCCCATCAATCTCTTACAGGACACATAGAGCACTGCCTAAAATACAGTGTAAAGCTCCCTATCCACTGTCTCCATCAAACACTCACAGGACATGCACAGCACTTGGTTCAATACAGAGTAAAGCTCCCTCTACACTTTCCCCATCAAACACTCACAGAACAAGTAGAGCACGGTGTTAGATACAGCTAAATCTCTCTCTACACTGTCCCCATCAAGTTCTCACAGGACAGGTACAGCACAGGTTTAGCTACAGAGTAAATCTCCCTCTACACTGAACCAATCATACACGCCGGGGACAGGTACAGCACGGGTTTAGATACAGAGTAAAGCTCCCTCTACACTGTCCCCATCAAACACTCACAGAACAAGTAGAGCACGGTGTTAGATGCAGTTAAATCTCCCTCTACACTGTCGCCATCAAGAACTCACAGGACAGGTACAGCACAGGGTTAGATACAGAGTAAAGCTCCCTCTACAATGTCCCCATCAAACATTCACAGAACAAGTACAGCACGGTGTAAAATACAGAGTAAAGATCCCTCTACACTCCCCCGTTTAAACACTCCCAGGACAGGTACAGCACCGGGTTAGATACAGAGTAAAGCTCCTACTACACAGTCCCCAGCAAACACTCGCAGGACAAGTAAAGCATGACGTCAGACCCAGTGTAAAGCTCCCTCTACAGTGTCCCCATCAAACACTCTGGGGACAGGTACAGCACGGGGTTAGATGCAGAGTAAAGCTCCCTCTACACTGTCTCCATCAAACTCTTCGGGGACAGGTACAGCACTGTGTAAAATACAAAGTAAAGCTCCATCTACAGTGTCCCCATCAAGCACTCCGGGGACAAGTACAGTACGGGGTTAGATAGAGAGTAAAGCTCCCTCTACACTGTCCCCATCAAACACTCCCAGAACAAGTACAGCACGGTGTTGGATACAGCTATATCTCCCTTTGCACTGTCCCCATCAAGCACTCACAGGACAGGTACAGCACAGGGTTAGATACAGATTAAAGCTCCTACTACACAGTCCCCTGCAAACACTCGCAGGACAAGTACAGCACGACGTCAGATCCAGTGTAGTGCTCCCTCTACTCTGTCCCCAGCAAACAGTCAAGGGACAGGTAATGCAGGGGGTTAGATACAGACTAAAGCTCCCTCTACACCGTACCATCAATCACTCCCAGGACAGGTACAGCAGGGGGTTAGATACTGAGTAAAGCTCCATCTACACTGTCCCCATCAAACGCTATCAGGACAGGTATAGCACTGTGTAAAATACAGAGTAAAGCTGCCTCTACAGTCCCCCCTTTAAACACTCCAAGGACAGGTCGAGCATGGGTTTAGATACAGAGTAAAGCTCCTACTACACAGTCCCCAGCAAACACTCGCAGGACAAGTACAGCACGACGTCAGCTCCAGAGTAAAGCTCCCTCTACACTGTTCCCATCAAACACTCCAGGGACAGGTACAGCACGGGGTTAGATGCAGAGTAAAGCTCCCTCTACACTATCTCCATCAAACTCTTCGGGGACAGGTACAGCACTGTGTAAAATACAAAGTAAAGCTCCCTCTACAGTGTCCCCATCAAGCACTCCGGGGACAGGTACAGTACGGGGTTAGATACAGAGTAAAGCTCCCTCTACACTGTCCCCATCAAACACTCCCAGAACAAGTACAGCACGGTGTTGGATACAGCTATATCTCCCTTTGCACTGTCCCCATCAAGCACTCACAGGACAGGTACAGCACAGGGTTAGATACAGATTAAAGCTCCTACTACACAGTCCCCTGCAAACACTCGCAGGACAAGTACAGCACGACGTCAGATCCAGAGTAATGCTCCCTCTACTCTGTCCCCAGCAAACAGTCAAGGGACAGGTAATGCAGGGGGTTAGATACAGACTAAAGCTCCCTCTACACCGTACCATCAATCACTCCCAGGACAGGTACAGCAGGGGGTTAGATACAGAGTAGAGCTCCATCTACATTCTCACCATCAAACATTCCCTGGACAGTTACAGCACAGGGTTAGATACTGAGTAAAGCTCCATCTACACTGACCCCATCAAACGCTATCAGGACAGGTACAGCACTGTGTAAAATACAGAGTAAAGCTGCCTCTACAGTCCCCCCTTTAAACACTCCAAGGACAGGTCAAGCACGGGTTTAGATACAGAGTAAAGCTCCTACTACACAGTCCCCAGCAAACACTCGCAGGACAAGTACAGCACGACGTCAGCTCCAGAGTAAAGCTCCCTCTACACTGTTCCCATCAAACACTCCAGGGACAGGTAAAGCACAGTGTTAGATACAGAGTAAAGCTCCCTCTACAGTGTCCCCATCCAACACTTCAGGGACAGTTAAAGCAGGGGGTTAGATACTGAGTAAAGCTCCCTCTACAGTGTACCCATCAAACACTCCGGGGACAGGTAAAGCACTGGGTTAGATACAGAGTAAAGCTCCCTCTACACTGTCCCCATCAAACACTCTGGGGACAGGTACAGCACAGGCTTAGATACAGAGTAAAGATCCCTCTACACTGTCCCCATCAAACACTCCGGGGACAGGTACAGCACAGGCTTAGATACAGAGTAAAGCTCCCTCTACACTGTCCCCATCAAACACTCCGGGGACAGGTACAGCACAGGCTTAGATACAGAGTAAAGCTCCCTCTACACTGTCCCCAACAAACACTCCCAGGAATGTTACGGCACGGGGTTAGACACAGAGTAAATCTCCCTCCGCACTGTCCCCATCAAGCACTTCCAGGACAGGTAAAGCACAGGCTTAGATATAGAGTAATGCTCCCTCTACAATGTCCCAATCAAACACTCCTAGGACAGGTGCAGCACTGGTTAAGATATAGAGTAATGCTATCTCTACACTGTGCCCATCAAACACTCCCAGGACAGGTACAGCAAGTGGTTAGATACTGAATAAAGCTCCTTCTACACTGTCCCCAACAAATACTCCCAGAACAAGTAAAGCACGGAGTTAGATACAGAGTAAAGCTCCCCTTCTACTGTCCCATCAACAACTCCCAGGACAGGCACAGCAATTGTTTCGATACAGAATAAATCTCCCTGTACACTGTCCCCATCAAACACTCACAGCATAGTTAGAGCTTGGTGTTAGATACAGAGTAAATCTTCTTCTACAATGTTCCCAACAAACAATCCCAGGACAGGTACTGTACGGGGTTAGATACAGAGTAAATCTCCCTCTACACTGTCCCCTGTATACTCTCCCTGGATAGGTACAGCACGGGGTTAGATACAGAGTAAAGCTGTCTCTACAACTGTCCCATCAAACAGTCCCAGGACAGGCACAGCAGTTGGTTCCATACAGAATAACGCTACCTCTACTGTCCCCATCAAACACTCACAAAACTGGTACAGCACGGAGTTAGATACAGAGTGAAGGTCCCTCTACACTGTTCCCATCAAAGACTCCCAGGACACGTACAGCACAGGATTAGATACAGGCTAAAGCTACCTCTACACTGTCCCCAGCAAACACTCCCAGGGCAGGTACAACACGGGGTTATATGCAGAGTAAAGCTCCCTCTAAACTGTCCCCAGCAACCACTCCGAGGACAAGTACAGAACGTGATTAGATACAGATTAAAGCTCCCTCTACACCGTCCCATCAAACACTCACAGGACAGGTACAGCACGGGGTTAGATACTGACTAAAGCTACATCTACATTCTCCCCATCAATCACTCCCAGGACAGGAACAGCACAGTGTTAGATACAGAGTAAATCTCCCTCTACACTGTCCCCGGTAAACACTCCCAGGACAGGTACAGCACGGGTTAGATACAGAGTAAAGCTCCTTCTATACTGTCCCATCAAACACTCCGGGGACAGGTACAGCACGGGGTTAGATACAGAGGAAAGATCCCTCTACACTGTCCCCATCAAACTCTTACAGGACACATACATCACTGTCTAAAATAGAGTGTAAAGCTCCCTATCCACTGTCTCCATCAAACACTCACACGACATGCACAGCACTTGGTTCAATACAGAGTAAAGCTCCCTCTACAGTGTCCCCATCAAACACTCTGGGGGCAGGTACACCATGGGTTTAGATACAGAGTAAAGCTCCCTCTACGCCCTCCCCATCAAACACTCCCAGGACATATACAGCATGGGGTTAGATACAGAGTAAAGCTCCCTCTACACTGAACCATCATACATTCCGGGGCCAGGTACAGCACGGGTTTAGATACAGAGTAAATCTCCCTCTACACTGTCTCCATCAAACACTCACAGAACAAGTAGAGCATGGTGTTAGATACAGCTAAATCTCCCTCTACACTGTCCCCATCAAGTACTCACAGGACAGGTACAGCACAGGTTTAGCTACAGAGTAAATCTCCCTCTACACTGAACCCATCATACACTCCGGGGACAGGTACAGCACGGGTTTAGATACAGAGTAAAGCTCCCTCTACACTGTCCCCATCAAACACTCACAGAACAAGTACAGCACGGTGTAAAATACAGAGTAAAGATCCCTCTACACTCCCCCGTTTAAACACTCCCAGGACAGGTACAGCACCGGGTTAGATACAGAGTAAAGCTCCTACTACACAGTCCCCAGCAAACACTCGCAGGACAAGTAAAGCACGACGTCAGATCCAGAGTAAAGCTCCCTCTACAGTGTCCCCATCAAACACTCCGGGGACAGGTACAACACAGGGTTAGATACAGAGTAAAGCTTCCTCTACACTGTCTCCATCAAACACTCCGGGGACAGGGACAGCACGGGGTTAGATACAGAGTAAAGCTCCCTCTACACTGTCTCCATCAAACACTCACAGAACAAGTAGAGCACGGTGTTAGATACAGCTAAATCTCCCTCTACACTGCCCCAACCAAAGACTCCAGGGAAAGGTACAGCACGGGGTTAGATACAGATTAAAGCTCCCTCTACACTGTCCCCATCAAACTCTCCGGGGACATGTACAGCACTGTGTAAAATACACAGTAAAGCTCCCTCTACACTCTCCCATCAAACACTCCCAGGACAGGCACAGCAATTGTTTCGATACAGAACAAATCTCCCTGTACAATGTCCCCATCAAACACTCACAGCATAGTTAGAGCTTGGTGTTAGATACAGAGTAAATCTCCTTCTACAATGTTCCCAACAAACACTCCCAGGACAGGTACAGCACGAGATTAGACACAGCTTAAATCTCCCTCTACACTGTCCCCTGTAAACTCTCCCAGGACCAGTACAGCATGGGATTAGATACAGAATAAAGCTTCTTCTACACTGTCCCCATCAAACACTCCGAGGACAGTTACAGCACGGGGTTAGATACAGAGTAAAGCTGTCTCTACAACTGTCCCATCAAACAGTCCCAGGACAGGCACAGCAGTTGGTTCGATACAGATTAAAGCTCTCTCTACTGTCCCCATCAAACATTCACAGAACTGGTGCAACACGGAGTTAGATACAGAGTAAAGCTCCCTCTACACTGTTCCCATCCAAGACTCCCAGGACAGGTACAGCACAGGATTAGATACAGGGTAACGCTACCTCTACACTGTGCCCAGCAAACACTCCCAGGGCAGGTAGAACACGGGGTTACTTACAGAGTAAAGCTCCCTCTAAACTGTCCCCAGCAACCACTCCCAGGACAAGTACAGAACGTGATTAGTTACAGAGTAAAGCTCCCTCTACACCGTCCCATCAAACACTCACAGGACAGGAATAGCACAGTGTTAGATACAGAGTAAATCTCCCTCTACACTGTCCCCGGAAAACACTCCCAGGACAGGTACAGCACTTTGTTCAACAAAGAGTAAAGCTCCCTCTACACTGTCCCCATCAAACACTCCCCGGATAGTTACAGCACGGGGTAAGAGACAGAGTAAATCTCCCTCTACACTGAACCCATCATACACTCCGGGGACAGGTACAGCACGGGGTTAGATACAGAGTAAAGCTCCCTCTACACTGAACCCATCAAGAACTCACAGGACAGGTACAGCACAGGGTTAGATACAGAGTAAACTCCCTCTACAATGTCCCCATCAAACATTCACAGAACAAGTACAGCACGGTGTAAAATACAGAGTAAAGATCCCTCTACACTCCCCCGTTTAAACACTCCCAGGACAGGTACAGCACCGGGTTAGATACAGAGTAAAGCTCCTACTACACAGTCCCCAGCAAACACTCGCAGGACAAGTAAAGCACAACGTCAGATCCAGAGTAAAGCTCCCTCTACAGTGTCCCCATCAAACACTCCGGGGACAGGTACAACACAGGGTTAGATACAGAGTAAAGCTTCCTCTACACTGTTTCCATCAAACAGTCCGGGGACAGGTACAGCACGGGGTTAGATACAGAGTAAAGCTCCCTCTTCACTGTCTCCATCAAACACTCACAGAACAAGTAGAGCACGGTGTTAGATACAGCTAAATCTCCCTCTACACTGCCCCAACCAAAAACTCCAGGGACAGGTACAGCACGGGGTTAGATACAGATTAAAGCTCCCTCTACACTGTCCCCATCAAACTCTCCGGGGACATGTACAGCACTGTGTAAAATACAGAGTAAAGCTCCCTCTACACTCTCCCATCAAAAACTCCCAGGACAGGCACAGCAATTGTTTCGATACAGAACAAATCTCCCTGTACAATGTCCCCATCAAACACTCACAGCATAGTTAGAGCTTGGTGTTAGATACAGAGTAAATCTCCTTCTACAATGTTCCCAACAAACACTCCCAGGACAGGTACAGCACGGGGTTAGATACAGAGTAAAGCTGTCTCTACATCTGTCCCATCAAACAGTCCCAGGACAGGCACAGCAGTTGGTTCGATACAGATTAAAGCTCTCTCTACTGTCCCCATCAAACATTCACAGAACTGGTGCAACACGGAGTTAGATACAGAGTAAAGCTCCCTCTACACTGTTCCCATCCAAGACTCCCAGGACAGGTACAGCACAGGATTAGATACAGGGTAACGCTACCTCTACACTGTGCCCAGCAAACACTCCCAGGGCAGGGAGAACACGGGGTTACATACAGAGTAAAGCTCCCTCTAAACTGTCCCCAGCAACCACTCCCAGGACAAGTACAGAACGTGATTAGTTACAGAGTAAAGCTCCCTCTACACCGTCCCATCAAACACTCACAGGACAGGAACAGCACAGTGTTAGATACAGAGTAAATCTCCCTCTACACTGTCCCCGGAAAACACTCCCAGGACAGGTACAGCACTTTGTTCAACAAAGAGTAAAGCTCCCTCTACACTGTCCCCATCAAACACTCCCCGGATAGTTACAGCACGGGGTAAGAGACAGAGTAAATCTCCCTCTACACTGAACCCATCATACACTCCGGGGACAGGTACAGCACGGGGTTAGATACAGAGTAAAGCTCCCTCTACACTGTCCCCATCAAACACTCACAGAAAAGTAGAGCACGGTGTTACATACAGCTAAATCTCTCTCTACACTGTCCCCATCAAGCACTCACAGGACAGGTACAGCACAGGGTTAGATACAGAGTAAAGCTCCCACTACACTGTCCCCATCAAACACTCACAGAACAAGTACAGCACGGTCTAAAATATAGAGTAAAGCTCCCTCTACACTCCCCCGTTTAAACAATCCCAGGACAGGTACAGCACGGGGTTAGATACAGAGTAAGTCTCCCTCTACACTGTCCCCAGCAAACACTCGCAGGACAAGTAAAGCACGACGTCAGATCCAGAGTAAAGCTCCCTCTACAGTGTCCCCATCAAACACTCCGGGGACAGGTACAACACAGGGTTAGATACAGAGTAAAGCTTCCTCTACACTGTCTCCATCAAACACTCCGGGGACAGGGACAGCACGGGGTTAGATACAGAGTAAAGCTCCCTCTACACTGTCTCCATCAAACACTCACAGAACAAGTAGAGCACGGTGTTAGATACAGCTAAATCTCCCTCTACACTGCCCCAACCAAAAACTCCAGGGAAAGGTACAGCACGGGGTTAGATACAGATTAAAGCTCCCTCTACACTGTCCCCATCAAACTCTCCGGGGACATGTACAGCACTGTGTAAAATACACAGTAAAGCTCCCTCTACACTCTCCCATCAAACACTCCCAGGACAGGCACAGCAATTGTTTCGATACAGAACAAATCTCCCTGTACAATGTCCCCATCAAACACTCACAGCATAGTTAGAGCTTGGTGTTAGATACAGAGTAAATCTCCTTCTACAATGTTCCCAACAAACACTCCCAGGACAGGTACAGCACGAGATTAGACACAGCTTAAATCTCCCTCTACACTGTCCCCTGTAAACTCTCCCAGGACCAGTACAGCATGGGATTAGATACAGAATAAAGCTTCTTCTACACTGTCCCCATCAAACACTCCGAGGACAGTTACAGCACGGGGTTAGATACAGAGTAAAGCTGTCTCTACAACTGTCCCATCAAACAGTCCCAGGACAGGCACAGCAGTTGGTTCGATACAGATTAAAGCTCTCTCTACTGTCCCCATCAAACATTCACAGAACTGGTGCAACACGGAGTTAGATACAGAGTAAAGATCCCTCTACACTGTTCCCATCCAAGACTCCCAGGACAGGTACAGCACAGGATTAGATACAGGGTAACGCTACCTCTACACTGTGCCCAGCAAACACTCCCAGGGCAGGTAGAACACGGGGTTACTTACAGAGTAAAGCTCCCTCTAAACTGTCCCCAGCAACCACTCCCAGGACAAGTACAGAACGTGATTAGTTACAGAGTAAAGCTCCCTCTACACCGTCCCATCAAACACTCACAGGACAGGAATAGCACAGTGTTAGATACAGAGTAAATCTCCCTCTACACTGTCCCCGGAAAACACTCCCAGGACAGGTACAGCACTTTGTTCAACAAAGAGTAAAGCTCCCTCTACACTGTCCCCATCAAACACTCCCCGGATAGTTACAGCACGGGGTAAGAGACAGAGTAAATCTCCCTCTACACTGAACCCATCATACACTCCGGGGACAGGTACAGCACGGGGTTAGATACAGAGTAAAGCTCCCTCTACACTGAACCCATCAAGAACTCACAGGACAGGTACAGCACAGGGTTAGATACAGAGTAAACTCCCTCTACAATGTCCCCATCAAACATTCACAGAACAAGTACAGCACGGTGTAAAATACAGAGTAAAGATCCCTCTACACTCCCCCGTTTAAACACTCCCAGGACAGGTACAGCACCGGGTTAGATACAGAGTAAAGCTCCTACTACACAGTCCCCAGCAAACACTCGCAGGACAAGTAAAGCACAACGTCAGATCCAGAGTAAAGCTCCCTCTACAGTGTCCCCATCAAACACTCCGGGGACAGGTACAACACAGGGTTAGATACAGAGTAAAGCTTCCTCTACACTGTTTCCATCAAACAGTCCGGGGACAGGTACAGCACGGGGTTAGATACAGAGTAAAGCTCCCTCTTCACTGTCTCCATCAAACACTCACAGAACAAGTAGAGCACGGTGTTAGATACAGCTAAATCTCCCTCTACACTGCCCCAACCAAAAACTCCAGGGACAGGTACAGCACGGGGTTAGATACAGATTAAAGCTCCCTCTACACTGTCCCCATCAAACTCTCCGGGGACATGTACAGCACTGTGTAAAATACAGAGTAAAGCTCCCTCTACACTCTCCCATCAAAAACTCCCAGGACAGGCACAGCAATTGTTTCGATACAGAACAAATCTCCCTGTACAATGTCCCCATCAAACACTCACAGCATAGTTAGAGCTTGGTGTTAGATACAGAGTAAATCTCCTTCTACAATGTTCCCAACAAACACTCCCAGGACAGGTACAGCACGGGGTTAGATACAGAGTAAAGCTGTCTCTACATCTGTCCCATCAAACAGTCCCAGGACAGGCACAGCAGTTGGTTCGATACAGATTAAAGCTCTCTCTACTGTCCCCATCAAACATTCACAGAACTGGTGCAACACGGAGTTAGATACAGAGTAAAGCTCCCTCTACACTGTTCCCATCCAAGACTCCCAGGACAGGTACAGCACAGGATTAGATACAGGGTAACGCTACCTCTACACTGTGCCCAGCAAACACTCCCAGGGCAGGGAGAACACGGGGTTACATACAGAGTAAAGCTCCCTCTAAACTGTCCCCAGCAACCACTCCCAGGACAAGTACAGAACGTGATTAGTTACAGAGTAAAGCTCCCTCTACACCGTCCCATCAAACACTCACAGGACAGGAACAGCACAGTGTTAGATACAGAGTAAATCTCCCTCTACACTGTCCCCGGAAAACACTCCCAGGACAGGTACAGCACTTTGTTCAACAAAGAGTAAAGCTCCCTCTACACTGTCCCCATCAAACACTCCCCGGATAGTTACAGCACGGGGTAAGAGACAGAGTAAATCTCCCTCTACACTGAACCCATCATACACTCCGGGGACAGGTACAGCACGGGGTTAGATACAGAGTAAAGCTCCCTCTACACTGTCCCCATCAAACACTCACAGAAAAGTAGAGCACGGTGTTACATACAGCTAAATCTCTCTCTACACTGTCCCCATCAAGCACTCACAGGACAGGTACAGCACAGGGTTAGATACAGAGTAAAGCTCCCACTACACTGTCCCCATCAAACACTCACAGAACAAGTACAGCACGGTCTAAAATATAGAGTAAAGCTCCCTCTACACTCCCCCGTTTAAACAATCCCAGGACAGGTACAGCACGGGGTTAGATACAGAGTAAGTCTCCCTCTACACTGTCCCCAGCAAACACTCGCAGGACAAGTAAAGCACGACGTCAGATCCAGAGTAAAGCTCCCTCTACAGTGTCCCCATCAAACACTCCGGGGACAGGTACAACACAGGGTTAGATACAGAGTAAAGCTTCCTCTACACTGTCTCCATCAAACACTCCGGGACAGGGACAGCACGGGGTTAGATACAGAGTAAAGCTCCCTCTACACTGTCTCCATCAAACACTCACAGAACAAGTAGAGCACGGTGTTAGATACAGCTAAATCTCCCTCTACACTGCCCCAACCAAAAACTCCAGGGAAAGGTACAGCACGGGGTTAGATACAGATTAAAGCTCCCTCTACACTGTCCCCATCAAACTCTCCGGGGACATGTACAGCACTGTGTAAAATACACAGTAAAGCTCCCTCTACACTCTCCCATCAAACACTCCCAGGACAGGCACAGCAATTGTTTCGATACAGAACAAATCTCCCTGTACAATGTCCCCATCAAACACTCACAGCATAGTTAGAGCTTGGTGTTAGATACAGAGTAAATCTCCTTCTACAATGTTCCCAACAAACACTCCCAGGACAGGTACAGCACGAGATTAGACACAGCTTAAATCTCCCTCTACACTGTCCCCTGTAAACTCTCCCAGGACCAGTACAGCATGGGATTAGATACAGAATAAAGCTTCTTCTACACTGTCCCCATCAAACACTCCGAGGACAGTTACAGCACGGGGTTAGATACAGAGTAAAGCTGTCTCTACAACTGTCCCATCAAACAGTCCCAGGACAGGCACAGCAGTTGGTTCGATACAGATTAAAGCTCTCTCTACTGTCCCCATCAAACATTCACAGAACTGGTGCAACACGGAGTTAGATACAGAGTAAAGCTCCCTCTACACTGTTCCCATCCAAGACTCCCAGGACAGGTACAGCACAGGATTAGATACAGGGTAACGCTACCTCTACACTGTGCCCAGCAAACACTCCCAGGGCAGGTAGAACACGGGGTTACTTACAGAGTAAAGCTCCCTCTAAACTGTCCCCAGCAACCACTCCCAGGGCAAGTACAGAACGTGATTAGTTACAGAGTAAAGCTCCCTCTACACCGTCCCATCAAACACTCACAGGACAGGAATAGCACAGTGTTAGATACAGAGTAAATCTCCCTCTACACTGTCCCCGGAAAACACTCCCAGGACAGGTACAGCACTTTGTTCAACAAAGAGTAAAGCTCCCTCTACACTGTCCCCATCAAACACTCCCCGGATAGTTACAGCACGGGGTAAGAGACAGAGTAAATCTCCCTCTACACTGAACCCATCATACACTCCGGGGACAGGTACAGCACGGGGTTAGATACAGAGTAAAGCTCCCTCTACACTGAACCCATCAAGAACTCACAGGACAGGTACAGCACAGGGTTAGATACAGAGTAAACTCCCTCTACAATGTCCCCATCAAACATTCACAACAAGTACAGCACGGTGTAAAATACAGAGTAAAGATCCCTCTACACTCCCCCGTTTAAACACTCCCAGGACAGGTACAGCACCGGGTTAGATACAGAGTAAAGCTCCTACTACACAGTCCCCAGCAAACACTCGCAGGACAAGTAAAGCACAACGTCAGATCCAGAGTAAAGCTCCCTCTACAGTGTCCCCATCAAACACTCCGGGGACAGGTACAACACAGGGTTAGATACAGAGTAAGGCTTCCTCTACACTGTTTCCATCAAACAGTCCGGGGACAGGTACAGCACGGGGTTAGATACAGAGTAAAGCTCCCTCTTCACTGTCTCCATCAAACACTCACAGAACAAGTAGAGCATGGTGTTAGATACAGCTAAATCTCCCTCTACACTGCCCCAACCAAAAACTCCAGGGACAGGTACAGCACGGGGTTAGATACAGATTAAAGCTCCCTCTACACTGTCCCCATCAAACTCTCCGGGGACATGTACAGCACTGTGTAAAATACAGAGTAAAGCTCCCTCTACACTCTCCCATCAAAAACTCCCAGGACAGGCACAGCAATTGTTTCGATACAGAACAAATCTCCCTGTACAATGTCCCCATCAAACACTCACAGCATAGTTAGAGCTTGGTGTTAGATACAGAGTAAATCTCCTTCTACAATGTTCCCAACAAACACTCCCAGGACAGGTACAGCACGGGGTTAGATACAGAGTAAAGCTGTCTCTACATCTGTCCCATCAAACAGTCCCAGGACAGGCACAGCAGTTGGTTCGATACAGATTAAAGCTCTCTCTACTGTCCCCATCAAACATTCACAGAACTGGTGCAACACGGAGTTAGATACAGAGTAAAGCTCCCTCTACACTGTTCCCATCCAAGACTCCCAGGACAGGTACAGCACAGGATTAGATACAGGGTAACGCTACCTCTACACTGTGCCCAGCAAACACTCCCAGGGCAGGGAGAACACGGGGTTACATACAGAGTAAAGCTCCCTCTAAACTGTCCCCAGCAACCACTCCCAGGACAAGTACAGAACGTGATTAGTTACAGAGTAAAGCTCCCTCTACACCGTCCCATCAAACACTCACAGGACAGGAACAGCACAGTGTTAGATACAGAGTAAATCTCCCTCTACACTGTCCCCGGAAAACACTCCCAGGACAGGTACAGCACTTTGTTCAACAAAGAGTAAAGCTCCCTCTACACTGTCCCCATCAAACACTCCCCGGATAGTTACAGCACGGGGTAAGAGACAGAGTAAATCTCCCTCTACACTGAACCCATCATACACTCCGGGGACAGGTACAGCACGGGGTTAGATACAGAGTAAAGCTCCCTCTACACTGTCCCCATCAAACACTCACAGAAAAGTAGAGCACGGTGTTACATACAGCTAAATCTCTCTCTACACTGTCCCCATCAAGCACTCACAGGACAGGTACAGCACAGGGTTAGATACAGAGTAAAGCTCCCACTACACTGTCCCCATCAAACACTCACAGAACAAGTACAGCACGGTCTAAAATATAGAGTAAAGCTCCCTCTACACTCCCCCGTTTAAACAATCCCAGGACAGGTACAGCACGGGGTTAGATACAGAGTAAGTCTCCCTCTACACTGTCCCCAGCAAACACTCGCAGGACAAGTAAAGCACAACGTCAGATCCAGAGTAAAGCTCCCTCTACAGTGTCCCCATCAAACACTCCGGGGACAGGTACAACACAGGGTTAGATACAGAGTAAAGCTTCCTCTACACTGTCTCCATCAAACACTCCGGGGACAGGTACAGCACGGGGTTAGATACAGAGTAAAGCTCCCTCTACACTGTCTCCATCAAACACTCACAGAACAAGTAGAGCACGGTGTTAGATACAGCTAAATCTCCCTCTACACTGCCCCAACCAAAAACTCCAGGGACAGGTACAGCACGGGGTTAGATACAGATTAAAGCTCCCTCTACACTGTCCCCATCAAACTCTCCGGGGACATGTACAACACTGTGTAAAATACAGAGTAAAGCTCCCTCTACACTCTCCCATCAAACACTCCCAGGACAGGCACAGCAATTGTTTCGATACAGAACAAATCTCCCTGTACAATGTCCCCATCAAACACTCACAGCATAGTTAGAGTTTGGTGTTAGATACAGAGTAAATCTCCTTCTACAATGTTCCCAACAAACACTCCCAGGACAGGTACAGCACGGGGTTAGATACAGATTAAATCTCCCTCTACACTGTCCCCTGTAAACTCTCCCAGGACCAGTACAGCATGGGATTAGATACAGAATAAAGCTTCTTCTACACTGTCCCCATCAAACACTCCGAGGACAGTTACAGCACGGGGTTAGATACAGAGTAAAGCTGTCTCTACAACTGTCCCATCAAACAGTCCCAGGACAGGCACAGCAGTTGGTTCGATACAGATTAAAGCTCTCTCTACTGTCCCCATCAAACATTCACAGAACTGGTGCAACACGGAGTTAGATACAGAGTAAAGCTCCCTCTACACTGTTCCCATCCAAGACTCCCAGGACAGGTACAGCACAGGATTAGATACAGGGTAACGCTACCTCTACACTGTGCCCAGTAAACACTCCCAGGGCAGGTAGAACACGGGGTTACATACAGAGTAAAGCTCCCTCTAAACTGTTCCCAGCAACCACTCCCAGGACAAGTACAGAACGTGATTAGTTACAGAGTAAAGCTCCCTCTACACCGTCCCATCAAACGCTCACAGGACAGGAACAGCACAGTGTAAGATACAGAGTAAATCTCCCTCTACACTGTCCCCGGAAAACACTCCCAGGACAGGTACAGCACTTTGTTCAACAAAGAGTAAAGCTCCCTCTACACTGTCCCCATCAAACACTCCCCGGATAGTTACAGCACGGGGTAAGAGACAGAGTAAATCTCCCTCTACACTGAACCCATCATACACTCCGGGGACAGATACAGCACGGGGTTAGATACAGAGTAAAGCTCCCTCTACACTGTCCCCATCAAACACTCACAGAAAAGTAGAGCACGGTGTTACATACAGCTAAATCTCTCTCTACACTGTCCCCATCAAGCACTCACAGGACAGGTACAGCACAGGGTTAGATACAGAGTAAAGCTCCCACTACACTGTCCCCATCAAACACTCACAGAACAAGTACAGCACGGTCTAAAATATAGAGTAAAGCTCCCTCTACACCCCCCCGTTTAAACAATCCCAGGACAGGTACAGCACGGGGTTAGATACAGAGTAAGTCTCCCTCTACACTGTCCCCACCAAACAATCCAGGTAGCGGTACAGCACGGGGTTAGATACAGATTAAAGCTCCCTCTAAACTGTCCCCATCAAACTCGCCGGGGACAGGTACAGCACTGTGTAAAAAACAGAGTAAAGCTCCCTCTACACCGTCCCATCAAACACTCCCAGGACAGGTACAGCACGGGGTTTGATACAGAGTAAAGCTCCATCTACATTCTCCCCATCAAACATTCCCAGGACAGGTACAGCACAGGGTTAGATACAGAGTAAATCTCCCTCTACACTGTCCCCGGTAAACTCTCCCAGGACAGGTACAGCACGGGGTTAGATACAGAGTAAAGCTCCCCCTACACTGTCCCCATGAAACGCTCTCAGGACAGGTACAGCACGGTAAAAAATACAGAGGAAAGCACCCTCTACTCTCCCCCCTTTAAACACTCCGGGGACAGGTCGAGCACGTGGTTAGATACAGAGTAAAGCTCCTACTACACAGTCCCCAGCCAACACTCGCAGGACAAGTACAGCACGAAGTCAGATCCAGAGTAAAGCTCCCTCTACACTGTCCCCGGCAAACACTCCGGGGACAGGTACAGCACAGGGTGAGATACAGAGTAAAGCTCCCTCTACACTGTCTCCATCAAACACTCCGGGGACAGGTACAGCACGGAGTTAGATGCAGAGTAAAGCTCCCTGTACACCCTCCCCATCAAACACTCTTAGGACATGTTCAGCACGGGGTTAGATACAGAGTAAAGCTCCCTCTACAATGTCCCCATCAAACTCTCTGGGTACAGGCACAGCACTATGTAAAATACAGAGTAAAGCTTCCTCTACACTCCCCCGTTTAAACAATCACAGGACAGGTCCAGCACGGGGTTAGATACAGAGTAAAGCTCCTACTACACAGTCCTCAGCAAACACTCGCAGGACAATATAGCACGACGTCAGATCCAAAGTAAAGCTCCCTCTACACTGTCCCCATCAAACACTCCGGGGACAGGTACAGCAAAGGTTAGATAAAGCACAGTGTTAGATACAAAGTAAGGCTCCCTCTACACTGTCCCCATCATACACTCTGGGGACAGGTACAGTACGGGGTTAGATACAAAGTAAAGCTCCCTCTACACTGTCCCAATCAAACACTCCGGGTCAGGTACAGAACGGGGTTAGATACAGAGTAAAGCTCCCTCTCACTGTCCCCATCAAACACTCCCAGGAATGTTCCGGCACGGGGTTAGACACAGAGTAAATCTCCCTCCGCACTGTCCCCATCAAGCACTTCCAGGACAGGCACAGCACAGGCTTAGATATAGAGTAAAACTCCCTCTACAATGTCCCAATCAAACACTCCTAGGACAGGTGCAGCACTGGTTAAGATATAGAGTATTGCTGTCTCTACACTGTCCCCATCAAGCACTTCCAGTACAGGTACAGCACAGGCTTAGATATAGAGTAAAACTCCCTCTACAATGTCCCAATCAAACACTCCTAGGACAGGTGCAGCACTGGTTAAGATATAGAGTAATGCTATCTCTACACTGTGCCCATCAAACACTCCCAGGACAGGTACAGCACAGTGTTAGATACAGAGTAAATCTCCCTCAACACTATCGCCGGTAAACACTCCCAGGACAGGTAAAGCAATTGGTTCAATACAGAGTAAAGCTCCCTCTACACTGTCCACATCAAACATTCCGGGGACAGGTACACCATGGGTTTAGAAACAGAGTAAAGCTCCCTCTAATCCCTCCCCATCAAACACTCCCAGGACAGGTACAGCACGGGGTTAGAGACAGAGTAAAGCTCCCTCTACACTGAACCCATCAAATACTCCTGGGACAGGTATGGCACAGGGTTAGATACAGAATGAAGCTCCCTATACACTGTCCCATCAAACACTTCCAGGACAGGTACAGCACAGGCTTAGATATAGAGTAAAGCTCCCTCTACAATGTCCCAATCAAACACTCCCAGGACAGGTACAGCATGGGGTTAGATACAAAGTAAAGCTCCTACTACACAGTCCCCAGCAAACACTCGCAGGACAATATAGCACGACGTCAGATCCAAAGTAAAGCTCCCTCTACACTGTCCCCATCAAACACTCCGGGGACAGGTAAAGCACAGTGTTAGATACAGAGTAAAGCTCCCTCTACACTGTCCCCATCATACACTCTTGGGACAGGAACAGCACGAGGTTAGATACAGAGTAAAGCTCCCTCTCACTGTCCCCATCAAACACTCCCAGGAATGTTACGGCACGGGGTTAGACACAGAGTAAATCTCCCTCTGCACTATCCCCATCAAGCACTTCCAGGACAGGCACAGCACAGGCTTAGATATAGAGTAAAGCTCCCTCTACAATGTCCCAATCAAACACTCCTAGGACAGGTGCAGGACTGGTTAAAATATAGAGTAATGCTATCTCTACACTGTCCCCATTAAACACTTCCAGGACAGGTGCAGCATGGGGTTAGATATCGAATAAAGCTCCTTCTACACTGTCACCAACAAATACTCCCAGGACAGGTACAGCATGTGGTTAGATCAGGAGTAAAGCTCCCCTTCCACTTCCCATCAAACACTCCCAGGACAGGCACAGCACTTGTTTCGATACAAAATAAATCTCCCTGTACACTGTACCCATCAAACACTCACACCGTAGTTAGAGCTTGGTGTGAGATACAGAGTAAAGCTCCCTCTACACTGCTCCCAACAAACACTCCCAGGATAGGTACAGCACGGGGTTAGATACAGAGTAAATCTCCCTCTACACTGTCCCCGGTAAACTCTCCCAGGACAGGTACAGCATGGGATTAGATACAGAGTAAAGCTTCTTCTACACTGTCCCCATCAACCACTCCGAGGACACTTACAGCACGGGGTTAGATACAGAGTAAAGCTGTCTCTACAACTGTCCCATCAAACAGTCCCAGGACAGGCACAGCAGTTGGTTCGATACAGATTAAAGCTCCCTCTACTGTCCCCATCAAACACTCACAGAACTGGTACAGCACGGGTTAGATACAGAGTAAAGCTCCTTCTATACTTTCCCAACAAACATTCCGGGGACAGGTAAAGCACGGGGTTAGATATAGAGGAAAGCTCCCTATCCACTGTCCCCATCAAACACTCACAGGACATGCACAGCACTTGGTTCAATACAGAGTAAAGCTCCCTCTACAGTGTCTCCATCAAACACTCCCAGGACAGGTCCAGCACGGGGTTAGATATAGAGGAAAGCTCCCTATCCACTGTCCCCATCAAACACTCACAGGACATGCACAGCACTTGGTTCAATACAGAGTAAAGCTCCCTCTACAGTGTCTCCATCAAACACTCCCAGGACAGGTCCAGCACGGGGTTAGATACAGAATAAAGCTCCTACTACACAGTCCCCAGCAAACACTCGCTGGACAAATACAGCATGACATCAGATCCAGAGTAAAGCTGCCTCTACACTGTCCCCATCAAACACTCCGGGGACAGGTAAAGCACAGTGTTAGATACAGAGTAAAGTTCCCTCTACACTGTCCCCATCAAACACTCCGGGGACAGTTGAAGCACGGGGTTAGATACTGAGTAAAGCTCCCTCTACAGTGTCCCCATCTAACACTCCGGGGACAGGTACAGCACGGGGTTAGATACAGAGTAAAGCTTCCTCTACACTGTCTCCATCAAACATTCCGGGGACAGGTACAGCACAGGGTTAGATACAGAGAAAATCTCCCTGTACATCCTCCTCATCAAACACTCCCCGGACATGTACAGCATGGGGTTAGATACAGAGTAAAGCTCCCTCTACACTGAACCCGTTATACAATCCGGGGACAGGTACAGCACGGGGTTAGATACAGAGTAAATCTCCCTCTACACTGTCCCCATCAAATACTCCTGGGACAGGTACAGCACAGGCTTAGATACAAAATGAAGCTCCCTCTACACTGTCCCCATCAAACACTCCCAGGAATGTTACGGCACGGGGTTAGACACAGAGTAAATCTCCCTCCGCACTGTCCCCATCAAGCACTTCCAGGACAGGTACAAAACAGGCTTAGATATAGAGTAAAGCTCCCTCTACAATGTCCCAATCAAACACTTCTAGGACAGGTGCAGCACTGGTTAAGATATAGAGTAATGCAATCTCTACACTGTCCCCATCAAACACTCCCAGGACAGGTACAGCAAGTGGTTAGATACAGAATAAAGCTCCTTCTACACTGTCACCAACAAATACTCCCAGGACAAGTAAAGCACGGAGTTAGATACAGAGTAAAGCTCCCCTTCCACTGTCCCATCAAACACTCCCAGGACAGGCACAGCACTTGTTTCGATACAGAATAAATCTCCCTGTACACTGTCCCCATCAAACACTCACATCATAGTTAGAGATTGGTGTTAGGTACAGAGTAAAGCTCCCTCTACACTGTTCCCAACAAACACTCCGTGGACAGGTCCAGCACGGGGTTAGATACAGAATAAATCTCCCTCTACACTGTTCCTGGTAAACCCTCCCAGGACAGGTACAGCATGGGGTTAGATACAGAGTAAAGCTTCTTCTACACTGTCCCATCAAACAGTCCCAGGACAGGCACAGCAGTTGGTTCGATAAAGATTAAAGCTCCCTCTACTGTCCCCATCAAACACTCACAGAACTGGTACAGCACGAAGTTAGATACAGAGTAAAGCTCCCTCTACACTGTTCCCAGCAAACACTCCCAGGGCAGGTAAAACACGGGGTTATATACAGAGTAAAGCTCCCTCTAAACTGTCCCCAGCAACCAGTCCCAGGACAAGTGCAGAAGGTGATTAGATGCAGAGTAAAGCTCCCTTTAGTCCGTCCCATCAAACACTCACAGGACAGGTACAGCACGGGGTTAGATACAGCGTAAAGCTCCATCTACATTCTCCCCATCAAACACTCCCAGGACAGGAACAGCACAGTCTTAGATACAGAGTAAATCTCCCTCTACACTGTCCCCGGTAAACACTGCCAGGACGGGTACAGCACGGGGTTATATACAGAGTAAAGCTCCTTCTATACTGTCCCATCAAACACTTCGGGGATAGGTAAAGCACGGGGTTAGATACAGGGTAAAGCTCCTTCTATACTGTCCCATCAAACACTTCGGGGATAGGTACAGCACGGGGTTAGATACAGAGGAAAGATCCCTCTATACTGTCCCCATCAAACTCTTACAGGACACATACAGCACGGTCTAAAATACACTGTAAAACTCCCTATCCACTGTCCCCATCAAACACTGACAGGACATGCACAGCACTTGGTTCAATACAGAGTAAAGCTCCCTCTACACTGTCCCCATCAAACACTCCTAGGACACGTACAGCACGGGGTCAGATACAGAGTAAAGCTCCCTCTAAATTGTCCCCAGCAACCACTCCCAGGACAAGTACAGAACGTGATTAGATACAGAGTAAAGCTCCCTCTACACCCTCCCCATCAAACACTCCCAGGACATGTACAGCATGGGGTTAGATACAGAGTAAAGCTCCCTCTACACTGAACCATCATACACTCCGGGGACAGGTACAGCACTGTGTAAAACATAGAGTAAACCTCCCTCTACAGTCCCTCGTTTAAACACTCCCAGGACAGGTCCAGCACAGGGTTAGATACAGAGTAAAGCTCCTACTACACATTCCCCAGCAAACACTCGCAGGCCAAGAACAGCACGACGTCAGATCCAGAGTAAAGCTCCCTCTACACTGTCCCCATCAAACACTCCGGGGACAGGTAAAGCACAGTGTTTGATACAGAGTAAAGCTCCCTCTACACCGTCCCATCAAACACTCCCAGGACAGGTACAGCACGGGGTTAGATACAGAGTAAAACTCCATCTACATTCTCCCCATCAAACATTCCCAGTACAGCTACAGCACGGGTTAGATACAGAGTAAAGCTCCCTCTACACTGTCCACATCAAGCGCACTCAGGACAGGTACAGCACGGTGTAAAATATAGAATAAAGCTCCCTCTACACTCCCCCCTTTAAACACTCCCAGGACAGGTCGAGCACCGGGTTAGATACAGAGTAAAGCTCCTACTACACAGTCCCCAGCAAACACTCGCAGGACAAGTACAGCACGACGTCAGATCCAGAGTAAAGCTCTCTCAACACCGTCCCCAGCAAACACTCCGGGGACAGGTAAAGCACAGTGTCAGATACAGAGTAAAGCTCCCTCTACACTGTCCCCATCAAACACTCCGGGGACAGGTAAAGCACCGGGTTAGATGCAGAGTAAAGCTCCCTCTACAGTGTCCCCATCAAACACTCCGGAGACAGGTACAGCACGGCTTAGATGCAGAGTAAAGCTTCCTCTACACTGTCTCCATCAAACTCTCCGGGGAGAGGTACAGCACGGGGTTAGATGCAGTGTAAACCTCCCTGTACACCCTCCCCATCAAACACTCCCAGGACATGTACAGCACGGGGTTAGATACGGAGTAAATCTCCCTCTACACTGAACCCATCATACACTCCGGGGACAGGAACAGCACCACGTTAGATACAGAGTAAAGCTCCCTCTGCACTGGCCCCATCAAACACTCCGGGGACAGGTACCGCACGGGGTTAGATACAGAGTAAAGCTCCCTCTGCACTTTCCCCATCAAGCACTTCCAGGACAGGCACAGCACAGGCTTAGATATAGAGTAAAGCTCCCTCTACAATGTCCCAATCAAACACTCCCAGGACAGGTACAGCATGGGGTTAGATACAGAGTAAAGCTCCTACTACACAGTCCCCAGCAAACACTCGCTGGACAAGTACTGCACGACGTCAGATCCAGAGTAAAGCTCCCTCTACACTGTCCCCATCAAACAATCCCAGGAATGTTACGGCACGGGGTTAGACACAGAGTAAATCTCCCTCTGCGCTGTCCCCATCAAGCACTTCCAGGACAGGTACAGCACAGGCTTAGATATAGAGTAAAGATCCCTCTACAATGTCCCAATCAAACACTCCTAGGACAGGTGCAGCACTGGTTAAGATATAGAGTAATGCTACCTCTACACTGTGCTCATCAGCACTCCCAGGACAGGTACAGCATTGGGTTAGATACTATTTACGCTCCTTCTACACTGTCCCCATCAAATACTCCCAGGACAAGTACAGCACGGGGTTAGATACAGAGTAAAGCTCCCCTTCCACTGTCCCCATCAAACACTCACAGCATAGTTAGAGCTTGGTGTTAGATACAGAGTAAAGCTCCCTCTACACTTTTCCCAACAAACACTCCCAGGACAGGTACAGCACGGTGTTAGATACTGAATAAATCTCCCTCTACACTGTCCCCGGTAATCTCTCCCAGGACAGGTACAGCATGAGGTTAGATACAGAGTAAAGCTTCTTCTACACTGTCCCCATCAAACACTCCGAGGACAGTTATAGCACGCGGTTAGATACAGAGTAAAGCTGTCTCTACATCTGTCCTATCAAACAGTCCCAGGACAGGCACAGCAGTTGGTTTGATACACATTAAAGGACCTTCTACTGTCCCCATCAAACACTCACAGAACTGGTACATCACGGAGTTAGATACAAAGTAAAGCTCCCTCTACACTGTCCCCATCAAACACTCCGGGGACAGGTACACCACGGGTTTAGATACAGAGTAAAGCTCCCTCTACACCCTCCCCATCAAACACTCCTAGGACACGTACAGCACGGGGTTAGATACAGAGTAAAGCTCCCTCTAATCTGTCCCCAGCAACCACTCCCAGGACAAGTACAGAACGTGATTAGATACAGAGTAAAGCTCCCTTTAGTCCGTCCCATCAAACACTCACAGGACAGGTACAGCACGGGGTTAGATACAGCGTAAAGCTCCATCTACATTCTCCCCATCAAGCACTCCCAGGACAGGAACAGCACAGTGTTAGATACAGAGTAAATCTCCCTCTACACTGTCCCCGCTAAACACTGCCAGGACAGTTAAAGCACGGGGTTAGATACAGGGTAAAGCTCCTTCTATACTGTCCCATCAAACACTCCGGGGACAGGTACAGCACGGGGTTAGATACAGAGGAAAGATCCCTCTACACTGTCCCCATCAAACTCTTACAGGACACATACAGCATGGTCTAAAATACACTGTAAAGCTCCCTATCCACTGTCCCCGTCAAACACTGACAGGATATGCACAGCACTTGGTTCAATACAGAGTAAAGCTCCCTCTACACTGTCCCCATCAAACACTCCAGAGACAGGTACACCACGGGTATGGATACAGCTTAAAGCTCCCTCTACACCCTCCCCATCAAACACTCCCAGGACATGTACAGCATGGGGTTAGATACAGAGTAAAGCTCCCTCTACACTGAACCATCATACACTCCGGGGACAGGTACAGCACTGTGTAAAATATAGAGTAAAGCTCCCTCTACACTCCCTCGTTTAAACACTCCCAGGACAGGTCCAGCACGGGGTTAGATACAGAGTAAAGCTCCTACTACACATTCCCCAGCAAACACTCGCAGGCCAAGAACAGCACGACGTCAGATCCAGAGTAAAGCTCCCTCTACACTGTCCCCATCAAACACTCCGGGGACAGGTAAAGCACAGTGTTTGATACAGAGTAAAGCTCCCTCTACACCGTCCCATCAAACACTCCCAGGACAGGTACAGCACGGGGTTAGATACAGAGTAAAACTCCATCTACATTCTCCCCATCAAACATTCCCAGGACAGGTACAGCACGGGTTAGATACAGAGTAAAGCTCCGTCTACACTGTCCACATCAAGCGCACTCAGGACAGGTACAGCACGGTGTAAAATATAGAATAAAGCTCCCTCTACACTCCCCCCTTTAAACATTCCCAGGACAGGTCGAGCATCGGGTTAGATACAGAGTAAAGCTCCTACTACACAGTCCCCAGCAAACACTCGCAGGACAAGTACAGCACGACGTCAGATCCAGAGTAAAGCTCTCTCTACACCGTCCCCAGCAAACACTCCGGGGACAGGTAAAGCACAGTGTTAGATACAGAGTAAAGCTCCCTCTACACTGTCCCCATCAAACACTCCGGGGACAGGTAAAGCACCGGGTTAGATGCAGAGTAAAGCTCGCTCTACAGTGTCCCCATCAAACACTCCGGGGACAGGTACAGCACGGCTTAGATGCAGAGTAAAGCTTCCTCTACACTGTCTCCACCAAACTCTCCGGGGACAGGTACAGCACGGTGTTAGATGCAGAGTACACCTCCCTGTACACCCTCCCCATCAAACACTCCCAGGACATGTACAGCACGGGGTTAGATACGGAGTAAATCTCCCTCTACACTGAACCCATCATACACTCCGGGGACAGGAACAGCACGACGTTAGATACAGAGTAAAGCTCCCTCTGCACTGTCCCCATCAAACACTCCGGGGACAGGTACAGCACGGGGTTAGATACAGAGTAAAGCTCCCTCTACACTGTCCCCATCAAACACTCCCAGGAATGTTACGGCACGGGGTTAGACACAGAGTAAATCTCCCTCCGCACTGTCCCCATCAAGCACTTCCAGGACAGGCACAGCACAGGCTTAGATATAGAGTAAAGCTCCCTCTACAATGTCCCAATCAAACACTCCCAGGACAGGTACAGCATGGGGTTAGATACAGAGTAAAGCTCCTACTACACAGTCCCCAGCAAACACTCGCAGGACAAGTACTGCACGACGTCAGATCCAGAGTAAAGTTCCCTCTACACTGTCCCCATCAAACACTCCCAGGAATGTTACTGCACGGGCTTAGACACAGAGTAAATCTCCCTCTGCACTGTCCCCATCAAGCACTTCCAGGACAGGTACAGCACAGGCTTAGATATAGAGTAAAGATCCCTCTACAATGTCCCAATCAAACTCTCCTAGGACAGGTGCAGCACTGGTTAAGATATAGAGTAATGCTACCTCTACACTGTGCTCATCAGCACTCCCAGGACAGGTACAGCATTAGGTTAGATACAATTTACGCTCCTTCTACACTGTCCCCATCAAATACTCCCAGGACAAGTACAGCACGGGGTTACATACAGAGTAAAGCTCCCCTTCCACTGTCCCATCAAACACTCCCAGGACAGGCACAGCACTTGTTTGATACAGAATAAATCTCCCTGTACACTGTCCCCATCAAACACTCACAGCATAGTTAGAGCTTGGTGTTAGATACAGAGTAAAGCTCCCTCTACACTTTTCCCAACAAACACTCCCAGGACAGGTACAGCACGGTGTTAGATACTGAATAAATCTCCCTCTACACTGTCCCCGGTAAACTCTCCCAGGACAGGTACAGCATGAGGTTAGATACAGAGTAAAGCTTCTTCTACACTGTCCCCATCAAACACTCCGAGGACAGTTATAGCACACGGTTAGATACAGAGTAAAGCTGTCTCTACAACTGTCCTATCAAACAGTCCCAGGACAGGCACAGCAGTTGGTTTGATACACATTAAAGGACCTTCTACTGTCCCCATCAAACACTCACAGAACTGGTACAGCACGGAGTTAGATACAAAGTAAAGCTCCCTCTACACTGTCCCCATCAAACACTCCGGGGACAGGTACACCACGGGTTTAGATACAGAGTAAAGCTCCCTCTACACCCTCCCCATCAAACACTCCTAGGACACGTACAGCACGGGGTTAGATACAGAGTAAAGCTCCCTCTAATCTGTCCCCAGCAACCACTCCCAGGACAAGTACAGAACGTGATTAGATACAGAGTAAAGCTCCCTTTAGTCCGTCCCATCAAACACTCACAGGACAGGTACAGCACGGGGTTAGATACAGCGTAAAGCTCCATCTACATTCTCCCCATCAAGCACTCCCAGGACAGGAACAGCACAGTGTTAGATACAGAGTAAATCTCCCTCTACACTGTCCCCGGTAAACACTGCCAGGACAGGTAAAGCACGGGGTTAGATACAGGGTAAAGCTCCTTCTATACTGTCCCATCAAACACTCCGGGGACAGGTACAGCACGGGGTTAGATACAGAGGAAAGATCCCTCTACACTGTCCCCATCAAACTCTTACAGGACACATACAGCATGGTCTAAAATACACTGTAAAGCTCCCTATCCACTGTCCCCGTCAAACACTGACAGGACATGCACAGCACTTGGTTCAATACAGAGTAAGACTCCTTCTACACTGTCCCAATCAAACGCTCCGGGGAGAGGTACACCACGGGTTTAGATACAGCTTAAGGCTCCCTCTACACCCTCCCCATCAAACACTCCCAGGACACGTACAGCACGGGGTTAGAGACAGAGTAAAGCTCCCTCTACACTGAACCCATCATACACGCTGGGGACAGGTACAGCACGGGGTTAGATACAGAATAAAGCTCCCACTACACTGTCCCCATCAAACACTCACAGAACAAGTAGAGCACAGTGTTAGATACAGCTAAATCTCCCTCTACACTGTCCCCATCAAGCACTCACAGGACAACTACAGCACGGTGTAAAATACAGAGTAAAGCTCCCTCTACACTCCCCCGTTTAAACACTCCCAGGACAGGTACAGCACCGGGTTTAGATACAGAGTAAAGCTTCCACTACACTGTCTCCATCAAACACTCCGGGGACAAGTACAGCACGGGGTTAGATGCAGAGTAAAGCTCCCTGTACACCCTCCCCATCAAACACTCCCAGGACATGTACAGTACCGGGTTAGATACAGAGTAAAGCTCCCTCTACAATGTTCCCATCAAACTCTCTGGGGACAGGTACAGCACTGTAAAATACAGAGTAAAGCTCCCTCTACACTCCCCCGTTTAAACACCTCCAGGACAGGTCCAGCACGGGGTTAGATACAGAGTAAATCTCCTACTACACAGTCCCCAGTAAACACTCGCAGGACAGGTACAGCATGGGGTTAGATACAGAGTAAAGCTCCTACTACACAGTCCCCAGCAAACACTCGCAGGACAAGTACTGCACGACGTCAGATCCAGAGTAAAGTTCCCTCTACACTGTCCCCATCAAACACTCCCAGGAATGTTACTGCACGGGCTTAGACACAGAGTAAATCTCCCTCTGCACTGTCCCCATCAAGCACTTCCAGGACAGGTACAGCACAGGCTTAGATATAGAGTAAAGATCCCTCTACAATGTCCCAATCAAACTCTCCTAGGACAGGTGCAGCACTGGTTAAGATATAGAGTAATGCTACCTCTACACTGTGCTCATCAGCACTCCCAGGACAGGTACAGCATTAGGTTAGATACAATTTACGCTCCTTCTACACTGTCCCCATCAAATACTCCCAGGACAAGTACAGCACGGGGTTACATACAGAGTAAAGCTCCCCTTCCACTGTCCCATCAAACACTCCCAGGACAGGCACAGCACTTGTTTGATACAGAATAAATCTCCCTGTACACTGTCCCCATCAAACACTCACAGCATAGTTAGAGCTTGGTGTTAGATACAGAGTAAAGCTCCCTCTACACTGTTCCCAACAAACACTCCCAGGACAGGTACAGCACGGTGTTAGATACTGAATAAATCTCCCTCTACACTGTCCCCGGTAAACTCTCCCAGGACAGGTACAGCATGAGGTTAGATACAGAGTAAAGCTTCTTCTACACTGTCCCCATCAAACACTCCGAGGACAGTTATAGCACACGGTTAGATACAGAGTAAAGCTGTCTCTACAACTGTCCTATCAAACAGTCCCAGGACAGGCACAGCAGTTGGTTTGATACACATTAAAGGACCTTCTACTGTCCCCATCAAACACTCACAGAACTGGTACAGCACGGAGTTAGATACAAAGTAAAGCTCCCTCTACACTGTCCCCATCAAACACTCCGGGGACAGGTACACCACGGGTTTAGATACAGAGTAAAGCTCCCTCTACACCCTCCCCATCAAACACTCCTAGGACACGTACAGCACGGGGTTAGATACAGAGTAAAGCTCCCTCTAATCTGTCCCCAGCAACCACTCCCAGGACAAGTACAGAACGTGATTAGATACAGAGTAAAGCTCCCTTTAGTCCGTCCCATCAAACACTCACAGGACAGGTACAGCACGGGGTTAGATACAGCGTAAAGCTCCATCTACATTCTCCCCATCAAGCACTCCCAGGACAGGAACAGCACAGTGTTAGATACAGAGTAAATCTCCCTCTACACTGTCCCCGGTAAACACTGCCAGGACAGGTAAAGCACGGGGTTAGATACAGGGTAAAGCTCCTTCTATACTGTCCCATCAAACACTCCGGGGACAGATACAGCACGGGGTTAGATACAGAGGAAAGATCCCTCTACACTGTCCCCATCAAACTCTTACAGGACACATACAGCATGGTCTAAAATACACTGTAAAGCTCCCTATCCACTGTCCCCGTCAAACACTGACAGGACATGCACAGCACTTGGTTCAATACAGAGTAAGACTCCTTCTACACTGTCCCAATCAAACGCTCCGGGGAGAGGTACACCACGGGTTTAGATACAGCTTAAGGCTCCCTCTACACCCTCCCCATCAAACACTCCCAGGACACGTACAGCACGGGGTTAGAGACAGAGTAAAGCTCCCTCTACACTGAACCCATCATACACGCTGGGGACAGGTACAGCACGGGGTTAGATACAGAATAAAGCTCCCACTACACTGTCCCCATCAAACACTCACAGAACAAGTAGAGCACAGTGTTAGATACAGCTAAGTCTCCCTCTACACTGTCCCCATCAAGCACTCACAGGACAACTACAGCACGGTGTAAAATACAGAGTAAAGCTCCCTCTACACTCCCCCGTTTAAACACTCCCAGGACAGGTACAGCACCGGGTTTAGATACAGAGTAAAGCTTCCACTACACTGTCTCCATCAAACACTCCGGGGACAAGTACAGCACGGGGTTAGATGCAGAGTAAAGCTCCCTGTACACCCTCCCCATCAAACACTCCCAGGACATGTACAGTACCGGGTTAGATACAGAGTAAAGCTCCCTCTACAATGTTCCCATCAAACTCTCTGGGGACAGGTACAGCACTGTAAAATACAGAGTAAAGCTCCCTCTACACTCCCCCGTTTAAACACCTCCAGGACAGGTCCAGCACGGGGTTAGATACAGAGTAAATCTCCTACTACACAGTCCCCAGTAAACACTCGCAGGACAAGTACAGCATGACGTCAGATCCTGAGTCAATCTCTCTCTACACTGTCCCCATCAAACACTCCAGGGACAGGTAAAGCACAGTGTTAGATACAGATTAAAGCTCCCTCTACACTGTCCCCATCAAACACTCCGGGGACAGGTCGAGCACGGGGTTAGATACAGAGTAAAGCTCTCTCTACACTGTCCCCACCAAACACTCCGGGACAGGTAAAGCACGGGGTTAGATACAGAGTAAAGCTTCCTCTGCACTGTCCCCATCAAAAACTCCGGGTCAGGTACAGCACGGGGTTAGATACAGAGTAAAGCTCCCTCTACACTGTCCCCATCTCTCCGGGGACTCGTACAGCACGGGGTTATAGAATCACAGAGTCATTTACAACACAGAGGGCACACATTTGCCCAGTCGAGTTTATGCTACCTCTCTGTGGAACAACCTAGTCAGTCCCCTTCCCTCAGTCATTCCCCGTAGCTATCCAAGTTTATTTCATTCAATTGCTCATCCAATTGTTTTTGAAATGATTCTTCATTTCTGCTTCCACCACCCTCGTTGGCAGTGAGTTCCATGTCATTTCCACTCACTGCATAAAAAATCTCTTCCTCACATTCCCCTGCATCTCTTGCTCCAAACCTTAAATCTCTGTCCCTTGGTCCTTGTACCAGTTAATGGGAAGTGTTTATCTTTGTCTCCCTGATCTAAACCTGCCATCATCTTATACACCTCTATCAAATTTCCCCTCAATCTCCTTTGCTGCAAGGAGAACACCCCAGCTTCTCCAACCTAATCTTGTAACTAAAATCCCTCAACTCTGGTACCATTCTGGGAAATCTCCTCTACACCCTCTCAAAGACCCTCACATCCTTCCTAAAGTGTGGTGACCAGAACTGGAAACAATACTCTAGTTGGGGCCCAACCAGAGTTTTACAAATGTTCAGCATAACTGCCCTAACTTTGCACTCAATGCCCCTATTTATAAAGTGTTCATGATTTACATACAGAGTTAAAGCTATTGCTTCCCAGTCTTTCGAGGGAGTGAAGCGTTGTGGAGAGCAGGTAGGAAAGTGGAGTTGGGGCCACAATCAGATCAGCTATGATCTTACTGAATGGCAGAGAAGGATCCAGGGCCAAATCACCTCCTCCTGCTCCAAATATGATCTTAGTGTGCCTGTCCTATAAAAGTGTGAACATTCCCCTCAGTATAATGTCCCCTCTTACTGTTGCTGTGCTCCGTTTCTCCGGTGTGCTGTGAGCTTGTTATATGGTGCCAGAAGGCACTGCTTGGGAGTACGGTACTAGACGAAGATGGGAGATGTTCCAGTTCCACACTCTTGTTCAATAGCTGCAAACATAACACAAAAAAACACTTAATCTCAGAATAAACCTCCTGTCCATTGCTTAATTATTATTGGGGTATTCAACCATGGCAGCATCACTTTCTAAACCAATCCTGATTTAACATAGAGTGGTTATACTACCCCTCCCCCACACACACAACACTGAGCCCAATTATCCAACCCCTCCCCCACACACAACACTGAGCAGTCATACTACCCCTCCCCCCACACACAATATTGAGCCCAGTTATATTACCCCTCCCCCACACAATCAACACTGAGCACAGTTATACTGCCCCTTCCCCACACACACACACAGCACTGAGCCCGGTTATACTACCGCTCCCACACACTGGGCACTGAGCACCCTTATACTGTCCCTCTCCCGCACACAGGGCACTGAGCCAAGTTATACTGCCCCTCCCCCATACACAACACACTGAGCCCAGTTATACTTGCCCTCCCCCACACACAGCACTGAGACCAGTTATACTCACCCTCCCCCACAAACAGCACTGGGCCCAGTTATACTGCGCCTCCCCCACAGACAGGGCACTGAGCCCAGTTATACTAACCCTCCCCCCACACAGTACTGAGCCCAGTTATACTACCCGTCCACCACACATAGACTGAGCCCAGTTATACTGCCCTTCTGCACCCCCCTCAACACAGTGCATCAGCCAAGTTTACTGTGCCCCACCCCGACACACACTTTGCACAGGGCACTGAGCCCAGCATGTAGTGCCTAGCCCTGGTTGCTCTTGAGAAGGTGGTGGTGAGCTGCCTTCTTGAACCGCTGCAGTTCATGTTGTGTAGTACACCCACAGTGCTGTTAGAGAAGAAGTTCCAAGATTTTGACCCAGCGACAGTGAAGGAACGGCAAAATATTTCCAAGTCAGGATGGTGAGTGACCTGGAGGGGAACTTACAGGTGGTGGTGTTCCCATGTGCCTGCTGCCCTTGTCCTTCTAGATGGTAGTGGTCATTGGTTTGGAAGGTGCATGGTGAGTTCCAGCTGTGCCTCTTGTAGATGGTACACACTGCTGCAACTGAGTGTTAGTGATGACTTGTGCCTTCCAGATGGTGGAGAGACATTGGGGATTCCGGAAGTGAGTTACTCATGCCAGAATTCATGGCCTCCGGATCATTCACTCGGCATCTCTGGCTGAAGATGGTTACAAAAGCTTCAGCCTGTGTGTTCCACTGATGTACTGAACTACCCCATCATTCATCCTGAAGGGAATATTTATGGAGCCTCCTCCTATCGTTAGTTGTTTAACTGTCCAACCCCAGATGTGATCATTCATTACTGTGACTGGTTCCAGCTCATTAATCACACAGGGACCAGAGCACTGGTGAATCAAATAACTTGGGCTATGGATACGGTTTGCAAGCCAATAGTGTGTGGGGGTGGGGAAGCTGGTGAGAGGAAGGAATATTTATAAAATGGTGGGGGTGGCGGGGAGGGTGGGTGCGGGAGGTGGGGGAGCGGGGATGGTATTGAGAGAGTGGACATTTATAAATGGAGGGGTATCTGGCGTTGAGATGATGGGATATTTATAAATTGGGGGGGTTGGTGTTGAGATGATGGGATATTTATAAATTGGGGGCGTTGGTGTTGAGATGATGGGATATTTAAAAATTGGGGGGGTTGGCGTTGAAATGATGGGACATTTATATATTGGGGGGTTGGTGTAAATAGCATGAGATATTTATAAATTGGGGGGGTTGGTGTTGATAGGATAGGATATTTATAAATAGGGGGGGGTTGGGGTTGAGATGATGGGATATTTATAAATTGGGGGGGATGGTGTTGAGAGGATGGGATATTTATAAATGGGGGAGGTTGGAGTTGATAGGATGGGATATTTATAAATTGGGGGGGTTGGTGTTGAGATGATGGGACATTTATAAATTGGGGGTTTGGTGTTGAGATGATGGGATAGTTAAAAATTGGAGGGGTTGGTGTTGATTGGATGGGATATTTAAAAATTGGGGGGGTTGGTGTTGATAGGATGGGATATTTATAAATTGGGGGTGTTGGTGCTGATAGGATGGGATATTTATAAACTGGGGGGGTTGGTGTTGCGATGATGGGATATTTATAAATGGGGGGGTTGGTGTTGATAGGATTGGATATTTATAAATTGGGGCGGTTGGTGTTGAGATGATGGGATATTTATAAATTGGGGGGGTTGGTGTTGATAGGATGGGATATTTATAATTTGGGACGGGTTGGTGTTGAGATGATGGGATATTTATAAATTGGGGGGCTTGGTGTTGAGATGCTGGGATATTTATAAATTGGGGGTGTTGGTGCTGAGATGATGGGATAAATAAATTGGGGGGGTTGGTGTTGATAGGATTGGATATATATAAATTGGGGAGGTTGGTGATGAGATGATGGGATATTTATAAATTCGGGGGGTTGGTGTCGAGATGATGGGATACTTATAAATGGGGAGGGGTTGGTGTTGAGAGGATTGGATATAAATAAATTGGGGAGGTTGGTGTTGAGATGATGGGATATTTATAAATGGGGAGGGGTTGGTGTTGATAGGATGGGATATTTATAAATTGGGGGGGTTGGTGTTGAGATGATGGGATATTTATAAATTGGAGGGTTGGTGTTGATTGGATGGGATATTTATAAATTGGGGGGTTGGTGTTGATAGGATGGGATATTGAAAAAATGGGGTGTTGGTGTTGAGATGATGGGATATTTATAAATTGGGGGCTTGGTGTTGAGATGATGGGATATTTATAAATTGGGGGCTTGGTGTTGAGATGATGGGATATTTATAAATTGGGGGGGTTGGTGTTGAGATGATGGGATATTTATAAATTGGGGGGGCTGGTGTTGAGATGCTGGGATATTTATAAATTGGGGGTGTTGGTGTTGAGATGATGGGATAAATAAATTGGGGGGGTTGGTGTTGATAGGATTGGATATATATAAATTGGGGAGGTTGGTGTTGAGATGATGGGATATTTACAAATTGGGGGGGTTGGTGTTGATCAGATGGGATATTTATAAATTGTGGGTGTTGGTGTTGAGGTGATGGGATATTTATAAATTTGGGGGGTTGGTGTTGATAGGATGGGATACTTATAAATTGGGGTGGTTGGTGTTGAAATGATGGGATATTTATAAATTGGGGGGGTTGGTGTTGAGATGATGGGATTTTTATAAATTGGGGGGGTTGGTGTTGAAATGATGGGATATTTATATATTGGGGGTTTGGTGTTGATAGGATGGGATATTTATAAAATGGGGGGTTGGTGTTGAGATGATGGGATATTTTTAAATTAGGGGGCGTGGTGTTGAGATGATGGGATATTTATAAATTGGGGGGGTTGGTGTTGAGATGATGGGATATTTTTAAATTGGTGGGGTTGGTGTTGAGAGGATGGGATATTTAAAAATTGGGGGGTTTGTTGTTGAGATGAAGGGATATTTATAAACTGGGGAGGTTGGTGTAGAGATGAAGGGATATTTATAAATTGGGGAGGTTGGTGTTGAGATGATGGGATAATTATAAATTGGAGGGTTGGTGTTGATTGAATGGGATATTTATAAATTGGGGGATTGGTGTTGATAGGATGGGATATTGAAAAAATGAGGTGTTGGTGTTGAGATGATGGGATATTCATAAATTGGGGGCTTGGTGTTGAGATGATGAGATATTTATAAAATGGGGGGGTTGGTGTTGATAGGATTGGATATATATAAATTGGGGAGGTTGGTGTTGAGATGATGGGATATTTAAAAATTGGGGGGTTGGTGTTGAGATGATTGGATATTTATAAATTGGGGGGCTTGGTGTTGAAATGATGGGATATTTAAATATTGGGGGGTTTGGTGTTGATAGGATGGGATATTTATAAATTGGGGGGTTGGTGCTGAGATGATGGGATATTTATAAATTGGGGGGCTTGGTGTTGAGATGATGGGATATTTATAAATTGGGGGGGTTGGTGTTGAGATGATGGGATATTTATAAATTGGGGGGGCTGGTGTTGAGATGCTGGGATATTTATAAATTGGGGGTGTTGGTGTTGAGATGATGGGATAAATAAATTGGGGGGGTTGGTGTTGATAGGATTGGATATATATAAATTGGGGAGGTTGGTGTTGAGATGATGGAATATTTATAAATTCGGGGGGTTGTTGTCGAGATGATGGGATATTTATAAATGGGGAGGGGTTGGTGTTGATAGGATTGGATATATATAAATTGGGGAGGTTGGTGTTGAGATGATGGGATATTAATAAATTCGGGGGGTTGGTGTAGAGATGATGGGATATTTTTAAATTGGTGGGGTTGGTGTTGAGAGGATGGGATATTTAAAAATTGGGGGGTTTGTTGTTGAGATGAAGGGATATTTATAAACTGGGGAGGTTGGTGTAGAGATGAAGGGATATTTATAAATTGGGGAGGTTGGTGTTGAGATGATGGGATAATTATAAATTGGAGGGTTGGTGTTGATTGAATGGGATATTTATAAATTGGGGGATTGGTGTTGATAGGATGGGATATTGAAAAAATGAGGTGTTGGTGTTGAGATGATGGGATATTCATAAATTGGGGGCTTGGTGTTGAGATGATGAGATATTTATAAAATGGGGGGGTTGGTGTTGATAGGATTGGATATATATAAATTGGGGAGGTTGGTGTTGAGATGATGGGATATTTATAAATTGGGGGGCTTGGTGTTGAGATGATGGGATATTTATAAATTGGGGGGGTTGGTGTTGAGATGATGGGATATTTATAAATTGGGGGGGCTGGTGTTGAGATGCTGGGATATTTATAAATTGGGGGTGTTGGTGTTGAGATGATGGGATAAATAAATTGGGGGGGTTGGTGTTGATAGGATTGGATATATATAAATTGGGGAGGTTGGTGTTGAGATGATGGAATATTTATAAATTCGGGGGGTTGTTGTCGAGATGAATGGATATTTATAAATGGGGAGGGGTTGGTGTTGATAGGATTGGATATATATAAATTGGGGAGGTTGGTGTTGAGATGTTGGGATATTTATAAATTCGGGGGGTTGGTGTCGAGATGATGGGATATTTATAAATGGGGAGGGGTTGGTGTTGATAGGATTGGATATATATAAATTGGGGAGGTTGGTGTTGAGATGATGGGATATTAATAAATTCGGGGGGTTGGTGTAGAGATGATGGGATATTTATAAATGGGGAGGGGTTGGTGTTGATAGGATGGGATATTTATAAATTGGGGGTGTTGGTGTTGAGATGATGGGATATTTACAAATTGGGGCGGTTGGTGTTGAGATGATGGGATATTTATAAATTGGGGGGGTTGGTGTTGATCAGATGGGATATTTATAAATTGGGGGTGTTGGTGTTGAAATGATGGGATATTTATAAATTGGGGGGGTTGGTGTTGATAGGATGGGATATTTACAAATTGGGGTGGTTGGTGTTGAAATGATGGGATATTTATAAATTTGGAGGGGTTGGTGTTGAGATGATGGGATATTTATAAATTGGGGGGGTTGGTGTTGAGATGAATGGATATATATAAATTCGGGAGGTTGGTGTTGAGATGATGGGATATTTATAAATTGGGGGGTTGGTGTTGAGATGATGGGATATTTATAAATTGGGGGGGTTGGTGTTGAAATGATGGGATATTTATATATTGGGGTGGTTGGTGTTGATAGGATGGGATATTTATAAATTGGGGGGTTGGTGTTGAGATGATGGGATATTTATAAATTGGGGGGGGGGGTTGGTGTTGAGATGATGGGACATTTATAAATTGGGGGGGTTGGTGTTGAGATGAATGGATATATATAAATTCGGGAGGTTGGTATTGAGATGATGGGATATTTATAAATTGGGGGGTTGGTGTTGAGATGATGGGATATTTATAAATTGGGGGGTTGGTGTTGAAATGATGGGATATTTATATATTGGGGGGTTTGGAGTTGATAGGATGGGATATTTATAAATTGGGGGGTTGGTGTTGAGATGATGGGATATTTATAAATTGGGTGGCTTGGTGTTGAGATGAAGGGATATTTATAAACTGGGGAGGTTGGTGTAGAGATGAAGGGATATTTATAAATTGGGGGGGTTGGTGTTGAGATGATGGGATATTTATAAATTGGAGGGTTGTTGTTGATTGAATGGGATATTTATAAATTGGGGGTGTTGGTGTTGAGATGATGGGATATTTACAAATTGGGGCGGTTGTTGTTGAGATGATGGGATATTTATAAATTGGGGGGGTTGGTGTTGATCAGATGGGATATTTATAAATTGGGGGGGTTGGTGTTGAGGTCTTGGGATATTTATAAATTTGGGGGGTTGGTGTTGATAGGATGGGATACTTATAAATTGGGGTGGTTGGTTTTGAAATGATGGGATATTTATAAATTGGGGGGGGTTGGTGTTGAGATGATGGGATATTTATAAATTGGGGGGGTTGGTGCTGAGATGAATGGATATATATAAATTCGGGAGGTTGGTGTTGAGATGATGGGATATTTATAAATTGGGGGGTTGGTGTTGAGATGATGCGATTTTTATAAATTGGGGGGGTTGGTGTTGAAATGATGGGATATTTATATATTGGGGGTTTGGTGTTGATAGGATGGGATATTTATAAAATGGGGGGTTGGTGTTGAGATGATGGGATATTTTTAAATTAGGGGGCGTGGTGTTGAGATGATGGGATATTTATAAATTGGGGGGGTTGGTGTTGAGATGATGGGATATTTTTAAATTGGTGGGGTTGGTGTTGATTGAATGGGATATTTATAAATTGGGGGATTGGTGTTGATAGGATGGGATATTGAAAAAATGAGGTGTTGGTGTTGAGATGATGGGATATTCATAAATTGGGGGCTTGGTGTTGAGATGATGAGATATTTATAAAATGGGGGGGTTGGTGTTGATAGGATTGGATATATATAAATTGGGGAGGTTGGTGTTGAGATGATGGGATATTTAAAAATTGGGGGGTTGGTGTTGAGATGATTGGATATTTATAAATTGGGGGGCTTGGTGTTGAAATGATGGGATATTTATATATTGGGGGGTTTGGTGTTGATAGGATGGGATATTTATAAATTGGGGGGTTGGTGTTGAGATGATGGGATATTTATAAATTGGGGGGCTTGGTGTTGAGATGATGGGATATTTATAAATTGGGGGGGTTGGTGTTGAGATGATGGGATATTTTTAAATTGGTGGGGTTGGTGTTGAGAGGATGGGATATTTATAAATTGGGGGGGTTGTTGTTGAGATGAAGGGATATTTATAAACTGGGGAGGTTGGTGTAGAGATGAAGGGATATTTATAAATTGGGGGGGTTGGTGTTGAGATGATGGGATATTTATAAATTGGAGGGTTGGTGTTGATTGAATGGGATATGTATAAATTGGGGGATTGGTGTTGATAGGATGGGATATTGAAAAAATGGGGTGTTGGTGTTGAGATGATGGGATATTCATAAATTGGGGGCTTGGTGTTGAGATGATGGGATATTTATAAATTGGGGGGGTTGGTGTTGATAGGATTGGATATATATAAATTGGGGAGGTTGGTGTTGAGATGATGGGATATTTATAAATTCGGGGTGTTGGTGTCGAGATGATGGGATATCTATAAATGGGGAGGGTTTGGTTTTGATAGGATTGGATATATATAAATTGGGGAGGTTGGTGTTGAGATGATGGGATATTAATAAATTCGGGGGGTTGGTGTAGAGATGATGGGATATTTATAAATGGGGAGGGGTTGGTGTTGATAGGATGGGATATTTATAAATTGGGGGGGTTGGTGTTGAGGTGATGGGATATTTATAAATTGGAGCGTTGGTGTTGATTGGATGGGATATTTATAAATTGGGGGGTTGGTGTTGAAAGGATGGGATATTGAAAAAATGGGGTGTTGGTGTTGAGATGATGGGATATTTATAAATTGGGGGCTTGGTGTTGAGATGATTGGATATTTATAAATTGGGGGCTTGGTGTTGAGATGATGGGATATTTATAAATTGGGGGGGTTGGTTTTGAGATGATGGGATATTTATGAGTTGGGGAGGTCGGTGTTGAGAAGATGGGATATTAATAAATTGGGAGGGTTGGTGTTGAGATGATGGGATATTTATAAATTGGGGGGGGTTGGTGTTGATAGGATGGGATATTTATAAATTTGAAGTGTTGGTGTTGAGATGAAGGGATATTTATAAATTCGGGGGTTTGGGGTTGATAGGATGGGATATTTATAAATTGGGGGGTGTTGGTGCTGAAAAGATGGGATATTTGTAAACTGGGGAGGTTGGTGTTGAGATGATGGGATATTTATAAATGGGGGGGTTGGTGTTGATAGGATTGGATATTTATAAATTGGGGCGGTTGGTGTTGAGATGATGGGATATTTATAAATTGGGGGGGTTGGTGTTGATAGGATGGAATATTTATAAATTGGGGCAGTTGGTGTTGAGATGATGGGATATTTATAAATTGGGGGGGCTGGTGTTGAGATGCTGGGATATTTATAAATTGGGGGTGTTGGTGTTGAGATGATTGGATAAATAAATTGGGGGGGTTGGTGTTGAAAGGATTGGATATATATAAATTGGGGAGGTTGGTGTTGAGATGATGGGATATTTATAAATTCGTGGGGTTGGTGTCGAGATGATGGGATATTTATAAATGGGGAGGGGTTGGTGTTGATAGGATTGGATATATATAAATTGGGGAGGTTGGTGTTGAGATGATGGGATATCAATAAATTCGGGGGGTTGGTGTCGAGATGATGGGATATTTATAAATGGGGAGGGGTTGGTGTTGATAGGATGGGATATTTATAAATTGGGGGTGTTGGTGTTGAGATGATGGGATATTTACAAATTGGGGCGGTTGGTGTTGAGATGATGGGATATTTATAAATTGGGGGTTTGGTGTTGAGATGAATGGATATATATAAATTCGGGAGGTTGGTGTTGAGATGATGGGATATTTATAAATTGGGGGGTTGGTGTTGAGATGATGCGATATTTATGAATTGGGGTGGTTGGTGTTGAAATGATGGGATATTTATTTATTGGGGGGGTTGGTGTTGATAGGATGGGATATTTATAAATTGGTTTTTGGTGTTGAGATGATGGGATATTTATAAATTGGGGGGCTTGGT